>NC_136413.1:5410000-6010000 GCF_051521515.1 Lactuca serriola
CGATTAACATCATAAAAAATCTTATATATTGAGATTTTTCAAATTTAATCTTAACTTTATTTTATTTTTCAAAAATAAAACTTAGTGTTTTCTTCTACTTTTTCAAAAAGACCTTCAACTTTTTTAATTTAATATGAAAAAAAACTCTCAATCTTTTTTTTCAAAAAAACCATAACATTTTACAAGCTTTTTATAAAAAAATCAAAAAAAAAATAGAAAAATACAAGATCTTTACAAAAAAAAATTAATAATGTTTGAGTTTAATTCAAAAAAAATAATATATATAATATTTTTTTATGCTATTAACACTGAAAACTATGTCATGTTTTATTGGTGTTTATCCATAAAAATATATTGAATTTAATGTATTTGATTAAGGGACATCTATACTCTATACATCCTCTTCATCCAAAAAAAACAATGTTTCATACACAAACATTTGAATAATAATCAAATACAAAATATCATTGCATATTAAAAGATTATATATATATATATATATATATATATATATATATATATATATATATATATATATATATATATAAACCACAAATAATCTTAATAATATTTAGTACAGACTGTTTCTTATTGAAAAAATATTATGTTTTTAATAATTAAAAATAATATAATAATATAAAATTTAGATTATTTATATTATCAATGAGTAAATTACACAAATGGTCCCTATGCTTTAGGGTAAATTACGTGTTTGGTCCCTAACTTATTTTTTTAACTCGGAAGGTCCCTACTGTTTGCTTTTGTTACGCGTTTGGTCCCTGTCTTACCTAAAAGACTATTTTGCCCTTGATTTTTTAATTTATTTAAATAAATACAACCTCAACCTAATCCCTCTCACCTTACCTCACATACCCAATCACTTTTTCCTATTTAAATAATAGTCTTTTTAGGTAAGACAGAGACCAAACGCGTAATAAAAACAAATAGTATGGACCAAACACATGACAAAAATAAATAATATGAACCTTCCGAGTTAAAAAAATAAGTTAGGGACCAAACACGCAAATTACCCCAAACCATAAAAACCATTCGTGTAATTTACTCTATTATCAATACTCGACTTTTCTATAGTAAATTTATATTATATTTATTTTAAAACAAATTGCATCCTATAAAATACAATTTTTAATGGTATAGTGATTCTTGCAAATGACGTCGAGAAGCGAAAAATTGAGACAAACTTTCTTTTTATTCATTGTAAATTTGCTACCGATTTTTGGAACAAAATACTTAGATTGATAGGTACGGACAATGTCAAACGGCGTTAATCTGAGTTGGACACCAAATAGTGTCGTTAACACAACTCGAACACCACACCGAGAGCACGTTATTTGGTGTTATGGTATTAGGCGTTGGCACGGTAAGGGAGACAACGAGGTTAACTCATTCAACAGTCAAAAATTAGATCGTTCAAAAACGTTGAAAAGTTTATATATATATATATATATATATATATATATATATATATATATATATATATAGGAGTAGGATCAAATGAGAACACCTAAAAGGTTGAGAACGCGAGAACAAATCTGAACCATTTAAATATTTAGATCTAAGGCTATTATTAAATAGACGATTTATGATAAATTCTAAAACTACGGGCATTAAAGTGTAACTTTTAAATTGACAGAAGGGCATAATAGGAATTGCAAAATTACCTATTTCCTACAATTTCTCACCCTCTCTCCTCTTTCCTTTCATAATCCCGTATTTTATCTCCACCGATCTCTCTCTAGGGTTTCAAAATAAGCGCCTCTCTCAATGAATTCGGGTCCTTTTTCTTTCCTCTCTTCCCGTCGATCGCTCCACTGCCGTCTTACCCCAACTTCAGGTTTGAATCCACGTATCAAATCAGTGACATTGGATTCCAGTTCCACGACAATCATCGACGATCCGACATCGGCTTTCGCTTCAGAAGAAGAAAGTCCAACGAAGATCGGCGCTAGGGAGCCAAGTTGTGAAATTATATCCAGCGAAGATCGACGATCCGCCAGGTATCCGAAACCCTATATCTGTTAATTTCGACGATTTCATGACATAGACGTTATACCGAAGCTTTGTTGGATCTTCAATTACGTTCTCAGGGAGCCAAGTTGTGAAATTATATCTACTTGCTCAACTGGGATGTTCATTTACTCGTCTATCTTTACTAATCTTGTAGCATGATCTAGGTTTAGTAATTGTGGTATTTAATATCCTTAGATATTAGTTCAAAGGATTAAACCAAGTGGAAACAGTTACAGATTTACAGGGCAAAACAACATGCAGTGTTCTCCCTCTTGAGTATTTTATTCTTAGGGTTTTGTAATTCTTCTCAAGTGTAACTACTCTATTCTGCCCTGTATTGAATGCACTTTTTGACACTGTAATCCTTTTCCATGAATTGGGTTTAGAACAATTGGTTATGTATAGAAGTTCCATGTTTTTCATGTTGAAGGATATGACTGCCTAATCAGCTCCTGTATACTCGATATATCTTCCCATTGGAGCAATAAGATCCCACATGCCTTCATCGATATGACATCGGCTTTCGGTTCACCCTCCCCAACTACTAAAATTGGAAAAAAAAACCCTTTCCATTAAGCTCAAAGGTAACCTTACACTCCCTTCAACCTTTTCATATAAAGTTCGTTCTATTGATTTACATCATCAAAGTGTATTCATTTATGAATATAATTACAATTATAGAAATTCATATGTATTTTGTATTTTGTTCAGTATCTTCATTTACTAAATTTTCTTCATTTAATTGATTGTTAATTGTATTTAATTCTGATTTTGGGGTTTTCTATCAAGAACACGAAATGATGAAGTATGAAATTGTTTCAGGAGTGAAGAAAGAACAATATGGAGCACCTCCACCGATTTGGTCGTTCATCGCAGTAGTGGAGTGGCAGGGGCTATTCTGGCAACCTCTTCACCACTTCGTTTTCTTGTTCCAGTTACTGTCGATGAGAGGGAGAGGAAGCAGAAAGAAAACGACAACAGGGGGTGTTTGGGTTGCTTGGTGTGTCATAAAACAGTGGGAGAAAATGGAAGGGGTTGTTGCCCTTGGCTAGCCGGAAACCACTAGAAAACACCTCTAGTGGGGGTGTTTTTGTTGCACCTCGAAGACAGGACAAAAATAAAGGAGTGTGAGAGGAAATAGAAGAATGAAAAATTGTATTTATCTGTGAATAGCAGTGCATTCATGTGTGAATAGCAGTATATTCATTTGTGAATAACATTGAATGAATGTATTTATTTATGATTAGAAGTATTCATTTATTCAATTCTGAATAACAAGGTACTTATTTGTTAATAGCAGTGTATTCATTTGTGAATAACAGTGTAAGCATGTGTTAATGAGTATATTTATTTATGATTAGAGGTATTCTTTTTGTGGAGAAATGATAATTTTTACAATCTTTTTTATTTTCAACTGATTAAAAAAAGAAATTCGATTACTTGTAAATTGATGCTTATTTATTTGTGATTGGAGTAGTATCAGGTTTTTTGAAAAAAATCATTTATGAATACAAATGTACTAATTTGGTGTTCGATTTCTATTCATTTTTTTGAACACACAAAAAAAAGAAAGAAAAAAACATGAAATAGGAGAAATTTTTTTTTATTTTTTAAAGAATTTTTTTCAATTTTAAAATAAATTTAGATAAAAATGTTTTTTATATTCCATTAATAAGAAAAATAAAAAATTGAATATTTATTTCTTTTTTGGTAACTGATCCTAAATTTAAGGGAATTTGATTGAATTTTATTTTATTTTAATTTAATTAAAATATACAATTACTAGACGAATTCTCGCGCGTTGCGACGCAGGTTAAAAATATATTGTTAGAATATAGTTTTCAGACATCTTTTAGTTAACTCGATTCATTAATATAGGTTTTTTTATTATTATTATATTTAATGTTTTCCTTTTAACTATGTTAAAAAGTATATATTGAATTTTTTTAAAACATTATTTGATATTTTACTTTAGGTTTTAAATTTTACACTAAATTTTTAAGCTTATTTGATATATTAATGTAGGTTATTTATTTAACTATATATATTGAAGCTAACAAATTAAGTATATCATATTAATAAGTCACAAATTCTTCCATTTATGATAATGTTTACAACTAAAAACATATTTAAGTTAATAAATTAAGTATATTGTTTGGAAAGATGAAAAGTTGGGAGTTTCAAATGAATGTGGTGAAAAAAAAAATGTTTCCTTTATAATATAGCTAGGCGAATGCCCGCGCGTTGCGCAGAAGTATCTATATAACTGAAATATTTACAAATATATGTTTTTTTTAATATAACAATAATGTCGTTGTAAAATTTGATATAATAATTCGTATACGAAGTTGATATAGTATATATATTGATTATTTTGAATTATATGATAATATATACATCTATTAAAACTACATAATCTCAATCTTTTGAATGACCTCTACCTGCGGGTTACTTATGAATAAAATTAAATATAATATATGGTTTAATATTATTTAGATTTGTTGTTAATGTTAATTCATTTTTAAAATTTATTTGCTTAACGTTTTAATTTTCATCAGTGTATCATTTAAAACATCAAACATTTATTTTTTTTATTTTAAAGGTAACAATATAATCATTTATATAGACTTATTTTTAACTATTGTTATTGTAAGTTATTTTAAGCTACTTATTTCAAAACTTTTAACGATTATAAAAATATCTTTAGGAAATATTTCAGTGAATTGATATTACAATTTATTTTTTGCATTTAGC
The DNA here is from genome assembly GCF_051521515.1 of Lactuca serriola. Lineage (NCBI taxonomy): Eukaryota > Viridiplantae > Streptophyta > Magnoliopsida > Asterales > Asteraceae > Lactuca > Lactuca serriola. Next base: position 5,414,786 of record NC_136413.1, read on the forward strand.
ACTACAATTTATCATTTTTCACTATTCACAAAATATTCTTTGGGTTTTTTTAAGTGGGACTGAAATTGTTATTGAAGTTGACTCTGTATGGTTATATTTAAATTAACAATTGAAGTATTTTGTTCATACAGTTCAAAAGTTGTAGTTTTAAACTAATAATGGTTTACATACAACAACATATTAAATCTAATAAATTAAGTATAATATGTTAAAGGTTGAAGACATAACTTTATAAGTAGAAGTAAAATATTATTTTAATATTGAAATTTAGCTTATTTTTTATTACACTTTACGTTTGATACTTATTTAACCTTATGAACCAATTTATAATCATTATTAGAAAGACACTACAATTTATCACTTTTAACTATTTACAAAATATTTTATGGGTTGTTTAAGTTGAACCAAAATTTTATTTTTAAGTTGATCCTGTAAAGTTATATTTAAATTAACAATTTAAGTATTTTATACAAATTTATCAAAAGTTGTAGCTTTAGATTGATAATGGTTTACATACAACATATTAGACTAAATAAATTAAGTATAATATGTTAAAAGTTTAAAACAAACTTTATAAGTAGAAGAATATATATATTTTTAATATTAAAATTTAGTTTATATATGATTACAATTTATGTTTGATATTTATTTAACCTTATTAACCAACTTATAATAATATTAGAAAGAAATTGAAAAGTCATGGGAATTTCAAATGAATGTGGTGAAAGGAAAAAAATACATGGGAGTTTCAAATGAATGTGGTTCAAGAAAAAATGCAAGATTTATAAGTATATAATGATAATGAAATGATGATAATGATAATGATAATGATAATGATTTACTCACCTATAAATACATATTCATTTTATTTTTAACACAAAATACTTTCATTTCTCACTCCATTGTTATATATACTATAAATACACATATTTTATTCATTTTTACTTACAAAATACATATATTTCTCACTTTCAAAACAAAAAAATGGGTCCTTTTGATCGGTTATTCATTCAACGATGATAACGGCGGTGACGATATCTTTATGAGTACAATGGACCAATATTTTATGGGCGTGCTACTATAGTTAAAGCCAAATCCATTACTCACAAGACGTGCGACGTTAAACAGAGATCATGAAGAAAGGCATAGACGTCTAGTCAACGATTATTTTGTGGATAATTATGTCTACCAACCTAGCGATTTCAAAAGAATGTTTCGTTTGCGAAAAAATGTGTTTTAACAGATAGCCAATGCATTGGAAAGCAGATATCATAAATACAGTTTGTCAAGGTGTTTCGACACTCGATAGAACCTAGAGACACATTTTTGAAGAGAAGACAAGAAGGATCACGTAAGGAATTGGAACGTGCTTTCGAAGTTCTAAAATCAAAATGACACATAGTTGAACATATGGCGCAACCGTATCAGTTGGACACTCTACGAGGTATTTCCATTTTTAGCCTTAACCTATTTGAAGATTTCTCTTTTGGTCCCATTTAGTTGAGTTTCACATTTCATCTCGTTTGTGGGGCGTACATGTGGGTACCGCTGCGTACTCACGTGATCTGATCGCGAAAACCCTGCTAGTACGTTAGGCGTACGTGAGCTACGTCGGGCGTACTAGCTCAACCTCAAAACACTAATTTTAAGGGTCTGCTTCCCTATTTAAACCACTTTATGCCTCCCTTGGACATTCCTTATCAACCACCTTCCCTTGAAAACCCTAATATCGAGTTTAAGCCTTGTTTGGGAGAGTTTGGAGCTTATTATTGACTTTTGGTGCTTGTTTCTTGAAGAAGAAGACCATTGAAGAAGGAGGTGTTGCTTGCAAGCTTATAGATCCAGAAACTGCTTCTCACTATTCATCTTTTGAAGGTATAAAGTCTATACCTTGATGTGTTTCCTTTTTGATCTCCATACATAGGTTTTATGAGCTTTTTATCCTAAAATTTGGACCTTCATACATTTGGGACACTCCAGAGCATATTACTTGTCCTTTCATGCATGCTAGGTCTTGTAGATTCATAAAATTGGTTGCTTGATGGTCCTTTTCTAGCCATGCAAAATTGTGGTGGTGACGAGTGTGGATTGGGTAAGAGTTTTAAGTTTCAAGCCCTTTTCAGCCATGCAAAGGCTTAAAATTTTAGACTTTATGGATTAAGACGCTCTAAGAAGGTCAGATCCGTGTTTGGATGCATGTCTTAATGATTAAAACCATTTTTTATGGTTTGTAGGGTTAGACGGAGTACGCACCACATACTACTGACTACACTTAGTGTAGCCAGGTGAGACCACGATCCCACTTGATTTTCGAGTACACCCCGCATAGGAAGAGAGTACACCCTACGTACGCACCGCGAAGTTGACTTTTATTGGTTGTTGGACTTTTGGTCAAGATTTAGGGTTTTTGGCCATGGGAGGGGCAAAATGGTCTTTTTTTCCTATAAGGGGTTTAGTTGTGGGTCTTGGACTCGCGATTTGAGTAATGGACCTTCTTTATTAATTAGGGTTAATTATTGTGCTATTAGGTGGAGTCTAGTTCCGACAGTTCGGGTGCCAGATTTATCTGTCATCCGTATCAAGTGAGCTTCCTTTTTTGTATCTGTGGGTCGAAGCCAGAAATGTCGGCCCACTATTTTATGTTGTAGTATGATGGTTGACTTTGTGACAACTGTTAGTTATGTTTGTGTTTGCTTGATGTCTCTGTGATTCTTTGACCTGATATTATATGGTAGTAGTATGGGTGAAATAGACTCGATATCCTGTTGAAATAGACCAAAGGGGATTGCAAGCACCCAAATATGTTTGATAGTATCCGGTTGAAATTAACCGAAGGGGATTGCAAGCACCCATATATACTTGACTGTATCCGATTGAAATAGACCGAAGGGGATTGCAAGCACCCAAATATGATTGGTTGTATGTTTATATGGTATGGGGTATTTTGGGGGAACTCACTAAGCTTTGTGCTTACAGTCTTCAGTTTATGTTTCAGGTACTTCCAGTTCGAAGGGGAATGGACCGACTTGATTGCACCGCTTCTCCCTATGATTTCTGCATTATTTTGGGAATTAGTACTATGATAATATGTTACTATGATACACTTTTGACTGATTTGACATGATTATCGTATTTTTTGAATGAATTTAGAAACAAATTTTTTGTCTATATTTTTAGGATGTTACATGTTGGTATCAGATCCTTGGTTTAAGGGATTCGGGCTTACTCTCAGGTGTGTCTGGACTCAAATCGAAGGCTTTGTAGATTTTACATAAAAGAAACATTTTTAATTAAAGGATTTTAATAAAAGAAAAAGGGGTACGATGTGTGCAATCAACTGAAACCAAGTAAGTCTTCCCAAAATACTAATAGATGTTATTTGTTTTATGCAATGATATGAGGATTGCATGATAGATTAGCGGCTAAGGATCTGCTCTGAATTGCATAATAGAATGCTAGGAGAGATGCCTTTATGAGCTTATAAATTCGCATGCTAGTATCATATCAGTTACTTGATAGGATGGCCAATATAGGTTATGTTCTGAGTTGAATTGCCTGATGCTCGAATGGTACATGCTTTGTTCTTTAGGAAACTTTGTTGGTACTAACTAACTAGTGGATGAATGCGGTGGGTTACATATTATTGTGATTGGATAATTTTGAAAGGGTAGGTTTAACTCTATTGCACAGCTCTTGTTTGGGTCCAACCGTTGTAGTATGGGACCTGTCATTCGAAGAATTATCTAGTAATGATAGTATGTAATTGTGTTCATGTAGTAGTTAGGTGGTATCACTGGAAGTTCCTTGTGCAACTGATAGTAGAGCGGGGTGAGGAAGGGAGTCCTAGGAAATCCCTAAGAGATGCATTAGTATGTTGGACACCTTATAGTATAAGGAATACACTAGTTGGGAAAAGCGACATGGATGAGTTGGGGTAGTCCTTGAGGAGGGTATAAATAGGCGTGAAAGGTGGTATTGGGCCCGTACTACTCGAAGCACAAGATTTATACCAGAGACCAGGAAGACTACGATGAATCTAGGGAAACCGAGAGTGTGAACCTTCTCGTGTATTTGTTAATTGTTTATGTGGTTATGTATCAGTATGGCGGTGACACGTTATGGACCAGGGGGTTCAGGACAGGGGTCTGGTTTGGGGACGAACACCGAACTGTTTGATGAAAGGCTACGCGAGTTCATTGCGTCTGAGGTTACAAGAGGCATCCTTGATGTGACCCCGGTGATGTTTGAGTCGATCAAGGAGGGTGTCATCGAGCTGATGGAGGACCGCCTTCGGATCTTTAGGGCCGATCTGCCTGCTAACTAGTCTGGGGCCCGCACTCCCTTATTCAAGGATTTCAGGTGATGTGAGCACCAAATTTCTTTGGGGTGCAGAACCCCATCGCAGCTAGGCGTTGGATAGCTAACATTGAGTGTGCCTAGATGACGAGATTCTACCTCGAGGGGTCGAAGGCGAGGTTCACTGCTGGATGTCTGAGGGAGTGAGCCTGAGATTGGTGGGAAGAGGTTGGTTATACTTTGGGAGCCCCAACCATTAAAGTCATGACCTGGACAAATTTTGTGACCCGGTTTCGAGCAGATTTTACACAAGCTATTGAGGTACAACAATTAGCTAGGGAGTTTCTAAACATGAGGCAGACAACTGAGACTGTGGCGTAGATCACCGCCAAGTTTAGAGAGAGATTTGTTGGTACCCTAGTATGTTGTAGATGAGGAGATGAGGAAGACCCAATACCATGATATGTTAAGATCTGACATCAGGGAGTTCATTAGTTTTTCTGCCTGCCCGACTCTAGATGACATGATATCCAGGGCGCGGGAACGAGAGATTGATTTGGAGCACATAGGGAAGAGGAAGGCGGAGCATGGGCAGACGGTTGGATTTTTAGCGAAGAAACCCAAGAATTTTGACTCTAGGTCGAAGGGCCAGCAGGGCTGGAGCCGCTATGGTGAATGCGGCAGGTCGCATGATGGGGTTTGCAGAGCGGGTGGTTCATAATGCTACAAGTGCGGCAAGACAGTGCAGTTTAGTATATATTGCACTTATACTATCATCACCATCTAGACATCAAATCTGATTTGCTTTCATTGCAATCAGATGAGCCACAAGAAGGCCAACTACCCGAGTTTAGCATCAGGAGGACCAGTGGTAGCACCTGCTCCAGCGACCCTACGGATTACTAACAACCACCATGCAATGCGGATGTACCTATTGTGAGGAGCAGGGCTTTCCAGCTAACAACCGATGAGGCACGTACTGGACCGGATGTGGTAACGAGTATGTCTCTTCTCCTTAACTCTTTATTTATATTTGTTTCTCTGCTTATATTTGTGTGTTTTGTTTTAGGATCGCTCCTTGTGAACGGTATCTCTGCTTTGATATTGTTTGATTCGGGGGCTACCCAATCTTTCGTATATCTTGTGCTCAACAAGAGGTTTGTTGGAGCTCCGAGAGGGCTAGATTTTCCATTAGAGGTTTATATTGCAGATGATCGATCTGTACATGTGAGGGTTCATTGAGATTATGTTCTAGAGATGTTCAGTGAGTAGTATCTGATCGATTTGGTTCCTATTCCTTTGCGCGGGAACAAGGTTATAGTGGGGACAAATTGGTTGAGCCCCAATGGGGCGGTGATTGATTGAAAGAATCAGATAGTGAGTGTACGGACCCCAAGTAGGGGAGAGGTGGTGGTCCAGGGAGAGGGCGCTCAAGGCGATCCAGTTCTATGTTCAACAGCTAGGGTCAGGCACTACCTCCATCTGGGTTGTTCAGGTTACGTCGCCTATGTTATAGAGACCCGGGAGAAGGGTAAGGCGAATGTAGATGATGTGCAGTACCCATATTTTTTCCCAGAGGATTTTACTGGAGTGCTTCCGAAGAGGCAAGTGGAGTTTCAGATTGATTTGGTTCCTGGTGCGGCTCTGATAGCCAAAGCACCATATCGTTTAGCTCCTCTAAAGATGCATGAGGTGTCTACACAACTATAGGAGCTGTTAGATAAGGGGTTCATTCAACCGAGTAGTTCGCCTTAGGGAGCACCGATCCTGTTTGTGAAGAAGAAGGATGAGTCGCATCGGATGTGTATTGACAACTGGGAGCTGAATAAGCTAACAGTGAAGAACTGTTATCCACTCCTATGGATTGATCATTTGTTTGACCAGATTCAAGGTGCATCTTGGTTTTACAAGATATCTTCATCTGAGTTATCAACAAATGAGGGTCAGGGAGGACGATGTGTAGAATACGGCCTTCCGAACTCGTTATGGTCATTACGAGTTTGTGGTGATGCCCTTAGGGCTCACCAATGCTCCAGCTGCATTCATGGACCTCATGAACCGCGTGTGTCGACCGATGTTTGATCGGTCTTTGACTGTATTCATCGACGACATCCTGGTCTATTCCAAGACACATGATCCGAATGAGGAGCATTTGAGGGAGGTATTGGAGACCCTGAGGAGGGAGAGATTGTATGCAAAGTTCTCCAAGTGTGAGTTATGGTTGCGCAAGGTGCAGTTTCTGGGGCACCTTGTTAACTAGAATGTTATTCTGGTCGATCCGGCCAAGGTCGAGGCCATGATGAGGCGGGAGGTTTCGAGGTTTCCATCTAAGATTCAAAGTTTCCTTCGGTTGGTAGGTTATTACCGAAGATTCATCCATGGTTTCTCCAAGATAGCGGTTCCTCTGACTCGATTGATGAAGAAGACTGCCATTTTTCGTTGGGGGCTTGAGTATCAGGCATCATTTGAGACCCTAAGACAGAGATTATGGGAGGCGCCGATTCTGACCCTGCCAGAGGGTATTGAGGATTTTATGGTTTATTGTGATGCATCGATCACGGGTTTAGGTGTGGTTTTGATACATAGGGGTCACGTTATTGCTTACGCTTCGAGGCAGCTGAAGCCTCATGAGGCGAATTATGTGACACATGATTTGGAACTGGGGGCTATGGTTTTCGCCCTCAAGATTTGGCAACATTAACTCTTTGTGGTTCATTGTACTATTTACATCGATCATAAGAGTATGAGGTACTTGATGGATCAGCTGAATCTGAATATGAGGCAACGTCGGTGGTTGGATGTGGTGAAAGATTATAATTCTGAGATCCTTTACCATCTGGGGAAGACCAATGTGGTATTCGATGCTCTCAGCAGCAAGGCGGTTGCGGCTCTGATCAGGGATATATGTATGAGGATGATAGTGATTACTCCATTCTTGGAGGAGATTCGAGAGGCTTGAGTGGAGGATATGAAGGAAGAGCACCGAAAGAGTGAATGCATAGTGAGTCAGGTGGCTTCCTTCGATTATGATAGTTGGGGTTTACTGAATCTCCATTTAATTGTGTGGTCCCTTATTGGGGTGGTGCGCGTCAGGTTCTGACAGAGGAGGCGCACAAATCAAGATTCCCCAATCATCCTGGGGCGACGAAGATGTATAGAGATCTCCATCATGATTATTGGTGGCTTTGTATGAAGCGGGATGTAGCTTGGTATGTGGAGAGGTGCTTGACTTGTAGGAAAGTCAAGGCCTAACATCAGCGGCCTCATGACAAGATGCAACCATTAGCCATTCCCTTTTGGAAATGGGAAGAGATTACCATGGATTTCATTACGAAGTTGCCTCAGACAACACACGGAGTGGATTCGATTTGGGTCATCGTGGATCGATTGACCAATTGCGCGCATTTTATTTCGATTCAGGAGAGTATCATTGCGGAAAATTTGGATGACATTTATATCAGGGAGTTAGACACGACATGGGGTTCCAGTTTCGGTAATTTCAGACAGAGATGTCCAATTTACTTCCAGGTTTTGGAAGAGGTTCCACGAGGAGTTGGATACTCGTCTGCATTTCAACACAACCTTTCACCCACAGACGGATGGTCAGAGCGAGCGGACCATCCAGACATTGGAGGATTTGTTGCGGGCATGTGTTATGGATTTTGATGGTAGTTGGGATACGTATCTTCCGTTAGCATAATTTTCGTATAAAATAGTTATCATGCCATAATTTATCGACCTCCTTTTGAGATACTCTATGGGAGGAAATGCAGGACCCCAATATGTTGGGGTGAGGTCTGTCAGCGAGTCATGAGGAGTACCAAGGTGGTACTCAAGACTACTGAGTTGATTCAGTAGGTTCGAAGTAGACTTCAGACAACTCAAAGTCGGAAAAAGAGCTATGCCAACAAGCGCTATTTAGACCTAAAGTTTTAGTTTAGGGATATGTTTCTCCTGAAGATATCACATTGGAAAGGTGTCATCTGATTCAGGAGGCAAGGCAAGCTGGGCCCCAGGTATATCGGTCCTTTCAGAGTTATAGCCCGGGTGGGCAGGGTAGCGTATCGACTAGATCATCTAAAGGAACTCAGTCAGATTCACAATAATTTTCACGTCTCTCAGTTGTGGAAGTGTTTGCTTGATAATTCCATAGTGGTCCCATTGGAGGATATTCAGGTGGATGACCACCTGAACTACAATAAGAGACCGGTAGCGATCCTCGACAGGTATACGAAAATCTTGAGAATAAGGTTGTTGAGTTAGTGAAGGTGCAGTGGCAGCACCACAAGGGTTCAGAATGGATGTAAGAGCTGAAGGACGAGATGAGGGAGCACTAAACAAAGTTATTTCTGGCAGCAGACTTCAAGGACGAAGTCTGATTCAAGTGGGGGAGAATTGTAGCATCCAAATATCAAGTATTTTCCATTTTTAGCCTTAACCTATTTGAAGATTTCTCATCTGGTCCCATTTAGTTGAGTTTCATATTTCATCTCATACGTTAGGCGTACATGTAGGTACGTACAACGTACTCATGTGAACTGATTGCGGAAGCACTGCTAGTACGTTGGGCGTATGTGACAACTCGGAATTTATTCCATCGTTGTAACCCACTTTCCGCTAATAAAATAATTATTATTATTATTATTCCAATAAATTTTTGGGGTTAAACAAATAAAATAATGTGTTATTTTATATTCATATTTGTTGAAATAAATAAAACTCGTGTAATATCTTTAATTTTGTTTGGGAAAAATCTACTTTACAACGTAAGCCGGGTTACGACCGTTTAATCCGGTAAAACTTTAAACCTCGTTTAACATAAGTATCGGGTAGTTGTATATACCGGGTACAACACTCAAGCCCTATATAAGGGTGAGTGGACATTCTTTTGGACCTTTTACCACCCTAGACACACTCTCTCTCTCTCTCTACTCTCTCTCTCTCTCTCTCCTCAAGGCCGATTTTCTCCAAAAACCGCAAGTTTCCGCTTCCAAATCGTAAGTTCTCTCATCCTAGCTTGTTCTAAAAATCATTTCATGTTGATATGGCTTGAAAATCATCCAAGAAGGCCAAGGATAAGGAGTTTACGGCCTAAGAACACTCTTAGGCCGTAAATCCCTAAAAGTGAGCCAAATATGCCCCAAATCTCCTCCTTAGGCTTAGAAATTAGCTTAGAACTTAGCCTTGAAGTATTTTAGACATTAAACACCAAGTTTAGGGGCTTGAAAGAGGGTTTACGGCCCAAGAACATTCTTAGGCCGTAAACTCCCTCAACCCATGCAAATCAAGCCTTAAACCCCATTTTGTCCTTATACCTTCACTTAGAAATTGTTAGGAATGAGCAAAGGACCTCAAAACTCCCAAGGAGTGGTCCTAGGACCGCAAACTCCAAGGGAGTACCCTCTTTTAACCCTAAACACCCCTTAATCCTCGGATTCAGCCCTAGAACTACCCCTAGTAGTGTATGAACCCTTTAAGCACTCAAACCCACTCCTTCCATGAGTTTACGACCGTAAACTCATGGAGGAAATGGTCCCTCAGCCGTAAACTCACTCAAGGTGAGTTTTAGAAGAGTAAACTCCATGGTGAGGTCTTATACTTTTTCATTGCAACCCAATAGCCTCCTAATACTTAACCAAAGCGTTTTCCTTCACATTAGGATGTCTATATGTGTTAAATTAGTGTTTCATCTACTAATTATATGAAAACATATGTCTTCATATGTCACTAGGTTTATAAAGTGTGTTCAAGTCCTCACTTGACACCAAACACTCAACCGAGACTCCTATCCGATCCACTCGCTTTAGCTGAGTTCATACCCCTTAATTTGCCTTTTTAAATGTTTTTACATGTTTTAGAGGGGATACAAGTAAATGCAACAAGTCCTAGTTCCTAATCATATGTGATTTATAGCTTACAACCAAAAAGGATCTCTCTATACTTTTATCTATTTGTCAATAAAATTGTTTTAAATATTCATCAAATGCATTTTCTAAATTAAATTGTTGTTAAACTATTTTCAAATTGTATTTAAATTACTTTTCTTTTAAACTATATCTACATCCATACATTTATATAAATAAGAGTTGAAGGACTTAGGACCGATACCTCACCTTATTTCCTGTTCTTGTTTGATTGTGGTCTTAGGGTATATTGTTATCCGTCCGAATGTCGTTGATTTCTTACTTATATATCATATATATTGTGTTAGATATGAAAGTCTTCATCTTATATATTACCTTTGTAAATCAAAGGTATGCGACTCTACACTCTATATAAATATAGCAGGTATAGTTAACACTACTGCTTGACACCTCTATCACTAGGATACCTGTTATAACTACTACTATCACGAGTTTAGACACGTTTAAGAGAACACTCTCTATACTATAACTAAAGTTACTATACTATAATTCAAGAGAATACACTAATCCAGAATATAACATACTATTCCTCTATACGACACTCTACTACGTAAATACCATGTAACCAGGGCTTCCCGAAAGGAAAGCAACACTACATGTATAGATCTATACAGGACGGATGCTATTACATCCCGACTGTTAAATTACAGTCCGAGCCGATTAGGCCTAGGGATGGCACTACAACACTACACAGCGGATGACCGGGAAGGTTATCGGAACCTCTATAATCATTCAGTTCGGTTACATAAGAAATCTCATCTATATTCAAATTAACACACTAAGAATTAAAGTCTAATCTAAATTCCCGAAGTAAATGAATATATATTGAAGTTTGCAACACTACTACAGTCAACCAGCAATACTTTTACTCATCTACGCTACTTGTATGAAACTTACTACCTTATTTCTAGCACTGATAGTTTCAATGAAAATACTTTTACACACTCAAAGGATTTAACTTACACATATCTAAATCTGGAAAATATCGGATTTTCTAGGGATTTCTACTACCCCTCAACATTCATTTCAACTCATATATTAATTGATTGTAAGCACATTTATGTAAGAAATGACACTAAAATATTATGAACTCACCAGCTTTATGCTGATACTCGTTTTCAAAATAACTTGTATCCTCAGGTCAAAGATAGACAGGTACTGGTGCAGCTTTTGAGAAGATGGAGCATATACAAGACCCATCTTTTATTTTTGTTATACTTTTGGTGTCTATTAACTGTACAGAACACGTTTGTATTTAAATCACTATATTAATGCAATGGTTGTTGTCGCTTGTTTTTACTATTATGCAATTGTTATGATACTGTACATGACGTCCTCCACCCCAGAACGTATTCCGCCGTTCTCGATTTTGGTGTGTGACAGCGTACATGAGGTATGTCGGGCGTACTACCTCAACCTAAAAATCCTAATTTTAAGGGTTTTCTTCCTTATTTAAACCACCTTATGTCTCCCTTGGACATTCCTTATCATCCACCTTCTCTCAAAAACCCTAATCTCGAGTTTAAGCCTTGTTTGTGAGATTTTGGAGCTTATTAGTGACTTTTGGTGCTTATTTGTTGAAGAAGGATACCAATGAAAAAGAAGGTGTTTCTTGCAAGCTTATAGATCCAGAAACTACTCTTTCATGTGCATCTTTTGAAGGTATAAAGTCTATACCTTGGTGTGTTTCATTTTTAATATCCATAGATAGGTTTTATGAGCTTTTTGTCCCAAACTTTGGACCTTTATGAGTTTGGGACACTCCAGAGCATATTAGTTGTCCTTTCATGCATGTTAGGTCTTGTAGATTCATAAAAATGGTTGCTTGATGATCCTTTTCTAGCCATGCAAGAGTTTGGTGGTGACGAGTGTGGATTAGGTTAAAGTTTTAAGGTTCAAGCCCTTTTCATCCATGCAAAGGCTTAAACTTTTAAACTTTATGGATTAAGACATTTTAAGAAGGCCAAATCTGTGTTTGGATGGATGTCTTAATGATTAAGATTATTTTGGTATGGTTTTCAGGGTCAGGCGAAGTACGCCGCACATACTACCGGGTACGCCCAACATAGCCAGGTGAGACCCCGATCCCACCTGATTTCCGAGTACGCCCCGCGTAGGAAGTGAGTACGCCTGGCATACACATTGGGCAATTGACTTTTATTGGCTTTTTGACTTTTGGTCAAGATTTAGGGTTTTGGACCATGGGAGGGGGAAAATGGTCTTTTTGATCTTAAGGGGTTTAGTTGTGGGTCTTGGACTCGCGATTTAAGTAACGGACCTTAATTATTAATTAGGGTTAATTATTGTGTTATTAGGTAGAGTCTAGTTCCGACAGTTCGGGTGCGAGATTTAACTGTCATCAATATCACGTGAGCTTCCTTCACTGTATATGTGGGTCTAAGGCACCAATGTCGGCCCACTAGTTTATGTTGTAGTACGATGGTTGATTTCGTGACAATTGTCAGTTATGCCTGTGTTTGCTTGATGGCTCTGTGATTCGTTGTTATGATATTATATGGTAGTAGTAAGGGTGAAATAGACCCGGTATCCGGTTGAAATGGACTGAAGGGGATTGCAAGCACCCAAAGATATGCTTGATGGTATCCGATTGAAATAGATTGAAGGGGATTGCAAGGACCCATATATGCTTGACTGTATTTGGTTGAAATAGACCGAAGGGGATCGCAAGCACCCAAATATTTGTGGCTGAATGTTTGTATGGTATGGGGCATTTTGGGGGGGAACTCACTAAGATTTGTGCTTACAGTTTTCAGTTGATGTTTCAGGTACTTCCAGTTCGAAGGGTAAGGGTTCGACCTGATCGCACCACGTTACCCTATGATTTCTGCATTTTGAGATTTTGGGAGTTAGTACTCTAATAATATGTTGCTATAATACACTTTTTACTGATTTGATATGAGTATTGTATGTGTTTGAATGAATTTAAAAACAAAATTTGTATATGTATTTTTGGGATGTTACATGTATATGCTCAATTTGTAGATACTTTGACCATATACTAGATTTCTCATCTATGACAATGAGCAACAACTAAGCTTCCTCTTATTGGCTTCCACTAGTGATTTCCAAAGTCAAAATCATGACTGATTCACTAAAATTAGTATCTTGGAATATATTTTTTAAATTCTCCAACGTCTAGTTGATATCAAGATATGTTTTGTCGAAAGCATCCTTCAATCCCATAATATCAACTATTAGATGAACTTTTCCACTAAAGTTCTTACAATTATACATCATGTCCTTAAAATGAGTAGCATGGAATGGTGCACATGTATTCATGATCCAATATTCACTTGGACATTGTACACAATTAATCAAACCTTCAATTACAACATTCACACCAGTCTACCATTTCCATTCCTGAAAAAAAGTGGTATACTTAGTTTATAAAGTGACTAATATATTTTAAATTCCAACATGTCACATTCATCTGTGACCAACCTCTATTTCTATATCTTAGTATACATGTATCAATACCATATCCACGGTGCACGTTTGGTCAGCAGGAAAGGAATGGAATTCGAGTGAAAAAGATTACAATTTTCTCGAATTCATGCGTTTGGTTGGACCTAAAGAGGGGAAAGGGATTCCTAAATGAAATATATTTTCCACCACATGGAGAAAAATGGATTCCTTCCAAAGTGTTGGATTAGTGTCTAAGTCTATAACTATTTTGGTATGTACTTGACCCGATGGTGCATGGTCCTTTTGGGTTGCCTTCACCAAAGCAACTTGATATGATGAATTATGGAGAGAAAGGATTAATTATGGTTTATTAATATATTATGAGAATAATATATTAAAGGAGAAATCATATTGTTTAATTAATATTAGTCAAGAATTAATTGATATTTAATTTTGTGATTAAAAGAGATTAATTAAATTTAAGGGACTGGAATTGTAATTATAAGATAATTGCAATTTGGCTATGGATTACCTTATAATATAAGGTTGGACGAATTCTTTGGTGAAACCCATTAGAAATCGTCCAAGGCTTATTAAAGAAGGGTCCATGGGCTGCTTAGGGCTTAAGCAGTCAGTTTAGGGTTTCCTAGTTCAAAACCTTAATAGCCTACATGTATATAAAGGACCCTTAAGCCCCAAAAACGTGGTGGACATATTCCTTAGGGTTTTCACACATTTTGGGCAGCCTCCTTCTCTTCTCTTGTTCATCCTCTTGCTCTTGGTGTTTGTGAGCCATTAGAGGAGTGACATTTGTGACTCTAAGCTTTCTAAAGTCATTATAAGGAGTATTTGAGATTGTTATTGCTACATAACAATCAAGGTAATATCTTAAACCCTATTTTATGTTAATATGATTAATTGCATGCTAGATCTACGGTTTATAGCTTTGGATATTCGATTGCATGTTCATTAGACAAACTAGATCAAAAAGCTATTAGGGTTTGCATGTACACCATAGGAATGATGTATAGTCTTAAACTCATCAGTGGTATCAGAGCCTAGGTCATTTTTCTATTGAATAGATGCAAAAAGATCAGAAAAAACGAAATTTTTTTGATGTCTGCGCCGCCGACTCGGCAAGTCCATTTATGGACTCGGGGAGTAGCCCCGACTCGGCGAGTCCAGGGTGCTGTTGACGAGATTTTCGATTTTTTGAGCAGATTTTGTTAAGGATAATTACCAAAACTTGTTTTTATTGCCTAAAATCGATTTTTTATGTTTGGAATGACTATCCTTATCAAAATTAATGGATTTGGTTAAATATGGATAATATAGGATTATTATTAGATAAATATTTGACCTATTTAGTTTAAAAAGTTTCAATTTGCACCCTTAGGTTTTATGATTTAAATTTGAACTAAAAGTTTTGTTTTTGAAATTTAAATAGTTAAACCCTAATGTTTTGAAAAGGTTTCAAAACTTGCCCTCAAGTTTTGGAATTTAAATTTTTGATTAAAATTTTAATTTTGATGTATATTTAAATTCTAAACCCTAACGTTTTGAAATGTTTCAAAACTTGCCCTCAAGTTTTGGAATTTAAAAGTTGATTAAAAGTTTAATTTAGGAATGTTAAATTCTAAAACCCTAGTATTGTTTTGAAAAGTTCAAATCACACCCTTATGGTTTTATTAATTAATTAAGGTGTATAATTAAAAGAGATTTAATAAATCCATATAGTTTTTGGTTTACATTTAATTAAATTAAAGGTATAATTTTTAAATTAGACCAACTAGTATTGTAAAAGTGTAAAGTACACCCTATACTATATATAACATTAAAAGTCTAATATTATATAAGTATGAGTAAAACTCAGTCTTACCGTTAGTAGGCCTCATTCACGAAGCCGGTATATAAGGGGTGTTTAAGGAAATTGCCTATAAAATGGCGATTGAATGGGTATCCACTTTTACCCATCACACTCTTGACTAGTGGAGAGTCGTTAGCCGAACGGGTAGGATAGGACAGAAACCTTCCATTATAAGTATAATGAAGTACAAAAGTAACTAAATGCTTTTACAAAAATTCCCAATCTTAGTTACTTTTGGCAAAAGTGAATTGATGCAATTTCATGAAATTACACTTTGTACCCTTGCGAAGACGTTAGTGGAGCGTGTGTGGTTAACCGGCACACTAAATGGTTCTAAGCAAAGGTAGCAAAGGGCGACTTAATGTTTGTCATAGTTCGGTGGAGCGTGTGTGGTTAACTGGCACATCGAATAGGTGACTGTAACATGTGGGGGCACCATGTAAGTTTGAATGGTTATTCACACCCGCTTTGTGATCCTCGGTATCCCAGTCACAAACTAGAGGGGCATATCGAGATTTAAACACGCCATTGAAAAGTTCAATGAATCTCAAAGGATCTAGGAATTTTCATAGATTTAAAACTTAAATTTCCTTTTCGTTTTTCATGGTGGAAATTAGTGAATCGTCATTCACTTACCTTCAAATATTCCGCAACTAGATTACGGCATCCCTTTTCTAGGTTGTAGCGTATTGTGTTGGGTCCTAGCCTTAATATCTCATTTGGGTGATTTATTAAGGACCCAATCAATTAACTAACTTGAATTTGCTTTCTCCCGTTTTGTAGATGTCAAAGTATGACAACTATGGTATTCCCAAATCCCATGGAACAAGCTTTCCACATGAAGATGATATTCCAAGATTCGATCGAGGAACAAAAGATCATGCTTCACTACCTCCACCTCCTCCAATTATTCTCCCTAACCCACAAGTTCGAAGGCTTGAAAAGTTCAAGCTCACTCAAGCCCTTTTGGCAAGTAAACATGAAGAAGGAAATTCGGTGTGTGCACACATCCTAGAGATGAAGTCACACATTGATAGGTTAAGAATGTTGGGATCCATTGTCTGTGAGGAGTTGGCTGTTGATTGGGTTCTTCAGTCACTTCCTAACTCGTATAGTGAGTTCGTAAGAGAGTACTATATGATGAACCACGACATGACCCTTATAGATCTCACCTACATGCTTATTGCTGCTGAATCAACAATGATTTGGCGCACTGGAAAAGCAAAGTTGATTGGTGAATCTGCCTTCCAGACCTCTATGGATATAGGCAATGGCAACGAAAGGCATGCCATGATCGAAAAGTTTGATCATAAGAGACAGGCAATGTCTGAAGTAGTTCCATGTGCTGTTCCAAAATAGTCAATTTGCTTTTATTGCCAAGAGAAGAGGCATTGGAGACGAAGCTGCCCTATTTACCTAAGAGATGTAAGAGATTGGAGAGTCAAAACGTATGGCTCTGCTTTAGGTAAAATCCATTAACTAACTCTTTTAAGATCCTATTCTAGATTCTTAATACATAATGTGATAAGATTACAACTGATGTTTTGTAGGGTCGAAGAAAAGAGAGGAAGCTTAAGGGAAGAAGTGAGCAGAATCTAACCGTGAAGAAATGGATTTCGATCACATTACTTAAAGATTAGATTCTTGAGCTACTACTTAGAGTTAGAATAAGATTGCTAAGAAATATGTATTAGCATAGTTTTTCAATAAATTCCATTGTAAGGACAAATTTTTCCGCAATAAAATAAATTTTGATTTTATATTATTTATTTATCCTTGAAATGGCGTGTATGAAAAATTGATGTTTGAATGTTTCTATTATTAGCAATAATGGATTTAATTCTTAATTATGTTGTTTGTGGAAATGTCGAGAATTTACCAAATAGGGAGAGTTTCTCATCGCCCAAATTTCAATTGGACAGAAAATTGGAATCATGCAACTTGGTTGCACGATGAATGAGAAATTTCATATTTGGAAATTAGACTAATTCGTTGACAAAGTGTCAAGTGAAGGACTAGGAGATAAAATACACAAAGTTGTGTGTTGATCAAGTCCACCACAAGAGTAACAAAGATATTCGTCATGATCACTAAAGGTTTAGTAAATATGATTATACTTATAAGATTAAATATAATTCTAAATTGATTGAAAATGTTTAAATCAATAGCAGAACGAATAAGAAGAATCAAGTAGGCAGAAATATAAAAGTTTCTCTATTCTAAGAAGAAGGGAGAGTACCTTTTATTATGTTTTATGATATGTCTTAATGATTATGAACCATATCTCAATTGATCCTCCAAGTAAGTCCTAGTACAATTGTATGTCTGAGAAGAGGAATCAATAATTGAAGAATTGGTTAAATCAAGAAGTCAATCATACTTCGTTCCAAAAACAAGTCTTAGAGTTAAGATTGTGACATTGAGTGACAAGTCTTAAGAAGGTTTATAACATTCATCAAATGTAGAATTTAGAAAAAGGTTTTTCTTTTTCTCTCACATTTGAAATTGGTAAGTTGTGATGTCTTGGATTAGACAAAGACCAAAAAGGACCAATTTGTGAAGTGTTTTGTCTTGATAAAAGCTACACTAACTCTTGAATATTTGTTTGTCAAGAAATGTTTATTGACAAAAGAATCTTATATCTCAAGGAGTCAGTGGGAGTCTTAACGATCTCGAAAAGTTTCAAAAACTAATCAAGAATAAACCTTATCGATCATCACTAGCACACGAGTTGAGATTTACAACCTATCGTGTTGACATTATCTTGTTTCTCTGTCATTCCAATTAAGTTAATTATGCATGTGAGCCCTATGAGTTCTCATTTGAATGCATAATAGGCAAGGACCTTGATCAATGAAAAGTACATTGATAGGAAAAGGGTAAGCTGCTTAACTACTTGGAAGACATGGTGGGCAACCGTGTTACCATAAGGCAAGAAATCAAGTTTAAGAGTTCGGTCCATATGAGTTTGGATTTGTCGCAAACTTTGGTTTTGACAAATTCACATGGATAGGAACACATACACCATTAAAATCTAAGTGTCATATGATTCCCTCCTTCATGAAGATGACTGTGAGGAAATGATTTCACCAAGAGAGATTTTAAGAAGATTGTGATTGTGAAAATTGTATTCTCGAATTTGATTATGGTTACGGTATCTGATATGTGCATATTTAGTTCATATTAAGTATAGATTTTTATTCATTTATTAGCTAAATTATTGCATTTTATGGACAAAAGGTACTTAAAAGTGTTTGAATTATATTTTCAGTCCAAAAATGAAGCTCGGAAGCAGAAGGAAGCAGGAGAAGCGGTTGAGAGATCAAGAATGGAATAAAGAAGAAAAACACCAAAAATAACACCTACTCGGCGAGTAAGGTCGACTACTCGGCGAGTCCACTCGAAGAATCGAGAAGATAATGACTCGGGATCCCAGAGACTTATCGCAATACGGGGACTGAGAGATGGACTCGACGAGTCGCCACCTGACTCGACGAGTCGATTCGTATATATAAAGATAACTCCTCAGAACGATAGGGGAGAATTCTGAAACGATTCAGAAGAGTTTAGCTGCGATTAAGAAGGCAGAAAAACCCTAGAAGACGACGAAAGAAGCTAGAATTCAATCCCGAAGAGTAATTGAGGCAAAATTTCATCATTCCACTTATTCTTTTTGTTTTATCATTATGGTTAAGCAATTTGACTTTGTTTGTTTGCTGTTATTTACTTCAATTATGAGCTAAAACCTTAGACTTCTGTTTGGGGATACAAAGTTGACAATATGGTTTGATTGATTGGTAGGATTAATTCTAAGTTGGTGATTTTTTGTTATTTTAGCTTGCTAAAGAACCTTGTGTGTGAATAATAATTAATTTTCTGTTAATAGGAAGATAATTAATTAGCATGAACATCTATAGATTATTAACCTCATATGCTATGTGATCACTATGCAATATGTCTAGGATTAATGAATATGAAACTAGAATTAATAAGAAAATTGAGTAAATTCATGTGCAAGCTTGTAAGGTGACCATCAAACAAGAAGTTAGTTAAAAGAATAAATTAGTTAACTATTGCAAGTCTAACTTAATCCGAATAATTAATCTAGTAAATTTAATTAAATTAGACAGCTGGCCACTGTTTAAGTTAGTTTATTTGCTAAGGATTAGGGTAGTGAATACGAATCTAATCACTTGAATCGGTAACCAACGAAAGAATTAATCCATTGCACCATTACCTTGAAATCAACCATAGAATCAACTAAGTTGAACTAAATAGAAGTTTCCTTCCATTTATTGAATCTAGTTAAGTCTTTATTTTCCAGTTCTTAAATTAGTGATAGTTAGTAAGTTTCTAGTCTTGTAAAATTAGAGAAAACCCCTACTTATTAAGTAACTTAGGTAAAATTAGTTTTTAATTTTAATTTGTCGTTCCCTGTGATCGATACCCTGCTTATTTAGCTATACCACAATTGATAGGTTCACTGCCTTTTGTGTGTTATTTGATAATTAAAAGTAGGTTTAAAACTAATTGAGTTTGCACACATTAAGTTTTTGGCGCCGTTGCCGGGGAACGGTTCTAAATTAACATTAAATTCTTGTTTAATCGATCCTTTGTGTGGGATTTATCTTACACAAAGTTATTTAAGAAGCAATTCAGTAAGTAGAATTAGTTTTATTACAATTTCGTTTTTAGAGTAACTAGAAATTTTCTTTTCTGTTTTTGCCTTGAACTCGCCGAGTGCACTCGTGCCGACTCGGCGAGTACATCGCTGTTTCAGTTTTAATTTTTTATTTTATTTTTGTTCTTTTTACGCGTTTTATGTTTTGTTTACAGTTGTTTCATGACCCGAGGATCTGATACACCTCTGGTCCCCCCTCTTGAAGACCCGGAATCCGCGCTAAGGAAGAGCAAGGGCAAAGCCATTGGAGAATCCGCTTCGTCAAAGAACTCGCCACTCAAAAACCTCAAATCCGTTTTCAGCAAGAAGAGGAGCAGCAAATCCGGAGCATCCAGTGTCTCTTTGACTATTGAAGACCCAATTCAAGAAGATATCGAATACGAGACCGAGGAAGAAGAAGAACCCACATTCGAGCACGAATCCGAGTTTGAAGACGATTTAGTCATCACTATGGCTAATATCGATGAAGTCCCCATGGGGGAATGGAAGAAGAGGATGCGCGATGACACCGGCCCGGGACTTGTGCAGCCCGCATGTTAGGTGCATTTTATGTACCCATTTTGTAGCTTTATTCCATAAAAGTGCATAGCATTTAGGTTTAAACTCATGCATTTTGCATATTTTTCAGGATTTTTCATGAGGCAATTTCATTCACATACTTTTGTGATATTTCAAGGACTTTTGGAGGTAGGATATTGTTGGAGGAGGTAAATAAGAGTTGTAGACAAAATTTCGGGACTTGCGGAGCACCGAGGAGCAAGATATCAAAAAAAATGAAGATTTTGGCTTTACAGAGATTTACACGGCCGTGTAAATGCAAGCCTTGCGTTTACGCGGGCCGTGTAAACATAGATTTCTGCGCAATATATTTTTGCATTTACACGGGCCGTGTAAATGACAGTGTTAATTTACGCGGGCCGTGTAAACGTAAACGTGGGTTTTAAAGCAGTTTTTCACCATTCTTAAAGGGGGGGACCGATTTTTTCTTGAAGGTGTCGATTTTGGGAGCAAAGAAGGCGATTTTCTAGAGGATTTTGGAGTTGATTAACACTTGGGAACATTTGATTTCATTTTGTAAGAACTTTAATTTCATTTTCTAGATTTGTGATCTTGTTCTAGTCATGAGTGGCTAGAACCCTAGTTTCTCCAACTTCATGTCTTGACTTTTTAGTTGTGATTTCAATCATGTGATTTGATGTTTGCTTCTAATTCCTACCTAGTGAATTTGATTTTGTTTCAATTGAATGTTTGATTCTAATTGTGATTCTTATTGGCCATTCGAATTAGGGTTAGGTCATTCAAGTTATCAAATTGCAAAATCCGTAATTGTTTTGTGAATTGAACTAAGTAACAAACACTAAATTGATTTCCATTGAATGGATTTAGTGTAAATCTTATTCACATACACTTTTACACACCCAAGCTTATGAGGAGTATTGGGTGTTGTTGGGAACATTCACATAAAGCTTCATGCAATCTTCCAATCTAATTCTAAGAGCTTTTTTAGATTAGGTTAGTAAGGTTAGGATTAATCAAAGAGCTTGTTTTGGTTAATTATTGTGGTGAATGGAAAGTGTTAGAGCTTGTTAACACTTTCAAGTACCAACTTAGGTGGAATTGAGTAGATATCATTTCATCCTTGGAATCACATTGTTAAATTGTCTTGCATAGAGTTGGAGTTCTCACAAATCCTGAATTTGTTTCATTTAATTGATCATTTAGTTATTGCTTTATCCTCTTGTTTAAATCCTTGCATACCAACCCCCGATTTATGTGACCATTATTGTACCTTCCGCAAAAAGGTATAAACACTTGTCCCTTGGCTCTGTGGATCGACCCTGCTTACCTTGTACTACATTATTAGTTCATAGTAGTAGTGTTTAAGGAGTCATTTGTACCCTTTATTTGTTGGGTTTGACACGCCTAACAAATTGGCGCCGTTGTCGGGGACACGGTGTTACTAATTGTTTATGCCTAGATTTTTGTGAGTAGGTGCTTTAAAAAAAAGTCAGGTAGAAGATAAGTTTTCAATTGAAGGAAGTGGTGAGAAGGTTAATGTGTTGTAAAGGCCCACCTACTTAAAACAAAGCACATTTAGGGGCCAAGTCGAGCCAACGACTTAAAACAAGGGCAGCTAACCGGGAGGCAACCCGGGGTTATTTTTGTCCTTTCTTTAAAGCTTTTTAGTGTTTGGTAATTTTTTTTAATGTCCCAAATGGTTTTAACTTATTTTTTATACCTAGAAAATGAATCTCCGGCTCCAAAAATACTTCACGGGTAGCTTGAGGAGGATGAAGAGGAGGTTCACACCACAATTGCGAGGCTCCAAGAACGATTCGGTAAATTCTTTCCATATCTTTAATCGTTCATATTTTACTTAAAATTCAATTGGTGTGCATTTGTAACTGTTTTGAACTCATTCTCAACCCAA
Source organism: Lactuca serriola (assembly GCF_051521515.1). Lineage (NCBI taxonomy): Eukaryota > Viridiplantae > Streptophyta > Magnoliopsida > Asterales > Asteraceae > Lactuca > Lactuca serriola. Next base: position 5,437,411 of record NC_136413.1, read on the forward strand.
CTACCATTCTCCACCATCCTACTCTCAATAGGCCGACTATACCTCTCTCCAAGCATCGAGGACGATGCTTATTTTAAGCTTGGGGAGGGGCATCCATCCATGCATAAATCCCATTGCATGTAGTTTTGTACATATTGCATTAATTTTCATTTCATTTTCTTTTTCATTTTTTTTCTGCATGGAAAATTTTTCAAAAAAACCAAAAAGATTTTCTTTCTATTCTAATTTTTATTATTTTCTTTGCAATTTGTTTGCATCTAAATTTTTGCATTGCATTCATTGCATAAAAAAACGATCCAATCCTAAGCAACCGAATCTTTTCAAAACAGTTGAGCTGGTAAGTAAGTCATGTGCCTTAAGATTGACTTGCTCTTTTTATTGAAAAATTTAAAAAGCAAGTTAATCGCACACGAACACACCTCCCGAAGCTACTCATGCAAAACAGAAAATGAGAAGATTGTCAACACTGGAGCATAACAGCAGGTATGAGTCGATTCTTTGGGACATATGACCGGTCTTATGAGTAGTAATGCTCAATTGAACTTAAAATGCCAAATTCAAAAGTTCATAAAAAGAATGCAAAATCTCAATGTCCCGCCTTCCAACGCTCTTAAAAGTCCTTTCTACTTATTCCCTTTTATATACCCTGCTTGAGGACATAGCTTTCAACTATACTTACGGGTTTTTGCATGTTAACATTTAGTCCCCCGAAAAATGTCTAGAAGTCCCTCACGGTAATAGACCGTGAGATGTCCCATAACAGAAAAGTTAAGGACGAAAATATAAAGAAATCGGCCAAATAAATAAATTAAGTATTATGTGTTAACTTAGTTATTTGTATTTATATAATAATAATAATAATGGATCTTTAAAAAAAATTATTAAGTTAATCTGTGACCTTTGGAACTCAAATAAGTAAACTCCGAGGGGTGTTCTACACCTAATCGCCTAAAGCAAAATTGTTTGGGACTGATTGGGTTGAAAGTTCGCTACACGGGTTCCATAGAAAGTCGTGAACTTAATAACCAAATAAAGCTAATTTGTGGCCTTTGATGTTCGGGCAAGTAAACCCGAGGGATCCTTTTAAATCTAGCACACTAAGGTCATTTGATCTGGATGTGTTGGTTGAAAGCCCATTACACGGATTTCAAAGAAAGCCATGAGCTTTATTTGTAGGAAAATGTAATTAGGAAGTTTGTGTATATTTGTGTTTATAGTTTTATTGAATAATATATTTAGGAAAAATGATTGGCTGCCAAAAGATTCCTTTGGACTTGGATTTGAACTTATGACATTGGGACTGAATGTTAATTACTATGACTGGAGTAAGTGGTTTGAAGTTTGTAACCAATCTGGGTAAATTTTAGGGAATTTTTAGAAGATATTTTTTAGAAAAAGACTGTTGTTAATCAACAAATAGCTGGAGTCGGTCATTGTTATATTTTGTGAAACAAAGATGATTGAGCATGTTTTGTCACACAACCATAATTTGTTCCATGATTTAACTTCATGCTATTAAGAGGAAACAAGTGTTGTGATCTTTGATTCTGTTGAATTGCATTAGGGAGTGGCCAAAAGTCTTGTTTTTGCTGTTATATAATATTTTGAGACTTATGCCAAGTTAACTCAAGGCACGACAGGTACATTCTCAACTATGCTACAAAAACGAGGTTAATTGGGTTGGATCCTTTACATATTTGTTTTGGTTATTGCATTAAGTTTCAAAAGTTTTGAATTTCATTTTCTTTTCTTCTCTTTTATTTTATTTTCTCCGGTTTAAATTTGTCTTGTTCTTTCTTGAGGACAAGAAAGGTTCAAGCTTGGGGAGATTTGTTAGGTGCATTTTATGTACCCATTTTGTAGCTTTATTCCATAAAAGTGCATAGCATTTAGGTTTAAACTCATGCATTTTGCATATTTTTCAGGATTTTTCATGAGGCAATTTCATTCACATACTTTTGTGATATTTCAAGGACTTTTGGAGGTAGGATATTGTTGGAGGAGGTAAATAAGAGTTGTAGACAAAATTTCGGGACTTGCGGAGCACCGAGGAGCAAGATATCAAAAAAAATGAAGATTTTGGCTTTACAGAGATTTACACGGCCGTGTAAATGCAAGCCTTGCGTTTATGCGGGCCGTGTAAACGTAGATTTCTGCGCAATATATTTTTGCATTTACACGGGCCGTGTAAATGACAGTGTTAATTTACGCGGGCCGTGTAAACGTAAACGTGAGTTTTAAAGCAGTTTTTCACCATTCTTAAAGGGGGGAACCGATTTTTTCTTGAAGGTGTCGATTTTGGGAGCAAAGAAGGCGATTTTCTAGAGGATTTTGGAGTTGATTAACACTTGGGAACATTTGATTTCATTTTGTAAGAACTTTAATTTCATTTTCTAGATTTGTGATCTTGTTCTAGTCATGAGTGGCTAGAACCCTAGTTTCTCCAACTTCATGTCTTGACTTTTTAGTTGTGATTTCAATCATGTGATTTGATGTTTGCTTCTAATTCCTACCTAGTGAATTTGATTTTGTTTCAATTGAATGTTTGATTCTAATTGTGATTCTTATTGGCCATTCGAATTAGGGTTAGGTCATTCAAGTTATCAAATTGCAAAATCCGTAATTGTTTTGTGAATTGAACTAAGTAACAAACACTAAATTGATTTCCATTGAATGGATTTAGTGTAAATCTTATTCACATACACTTTTACACACCCAAGCTTATGAGGAGTATTGGGTGTTGTTGGGAACATTCACATAAAGCTTCATGCAATCTTCCAATCTAATTCTAAGAGCTTTTTTAGATTAGGTTAGTAAGGTTAGGATTAATCAAAGAGCTTGTTTTGGTTAATTATTGTGGTGAATGGAAAGTGTTAGAGCTTGTTAACACTTTCAAGTACCAACTTAGGTGGAATTGAGTAGATATCATTTCATCCTTGGAATCACATTGTTAAATTGTCTTGCATAGAGTTGGAGTTCTCACAAATCCTGAATTTGTTTCATTTAATTGATCATTTAGTTATTGCTTTATCCTCTTGTTTAAATCCTTGCATACCAACCCCCGATTTATGTGACCATTATTGTACCTTCCGCAAAAAGGTATAAACACTTGTCCCGTGTCTCTGTGGATCGACCCTGCTTACCTTGTACTACATTATTAGTTCATAGTAGTAGTGTTTAAGGAGTCATTTGTACCCTTTATTTGTTGGGTTTGACACGCCTAACACCGCAATTCCCGTGACCGCTACTTTCGAACTAAAAGGCCATATTCTCGCTCAACTCAAGGAGATTACTTTTTATGGGAAGGATCACGAAGACGCCTACAAACACTTGGACGAAGTGAATGATGTGGCCGACTACTTTAATGTACCGAATGTCCCCCGCGAGACCCAGCTTCTTCGCATGCTCCCAGTCACGTTCAAAGGAGCTGCAAAGGATTGGTTAAAGTTACTTCCTCCCGGATAAGTCACCACATGGGCCAAGATGAAAGAGGAGTTCATTGATCACTTTTGTCCGCCCTCCAAAATAGCAAAGCTAAAGAAAGCAATTGCCAACTTCGAGCAACAGCCCGGTGAGTCTCTTTATGAAGCATGGGAAAGATACAAGAGTTTGCTTAGAAATTGCCCACATCACGACCTCAATAGCCAACAAGAGGTCTCCATTTTCTACGATGGATTCAATGTCACCACAAGGCAATTGCTAGATTCTCAAGGTCCGCTCACGAAGAAGGCGCCCCCGGTAATCAAGGAGCTAATTGAAGAATTCTCTAAGCACTCTAGAGAATACCATAATCCAAGAAACGAAGTAAGTCGGGGAGTAGTGAACGCGGCAAATGATAGCATAGCGGCGGTGATAGCTAAGCTTGATAGTCTTGATAGAAGAATGACAAAAATGGATCAAACAATCCATGCTATGAGGGTGGGATGTGAAAATTGTAGAGGGCCCCATCTCACCAAGGATTGTGATGTGGATGAGAATGGAAATAAGAAAGCTCAAGTGTTCTATTCAAGTGGCGATCGATACGACGAAAATTGGTGAAAACCTAAGAAGGACTGGCTCCCATACGAAGAGTATAAGAAGGCTAAGGAGGAAAAATACAAGCAGAAGGAAAGGGGACTAGATCAAAGAGAAGAACCGGTAGAAAAGAAAGTTGATTTGAAAGAAATGTTCACTAGATTCATAGCCGCGTCCGAAAAGAGACATAATGATCACGATGTTGCAATACATGAGACCAGAGACATGCTAAGGAATCAACAAGCATCCATCCTCAACATTGAGAAACAGCTGGGACAGCTTGCACACCAAGTGAACGAAAGAAGACGGGGTCAACTTCCAAGTAATACCGAAACCAATCCGAGAATGGAGAATGTGAGTGCAGTGACCTCCAGTAAAGAAGAAATTTTCACAGATGCACAAAGGATCTCCAAGAGGAAGACAGAAAGGGCAGAAGAGTCGACTCCAGCAAAACCCAATCTGACTCGCTGAGTCCCTCTAATGGACTCGACGAGTCCGTGCGTGAATAATAAAACTGTCAGTCCTTTAAAGCCATATAACCCTCCTTTGCCATACCCAATTAAAGCCATGCCTGCAGAAAAATTCGAAGCATATAGAACCTTCATGAAGCATGTTAAAGCCTTACAAGTTAATATGCCATTTGTGGAAACAATGCTCCAAACACCAAAATACTTCAACTTGCTAAAAGGTCTTTTTGTTGCTAGGAAAGATTTGGCTGAAGTCGCGGAGGTACTATTGAGTGAGCTGCCCGAAAAGAAAGGCGATCCGGGGAATATTATAATTCCGTGCCAGTTTGGTAAAGAAGTTGTCACCCAAGCATTGACCGACTCGGGTGCAAGCATCAATCTGATGCCTTTATCTTTCTTTAAGAGGTTGAATTTACTGGAGCCGAGACCGGTAAATATGAAGATCCATTTGGCAGACAAGACAATAATTCATCCGCAAGGCGTTTGTGAGGATCTCCTTATTAAAGTAGACAAGTTTATATTTCCGGTAGACTTTGTGGTGGTTGACATGGAAGAAGACCCCAAAATTCCAATCATTTTGGGGAGATCATTTTTAAACACCGCATGTGCCTTAATTGATGTATGCGAGTCTACATTAACATTGGGGGTGGGTGATGAGTCCATAATATTTAAAGCTATGCCAGAAGCCAAGCAAAAGGAGGAAAGAAAAAGAAAACATCTCACTGATCCATTTGGATGATGAGATATTACAAAAAGAACTTGAACTTTTGCAAAAAGAAGATCCAACCAAGTTTCTGCTACATTCTGGAGAGGATGGAGATGTTAACAAGGACTTGGAGGAGTTAGAAAAGCTACTGGAAGAAGCCGACTCAGAAAACAACCAAGAAATGGTGGAATACGATCAGACTCGCCGAGTCACTTTACTAGACTCGACGAGTCCAGTCGAATTTGATAATAACTTGGACGGTTTGGATCTGCTGGTTGCTAGTCCTCTGTATAATCTGGATTTGAAAATTTTTCCTCATTCTTTAGGAGAACAAATAGAAAAAGAAGACATGGATACGGAAGTTCAACACACTTATATAGCATGTCTTAATGCAAACACACTTGAAGATGGGGTGAGCACAAAGAAAGAAGAGGAGGCAAAAGAAAGGAGGGTGGAAGCTGATCAACCATTCATTACCAAACCTAGAGCACGCAACTTCACAAAATACGAAGTAATTCAGTTTGAAGGAAAAGAAGTGCAAAAGAAGGTGAAAACGCATGGGGTAAAGAAGAAAAAGAGGAGAATGGAAGCCCAAGCAGCTGAGGATGATGCTGTGAAAAAGAAGAGAGAAGAAGCAAAACGGGCTTACAAAAAGAAGATTCACGCTTACAAAACGAAGTACAAACCACAAAAGACTAGGCGTGCATTCCCGATGATGGAAGATGACGAGACGTAGATGGGAAGGAGTCCAGCTAACGACTCCTTAAAAAGAAGCGCTTGGCGGGAGGCAACCCGTTATTTAGAGTTTGCTTTCTTTTACTTTTTTAGTTTTGTTTGCAATTTTTCCTTCGTTTTTAGATTGTTAATTCCCCAATTCGTCGGACATGTCTGCTTAAGAGTGTGCATGAGCTAAGTGTGGGGTGAAATGATTTTTTAGATAAATGACAAAAATTTTAAAAATTATGAATTTTTTTTAAGAAACTCGTCGAGTTTGATCGTAACTCGACGAGTTTATATAAATTTCAGAAAAAAAAAATTGACATCGCGACTAGACTCGCCGAGTCTGACCCCGACTCGACGAGTCGGTATTATTTACAGAAAAAAATAATATTGAAATTACTTTTACAACCGGTAACTAGGGTTTTAACCCTAATGAATCAGTTTTTTTCACACACACTCGCCGTGCGCCTCTCTCTCAACTCTCTCTCAAGCATTCAAGTGTTCTACCATTTTTCTTCAAAATTTTCAAGTTTCATCACAAAAGCTAACGATTTTCTTCCTCTTTTCTGTTAAAATCATGAGTTTAAGGCTATCTATAATGTGAATTGCATAGAAAGAATCGATTTTGAATAAAATTAGATTTCTAGGGTTTCGATTTTTCAAAGATTATGATGTTTTGCATGTTTATTCTTGCCTAAAAACCTTATATACATGTGTCTAGACAAAACCCTTGAAGAAATTTTGAGATTTCCTGGTCCAATTTAGACCAACCCGCCGACTGAATCGTGCAGTTCGTGCGACTCGCCGAGTCGTACATGGACTCGACGAGTCGAGTCGGGGAACATGTGCATGACGTTTTTAATTATAACCTGTGTTTCTGGGTTTTGTGTCTTTGTTTTGCAGAAAAAAAAATGTTCAGCAGGGGGCAAAGTTCTAGGGGACACCAAGGTGGCTTTCCTTGGTTAAATTTCCCACAAATTGAGTCCGCTTCAACAATGCGGAAGTGGAAGAAGAAGTTAGCAGACATAAGGAAGAAGGAAATATATGTGCCCAACAGGATAGATTGGGATTGGTTGCAAGGAGTACGCTATGAAGAGGAGCTAGCTCCGTATCTTTTAAAGGAGTTTACCCACGAAGGAGAAACAATGATTTGTGATGGGTGGAGCCGGGTCTTTCGAATCCAAGAGCCGGTGTATTTGGAGCTATGCCTAGAATTCTTCTCCACAGTATCTTTCACGGGGGGAGTGGAATGTTATCACCCAACAAGTTTCAGTTTCTGTCTTGGGGGTGAATTTCATCAATGTCCCGTGCTCGACCTTGCCTGTCGATTGGGAATTTATGACCAGCCCTTGGTCTCAACCGATATCTTTCGGGCCTTTTTGGGGCAATCCCACATGGTGTTTCCCGATGGAGTTACTAGCACGGGGTGGTGGAACACGATTGGCAACAAAGTTTATATTCCAAAATCGGCACAAGAGGGGAGCATCTGATCACCTACGCACCGCCTTATTCATCGTCTCATTTCATCCACTATTAACCAAAGGAAGGATGATGACAAGGTTTCTAACCTTGATGTCTTCTATTTATGGAGCATTATCACACCCGACATTTTTTGTAATATTCCATGGTGTTTGGCTTCATATCTATCGGAGGGTGCGGTTAAGGATCGCAAAACTTTGCGAATCCTTGGTAGTATGTTTGTCACCCGGCTAGCCAACTCGTTTGGGTTGATGACCCGTGGTGCATGGAACTTTATGACGATGATTCCTACACCTCCATTCAATCCAATTCTTTTCCGGCGGGCCAGGATTATTGAAGATTATGGTGGTGGTCATTATGCTATACCGCATGATGATCCGATTGTTGGTCCCGAAGCACTGGGGAGGAGGGTTCGTTCGAGGAGAGAGCGGGATGTGGAGGAAGAGCCGCCGGTGATTCCGGTTGATAATGAAGAAGTACCAATGGATTGGTACAATGTGGAGATGAAGCGGCTACAAGATCAAATGGCGCGGGGCATTAATTTTAGCAACCAATCACATATCCAGCTTTTCGATCATTTCAACATATCGCATATTGATGGCGGTAACTTTCCGTACATTTCATCGTGGGACGAGGTGATTAGTGCAAGAAGGAGTGGTGCGGGAGGAAGTGGAACAGCAGCGGATCATGACGAGGAGGAGGATTGATTTCTTTGCATTTTTTTTATTGAACAATTTTCAATTTTTATGTTTTTGTTTTTTTTTTTATTATTCAGTTTGTTTGAATGTGTTCGGACTTTTTACTGTTTTGTTTAATGTGTGGTTGCTTTGATTATTTTTCAGAATTGAATTAGGAATGCTTGCATATGAGAGTTAAAGTTCTAGAGTCGAAAGGGTTATAAGAGTGATAAAGAGTCAAGGAAGGGAAGCATTAGAGTCAAAGTATCGAGTCTGGTCCTTAGGGACATGAGCGAGTGAGTCCAGAAGTGAGGAGAGAATTTTGAAGATTTATTGGAGGCTGGAATATGTGTAGAATTCCAATTTTTTCGTCCAGAGGTGTACTCGTCGAGTGCACTAAACTGACTCGACGAGTCGTCTTGTATTCTCACACACATGAAGATGTCCGCGCTTTGTAATGCCCGCAAATCTGGGCTAGTCAAATTAGAGGCAATAGGGGTCGAAAACGACTTTTCGACAAAAGATTATTTAGAATAAATAATCTTAACCAAGTTGTAGAGTATTTTACAAGGTTTTCGTACATATAAAGAACGCCGAAAACCGAGTTATAACGAAGAAGTTATGACCCGTTGAAGTTTCGCGACGGAACTGGCACGATACCGGGAAGCGTAAATAGTGAATTTACGATAGAGCGAGATTTAGCCTTAGCGATCTAAACGAAAGTCGTAGAATATGTTAAACTAAGAACATCGATAAAAAGAACGCCCAAATCTGACTTCGTATGAGGAAGTTATGATTTTTCTAAGATTTAGCATAGCAGTGCACAGCCCGAAATCTGAATTTTAGATCGGTCGATTTTTAGCCGACGGGATCTAAATGAAAGTTGTAGTACTCATAAATACCAACGCGTGGATATAAAGAACGTCGATAATAGAGCTCGTATGCAAAAGTTATGGACGAAGCTTAGTCCCTACTTTTCGAGCGCGGCGAATTTGATACAGTTTTGTAAATCCGAGATAGAACGAGAATTAGCCAACGAGGTCTAAATGAGAGTTGAAGATCTCATTAATAGGAACTCAACGGTAAAAGGACAGACAAAAATGGAGCTCGTATGCAAAAGTTATGGACGAAGCTTAGTCCCTACTTTTCGAGCGCGGCGAATTTGATACAGTTTTGTAAATCCGAGATAGAATGAGAATTAGCCAACGAGGTCTAAATGAAAGTTGAAGATCTCATTAATAGGAACTCAACAGTAAAAAGACAGACAAAAACGGAGCTCGTATGCAAAAGTTACGGACGAAGCTTGGAGACTACTTTACTATACACTTCCTATAAATACAAGGGTGAACTCCTCATATTTTCTTCACACCATAAGCCTTTCTTTCTCTCTCTAACTTCTCTATAGCCTCCCTAAACCCCTCCCAAGTCTACGGAACCTCCCTAGCACGAGAAGAGAGCCCCGGAGCGCCCGACGGCTCCGAGAAGAAAAGCTTTCGGCTCGGAAACGCTGCTCCAGCGAAGCCCGGTTTTTAATAAAAACCCGCTGTAAGTGAGCTACGCCTATAGTATATTTAATATAGATTTTATTTAATTATAGTAACATTGTTAGGACCTTAAAATAATTATTTAGGCTATTATTATGAGTTATATTGAGTGTTATTTAACGCTTATATAATAGTAATAATAGCTAGACTATTAAATTAGTCTCGTCAAGCGTTAGACTAAACTCTAGTGGTAATGATACTAGGTTTCGTCAAGGGATAATTGTTTTAAGAGTAACGAAGTGCTGTCCGAGTGCCGACTCACCACCTTTCAAGTGAGTGCATAGTCCCTTTCATCTTACACATAGATATGAAGTATTTTACGTGCTATGTGTGCATATTATCTGAATACTTGCTATCTATGTTGGATGAACGTTTTATACATGTTTTAAAGGATTTAAACTGTATACGTATTTTATATATACGAATATGTTGGGTATGAGATGGGTAGATGAATGATGAGAGATAGAAGATGACGTGAGTATATATTGGCAGCTATAGACTTAGTGCCTATGAGACGAACACCGGTAGCTATGGACTTAGTACCTTTTAGACGTTGGTAGCTATGGATTTAGTGCCTGTTGGGAATTGGTAGCTATGGACTTAGTACCTATTAGTTAGACGTTGGTAGCTAAGGATTTAGTACCTGTTGAACATTGGTAGCTATGGACTTAGTACCTATTAGATAAAGACTGGTAGCTATGGATTTAGTACCCGATGAATAGACTATAGCAGCTATGGAATTAGTGCTTTATGAACGAACATTGGCAGCTATGGATTTAGTGCCAGTCCTATAACCCTGGAAGTAAGGGACTTCGGAATAAACGAATGCAGGATAGACGACTCTTAGGTTAAATCCTTAAGAGTAAAGAAGATAACGGGGATGGGTAATGGGGTTAATTGTTTGATGATTAAACATAACAATTATATTATTGTGGGTTGAAAACCCTATGTACTCACCAGGTTTCCCAACCTGACCCACTCAGTTTATGTATATCACAGGTGACGAAGTGAAGTGACATTACACTGAGAGATTTAAAGAGATGTAGATCACTAGTGTAAATCATTGTAAGTTCTGTTTATGCTTATGTTTCGGTATTAACGATGACATCCCAAACGTTTTAAAAGGAAATAAATACGTTTCCTCGAAAATGTTTTAATAACGTATTTACCATGTTTTTCTGGGAACACATTCCGCAACCTTTTTATAAAACGAAGTACTCTGATTTTCATAAAGCATAAACAAAATCGGTCTTTTCTGGCCGTGATTTTGGGGATGTCACACGCTTATACTCGACGAGTCACGTATATGAATCGACGAGTCATCCATTTTTAACCGAAGGGGATTGCTGATTTGATGCTGATACGAGTACCACTTGACCATTTATTCTTCCTATATTGATTCATGAAGATCTTATATTGTTTTTCCGCGTATTTGGAGCGACCCACACGAGATTTTGACACCCAAGGCATGGATGAGCTGTTCCCATGCCAAAGTCATCTGAAGATGGAGCTCAAAAGAAGAAAGATCACCCTCACAACTACTATCCCAGGGGAGTTTGTTCCAATTCCCTCTTTATTTTCTTTTTATGTTTTTATCATGCATAATATGCAATGAGGGCATTGCATAAAATAAGTGTGGGGTAGGGGGTTGGTTACATATTAGAAAATTTAGAGTCTTAATTTAGGATAATTTTAAAATTTGTTGCATACCAAAAATATTACTTAGGACTTAATTTAGAAAATTTTGGTATAAGCAAATTAGGATTCCATGTTAGAATTATGTTGATGATTGCATGAAGACCCAAATGTTTAGTTGAGCCTATATACGTTCTAGTGCATTTGTGGCTTCCTTATTCTAGTGAAATCATGGGACAAAAACACGACCCTGCTCAGCCTGAGGGATGCAATATGTTTAGCAGCCTAAACCTGAAATGTATCCAGGAAGATTGTTATCGTTAGCCAATAAAGGTTGAGATTAAGCACCCCTGCTTAAGCATGTAGGGATTTGAGTGAAAAAAAGTGAGGTACATGTTAAAAAAATAGAGAGAATTACAAGAAAAGTTTAAAGAATTTTGGAGCAATTAAAGTGAAGATCAAAAGATCAAAATTCCAAGAAATTCAAAAAGTTGAAGATACAAAAAAATCAAACAATAAAGGTGGTGAATTCAAAGAGATCAAAGATCAAATTATCAAGGAAATTAAGAATTAAAAAGAGCTCCATGGTGGTATCGAAAAGTGTAATTCTAGATTATGTATGCTTGGGTTGCTCAATTAAAAACACCTTGAGGGTAAGAGGTTTTCTGCGGATGGATTCGGAGGGTTGCATAAAATGAGCATAGTTCGGGGTGAGTGGACGAGTGTTTATGAGGATTGTAAGTATTTGGAGTGTGAGAGGTCTTTAGGAAAAGTTTTAGACACAAATGCATGCGTTGCGGTCTTGGCATAATAGCTGGGTTAGATTGGAGTTGTCATATATGATTCTAATGTTCTAAAATTTAGTTTTGCTTGGGAGCAAGCAAAACTCAAGTGTGGGGTATTTTGATATGTGCATATTTAGTTCATATTAAGTATAGATTTTTGTTCATTTATTAGCTAAATTATTGCATTTTATGGACAAAAGGTACTTAAAAGTGTTTGAATTATATTTTCAGTCCAAAAATGAAGCTCGGAAGCAGAAGGAAGCAGGAGAAGCGGTTGAGAGATCAAGAATGGAATAAAGAAGAAAAACACCAAAAATAACACCTACTCGGCGAGTAGGGTCGACTACTCGGCGAGTCCAATCGAAGAATCGAGAAGATAATGACTCGAGATCCCAGAGACTTATCGCAATACGGGGACTGAGAGATGGACTCGACGAGTCGCCACCTGACTCGACGAGTCGATTCGTATATATAAAGATAACTCCTCAGAACGATAGGGGAGAATTCTGAAACGATTCAGAAGAGTTTAGCTGCGATTAAGAAGGCAGAAAAACCCTAGAAGACGACGAAAGAAGCTAGAATTCAATCCCGAAGAGGAATTGAGGCAAATTTTCATCATTCCACTTATTCTTTTTTTTTTATCATTATGGTTAAGCAATTTGACTTTGTTTGTTTGCTGTTATTTACTTCAATTATGAGCTAAAACCTTAGACTTTTGTTTGGGGATACAAAGTTGACAATATGGTTTGATTGATTGGTAGGATTAATTCTAAGTTGGTGATTTTTTGTTATTTTAGCTTGCTAAAGAACCTTGTGTGTGAATAATAATTAATTTTCTGTTAATAGGAAGATAATTAATTAGCATGAACATCTATTGATTATTAACCTCATATGCTATGTGATCACTATGCAATATGTCTAGGATTAATGAATATGAAACTAGAATTAATAAGAAAATTGAGTAAATTCATGTGCAAGCTTGTAAGATGACCATCAAACAAGAAGTTAATTAAAAGAATAAATTAGTTAACTATTGCAAGTCTAACTTAATCCGAATAATTAATCTAGTAAATTTAATTAAATTAGACAACTGGCCACTGTTTAAGTTAGTTTATTTACTAAGGATTAGGGTAGTGAATACGAATCTAATCACTTGAATTGGTAACCAACGAAAGAATTAATCCATTGCACCTTTACCTTGAAATCAACCATAGAATCAACTAAGTTGAACTAAACAGAAGTTTCCTTCCATTTATTGAATCTAGTTAAGTCTTTATTTTCTAGTTCTTAAATTAGTAATAGTTAGTAAGTTTCTAGTCTTGTAAAACTAGAGAAAACCCCTACTTATTAAGTAACTTAGGTAAAATTATTTTTTAATTTTAATTTGTCGTTCCCTGTGATCGATACCCTGCTTATTTAGCTATACCACAATTGAAAGGTTCACTGCCTTTTGTGTGTTATTTGATAATTAAAAGTAGGTTTAAAACTAAGTGAGTTTGCACACATTAGTATCCCTTTCCATAATTCGAATTGTGAGATTTGGCAATTAGTCTGAATTGTTTAGACACACATATGAACTATCTAAGGCAAAGGTGTATAAGTTTAAGAAGCCTTGATAAAAGATTATCAAAGCATTGGGTATTAGAAATATGAACTTAAAGAAATTCAATAGGCATTGTTTTCCTGAAAGTTAAGTTGTTTCTGAATACATGTCAAAGCTAGTGGGAGCATAAGTGTTATGTTTATAACAATCATCGTGATACTGGGAGCATAAATGTTATGCTTGTATGATTATTAAGGCAAGTATTGCAAGTTAGCAATATTAATTATAGAAAACAAGAGTCATACTTTGCAAAGTCGCAAGGGTTGAAAAGTTGTTTTGCTATAATTAAGGGAGAGAATATTATGCTTCATTTCAAATCTAAAGGCTTAGGTTGTTGAATGTTAATAAATTTAGTCAAGAATACATAGTGCGTTCTCAAATTTCGATTATGATCATGGCATCCCTCTTCATAGTTCGAATTTTGAGAATGTGACAAATAAAATATTATGGCAAAAGATTGATAAAGTATCAAATCTTTATGTAAGACATTATGCATCGTGTCCCACACGCCACGGGTATAGGATCGATTGCAAATGCTATAATATTTGACCATTCTAAAATTTTCCAAATGTCAAGCGCATTTACAGGGAAAAAGGACAAGAATCGGTTTTGACTAAGATAATTAAACAACTATCAAAGGATGATCCAAAGTTCGCTGAGGATTGGTCGCTTGTGAATATTTGGAAGTATGGTATTGGATGGACCATATCGACATTATTATGAATAGATAAGATTCTATTAAGAATGAGTTGTCATATGGAAAATATGGAAATGTTTCCATATTAGGAGTTGGATATTGAGAATCAATGTCTAGATTAGAAACTTTTATGCAAAAGGATGTTCAAAGGAATGTACTTTGAGTGAGAGACATCACATCTAAGGAATTGTATTGTAACAATCTCCGATAGAGGACTTTGTAATTTCATTGACAATAGTCATTGTGACTTTAGTGCAGTGACATTACGAAAGGATCATTGCATAAAATGTTAGAATCTAGCATATTCTATAAGTGGCAAGAATTTGATATTCTTTCACTTGTGAAAAGGATTAGGAGTTGTGAAATGAGTATGATTGGAAATGTGTTCATTTGATCAATTTCACAAAGTAAGAATCATAGGTAAACATTGTGTGCATGCTAAGAGCATGGGACAAGTGTTGTAATAATTCAAGTAACAAGTTGATTACCCGAAACAACAAATAATGAGTAATCAATATGGCGATATAAAAGGTGTTTTATTTATACTCAAAGGTTTGAGGCCATATGGGATTAGTATTATTCTTGTGTTCCACTTTGCATGTTTTGACTTCCTGAATAATTTAATTGGTTCAAAACAGTCAAATTATTCAAACGGACCACAGTCGTTCATATGTTGGAAGTAGGTATGAATGAAGACTGTCATGAATTGATGTGTGGATTAGACATAAGCAAATGTTTGCTGCAACGTTCATGGGTGCTTATGAATATGATTTGAGCATTGGATTAAACCCACGCTCACTTGGATCACTTCGTGGATTTCATCACAAGTGATTGGTGAGACGATAATATCTTATATTCTTGAAACCGATATGTGTGAGTTGTATCTTGCGAATCGGTTGCACATTGATAATATGTAAACGCACCAGTAACTTGGTGTTATAAAACATATTGTTGTTTGTTATTCGGTGAGTAAGTGCAAGCGAGCATTTAATCAAAGTTTATCCGTTCCTTTTATTCAAAGTAGGATAAAAGCGATATCTTTGGGCCCCTCGATGATTTAGTGATGGTTCCTAAGCGCTTGGCCAAGCCGGGACTAATTTGATGTGTTCAATTGTAGTCTGTTATCAGTCATCATAAATCGGAAATCGGGAAATAGTATAGAGAGAATGATTAAGTTCATGTCTCATATGTAACACCCAAAGTTTTGAAGGCCAAGAAAGGAAAGAAAACCCTAATTTTTAGGGGCGACTCGGCGAGTCCAAGGAGGAACTCGGCGAGTCCGAGCGGGATCCGTGTCGAGGAGTAAGTAACCGACTCGGCGAGTCAGCCAAGGTGACTCGACGAGTCTGGTCTGTGTGTGGAAAACCCTAAATTCGGGACTTGGAGCCTATATAAACGTCTTAATCTTCTTCCTAGGATTCCTTACTGCCTCTTCAGCCCTGGATACCAAACCCTAGCCGTCATATCCTTTGATTGAGCCATTTTGTTGCCTTGGAAGGTGCATTAAAGCTTGGAGAAGGAAGAAGGAACTTGGAGGAACAAGAAGGGATTGTGGAGCCTTTCTGAGATATTGAAGGTAATAAGTCGTCCCTCTCTCCTTTAGATCTTCCATGGTTGTGAGATTTGGGGCTTTTAAGCCATGGTTTGACACCCATTTGAGTTAGAAGTCGGATCTGGAGTTGCTACTTCAGATCCAAGTGTGTTATGGACTAGAGAAGCATAAAGTATCAGCCCTTGAGTCAATGTTGAAGCCCCTTGGCCTTAAAACCCTAGTTTATGGTGTATTTTGCTTAGATCTCCTTCTCTACACGTAAAGTTTGCAACTTTACGTGAGGAATAGGCTTGGGAAGGGTAGATCTACAGATTTGAGTCCCTGCATGACTCAAAAGTCCTCTGCATGTATGAAGGACCGGATGGACTCGGCGAGTCCTTTGAGTGGACTCGGCGAGTAGCTTGAAGATGAGGAGGAACTCGACGAGTGGGATGAACAGCTCGTCGAGTCGGATGAAGTTGGGCATGAACTCGGCGAGTTGGAAGAACAACTCGGCGAGTCATGGACTGACTCGGCGAGTAGAGTCGCGAGGAGAAGGACTCTGGACTTATGAACTCGGCGAGTCCGTAGGGTGACTCGACGAGTAGGGTTGACCTGGAAGGTTGACTTTGACCAGGACTTTGACTTTGACCTGAGTTGACTTGGTTGTCTTTCGGGGGTCAATTAGACTCAGTGTTGCCTTGACATTGGTAGCTCGGAAAGCGAGTGGAGCAGGGGTTCAGAGAGTTGTCGGTCAGCAGCCAGAGGATTATCAGCAGAGTTCAGCAGTGCGAGGTGAGTCTCCTCACTGTTTGTATGGGTCTAAGGCACCAATGTCGGCCCATTTAGAATATGCATGAAAGACCAAGGGGCGGCTTCTGGCACACAGTATGTTATTATGTATGATAGGAAGACCCGGGGGTTAGCCCTAGGCAGTATGCATGAAAGACCAGGGGGCGGCTCCTGGCACACAATATGTTATTATGTATGATAGGAAGAACCGGGGGTTAGCCCTAGGCAATATGTATGAAAGACCAGGAGGTGGCTCCTGGCACACTGTATGCTCTTTAGCTAAGTAGAGTAGTATGTACGGTTGTCTTTGTGATACTTGCATAAAAGACCAGGGGGTGGCCCTTGGCACATGTCTGTAAGACCAGGGGGTGGCCCTTGGCACTTGTCTGTAAGACCCAGGGAGCGGCCCAGGCTTGACCAGAAAGACCACGCGCGGCCCGTGGCATAATGGCAAGACTATGTTTGGCACATAGCACCTTACTTGATTATGGATAAGTCGGTTATGTATGGCTCTTGGCTATGAATGGTTTGTATGGTATGTGGTATCTGGGGAACTCACTAAGCTTCGTGCTTACGGCTTTCAGTTTTGGTTTCAGGTACTTCCGGTAGCGGATGATGGAGCTCGGGATGATCGCATGGCACACACCATAGATTAGTCAGTCTGGGAATGTTTTACTCTGATAATGAGCATGTGTTTTGAAAACTAATACTTTGTTTATGTTTTGAAATGATGATTTTACTTTAAGTGATACTTTATTAAAAGAAATTTTTAGTCTTGAATTTTGGGACGTTACATCATATCTATACGATATCTAGAATGGAGGAATATATGATCCCTTATCTAAATGACACGCGTATCTGATAGGATCAGAGTTGACAGCGGCTTTAGAAAGCTACGATTGCAGATCAGGATCTGAAGCCATATGCAGAATAGTTTTTAGACTTATCCAAGTGGGAGACTATTGGATTAATGTCTAAGTCCATAACTATTTTGGTATGTACTTGACCCGATGGTGCATGGTCCTTTTAGGTTGCCTTCACCAAAGCAACTTGATAGGATGAATTATGGAGAGAAAGGATTAATTACGGTTTATTAATATATTATGAGAATAATATATTAAAGGAGAAATCATATTGTTTAATTAATATTAGTCAAGAATTAATTGATAATTAATTTTGTGGCTAAAAGAGATTAATTAAATTTAAGGGACTGGAATTGTAATTATAAGATAATTGCAATTGGGCTATGGATTACCTTATAATATAAGGTTGGACGAATTCTATGGTGAAACCCATTAGAAATCGTCCAAGGCTTATTAAAGAAGGGTCCATGCGCTGCTTAGGGCTTAAGCAGTCAGTTTAGGGTTTCCTAGTTCAAAACCTTAATAGCCTATATGTATATAAAGGACCCTTAAGCCCCAAAAACGTGGTGGACATATTCCTTAGGGTTTTCACACATTTTGGGCAGCCTCCTTCTCTTCTCTTGTTCATCCTCTTGCTCTTGGTGTTTGTGAGCCATTAGAGGAGTGACATTTGTGACTCTAAGCTTTCTAAAGTCATTACAAGGAGGATTTGAGATTGTTATTGCTACATAACAATCAAGGTAACATCTTAAACCCTATTTTATGTTAATATGATTAATTGCATGCTAGATCTAGGGTTTATAGCTTTGGATATTCAATTGCATGTTCATTAGACAAACTAGATCAAAAAGCTATTAGGGTTTGCATGTACACCATAGGAATGATGTATAGTCTTAAACCCATCACAAAGTTGGATGAAAAACATTCATGCTAATCAAGAAAAGTGACAGATTACAAGAATACCCCATTTATTTGTCAGAAAATAAACACCAACCACTACTGCTACCTACCACCAACCACCACTTCCACCACCACCACCACCGCTACTATCACCACCGTCACCACCACCACTACAACCACCACCAACCACCACTGCTACCGCCACCACCACCGCCACTGACAACCACCTATGCCACCGCCACTACTACCACCACTACCATTGTCGCTGCCACCTCCTCCATCTCCACCGCCACTGCCACCTTTACTGTCACCGTCGTCACTGTCATCACTATCTCCACTGCTGCCACTACCACCGCCACTACCTTAACCACCACCGCCACTACGACTACCATTACTACCGCAACCACCACCACCACCACTATCATCACCTACTACCACTACCACCGTCGCCACCGCTTCCATAATCATTTACACCGTCACCACTACCACCACCACCACTGTCACCTCCACCACCACCATTACCATCACCTAGCACCACTACCACCATTGTCGTCATCACTACCATCACTGCCACCACCGACACCGACACCGCTACCCTCATCGTCGCCATCACCACTACCGTCGTCATCATCATCACCACCACCACCACAACTGTCACTACCACTACCATCACCTACCGCCACCTTCACCACCACCGTCGTCACCGTCACCACCACCATTACCATCACCTAGCATCACTACCTTCGCCGCCACCACCACTACCACCGCTACTGCTGCCATTGCCGAGAATTTTTATATTTTTATAATTTATATAATGTATTTTTACATATAAGTTAGAAAATAAAGTAAAGTTAAGCAAAACATGTAAATGGTTGTCATTTTACATAGACTTCAATTTCATTTCCTACGAACCGAACAAATTAGGCATTAATTCTAATTCCATTTCCTGTCAACAAAATAGGATATGAAATTGGATTCAAATTTCTGACAGATGTGTTTTCCAATTCCAATTTCAATTCCTTTAGAAACATCCCGTAAACCATAAAGCATGTTAGTATCTTTTGCACTCAATAAATAGCTTAAATGAATACTCGCCACCATTTGCTTTCTATTGATATTTTTATGATGATTAAATCGCAAATTTGTTCTGGAAGTAAGCTTAGTCATAACAAATAAATTGCTAAATGGTGTGATATTGTCAAACCAACTCCTATAAGATTTTTATATATACCTACTAAAAATTAAAGTAAATTACACGAATGGTTCTTTAGCTTTATAATTTTTCCCTAAAATGATCCTTACGAAACTTTTTTCTCTTAGATGGTCCCTATGGAGCAAACATTGCACAAAATGGTCTTTACCGTTAATGTCCGTTAGATTAATCAGTTAAGTTGAAATTTTTTTGGATAAAAACTATTTCTGTTATTTTTTCAAACTTGCTTAAGGATAATTTGTGAAATTTTACACAATGAACATTTGAAATATTACAATTTTAGTCTCTTATTGTTTTTTCTTTTTACATTTTCGACCCTCTTTTTTCACAACTTTGTTACTATATATTTTTTAAATATATCAATAATTTTTGTTGTTTAGATTTTATCTAAAATAATTAAATTAAAATACATAATTAAATATTTTTGTTTTCTACTTTTTTTTATCTAAAAGTATTTGGAGCGTAAAAACATCATTTTATTACATTTTAGTTTTTATATGATGTAATTTTTAAGATTTATCTTCATTTATCTTATACAAATATATTTATTTTTTTGAAAAAAACATGATGTGTTATTATAAAAAATACGTTATTACAGAATAGTATGTTGGTATTTTATTTTAAAAATATAAGTATGTGGATTTGAGTTAAGGATAAAAATATATTTCGGTTTTGTTTTCACAATATAAGTACACTAAATTTTATATTGACTTGATATAATTTTTTTTGAACGGAGCTTCGATATAAAATTTTGATATATAATTTTAAAAATTATTTAGTTTTATCGATTTTCTAATATATTCCTTAATAAGATATAAACCTGTCAACGTGAAATAAAAAAATGTTTATTAGCTAATATGTAAGTATGCTATTACAAATGCTAAGATAATTAACCACGTGAACAATATGACATTAATTCCATTTAATTCATTTTATAAATTAGAATATAATAATATTTTATAAATCTATATAAATGGAATTAAACATAAATAATATCATATTAAACGGAATTAAACGAAAGTAATATGATATTGATTCCGTTAAAAAAATTATTTTCCATTAAATAAAAGAGTAAATTACACCCATTCCAAAAAGAAAAGTAAATTACATGAATGGTCATTTAGCTTGTCAGTTTTTTTCTAAAATGGTCTTTATGAAACTTTTTTCTTTGAGATAGTTCATATGGATAAAGACTATTTCTGTCATTTTTTATATTATTCATATAGTTCATTATTTTAGCATGTATAGCAACGAAGTTAACTATTAGTTAACATATGTTTTTAATTTTTCTTTGAAAAATTCAAGTCTTATTCCTTGAGGAATATTCTAAATTTGATAAACTAAATACTTTTTTTAAAATTCAATATCAAAATTTTATATCGAATCAATATAAAGTTTACTATACTTATATTATAAAATCACAACGGAAACATATTTTTATATTTAAACTCAAAACCACATACATATATTTTTAAAATAAAATAGCAATATATTATTATTTTTATAATAACGTATTTTTTATAATAACACATCAAATGTTTTTCATAAAAATAAATATATTTGTATAAGATAAATAAAGATAAATCTTAAAAATTAAATCATATAAAAAGTAATAAAATCATGTTTTTGCGCTTCAAATATTTTTAGATAAAAAATATAAAACAAAAATCTTTAATTATGTATTGTAATTTAAATATTTTAGATAAAATCTACACAACAAAAATTATTTATATATTTATAAAATATATAATAACAAAGTTGTGAAAAAAGATGGCCGAAATGTAAAAAAAAAAAGTAAGAGATTAAAATTGTAGTATTTCAAATGGTCATTATATAAAATTTCATAAATAGTCATTAAGCACAAAATGATAGAAATAATCTTTATCCAAAATTCTTTCAACTTAACGGATTAATCTAATGGACATTAACGGTAATGACCATTTGTGTGTAATATTTGCTTTGTAAAAAAAGTTTATAAGGATCATTTCAGGAAAAAACTATAAAACTAAAAGATCATTCATGTAATTTACTTTAAAAAAATATTTTGTAGTGAACAAATGTATTTGTTTTGCAACCATTTAATAAAACATAAACATTTTTAATCATAAATTTCATCTTTTATTGATATAATTACCTAAACAAATTCATTATTTTGTAGCCATGTTCTATACAAAAAAAAAGGGTTTAGCAAATAACACTTTTCAAAATGAACAACATAAAATTACATATTTGACCTTCCCTTGTTAATAAGACTCCCCTTTAAAAGAGATTTGCTTCGTAAAATCTTGATAAGCTTGCAAAACCAAATCATCATCTTCCCATTCATCACGATAAGTCTCGGGTCTTTCTTTTCTACCCAAAGAAGCTGCAGAATACATTTTCTTTCTCCATTCTTCCGTTTTTGGGGACCCACATTGAGTGGCAATCCAGTCATTATACTCAAACTATCAAAAAAAATTAACACCCATAACCCCATATGTTATCAAATGGTATAGTTTGACTTTTAAAAAGTCAACGTCACTAATTTCGATTGATACTTGATAAGTTGACTCAATAGTCAATACCCACATTCTATACAGCAAAATAGCGTAGGAGCAAAAGCTTTAAGTTTGACTAAAAAAGTCAAAATTAAGTACCTGGTAGCCAGTCATATTATGCGTATATCTTTTTGGCACACCGGATGCTTGCAATGATGCATAAAATGCTTTGACATCTTTCATCATTTCATCTGGTGATGGCAGAGAAATTCTCCCTGATAATATGCCAGCAATCCATTCGCTTTGGAATTCAAATTGGGGGAAAGGAGCGATCTGTAAATTCGATTAACAAGAAAGTTTTTAATTGTTAAAAAATCGGAAGATGATGAATATGTTGAAAAGACGATGTTAACCTTCCATGGCAATCCAACGAAAGAAAGCCAAGGGGCTAATGATGGAGGGAAGACGTGCTTATAAAGTGGGCCCACCCGATTGTCATCAACTGTCACGATACCTTTGGTATCAAGAAATGGGAAACTATACTTGTACCTGAAGATCCAGTAAGGTATATATCAGCGTAGTGTTTATTTTTTATTTAATTCAGAAAGAAAAAGACCAAAGATACAAGAATCTTTCTTTTACCCTGTGCAATGTAGAATAATGTCAGCAGAGATCTTGAACCCATGTTGAAATGAGATACTACCATCTTCATTAGCACTCTCTACCTACATTAACATTATAAGGATGTTTCTTTTTAACTTAATGCAGAATAAAGAAATCAGAGTTTTTCCATTAATCAAATACCATAGGACGTAGCCAAATGTTGGTGAATCCAGGTAGTGATTGATCTTCTTCATTAGAGGTCGACCAAGATGCAATATGGACTTCCTTAGCAACACTTGCAATCTCTCTAGAAATATCAACAGCACTTGCAGAGCTCCCTATTATCACCACAACCTGTCAAACCCATTGCTCAACGATCAATTTGCTCAAAATCCGTGCTTGAAAACCCTAGAAGATACAATAACGATGATACCTGATCTTGGAAGGGCTCCGGTGTACGGTAATTGTGGCTATGAATCTGTTTCCCCGGCCACCGATCGGCGCCTATGAAGAACAAGATCTCACTTAAGATTCTTTCGATTTCAATTTTATTTAGAATTTAGGGGTATACAGTTTCAATTTGATGATCATGAACTTTGAACTAACGAAAAGGGTATTGAATCGAGAGAAGAAGAATGAATACCTGGAATCTGTGCGATTCGAGGATCTGTATAATGTCCTGTACAAACAACGACAGCATCAAAAGCTTCATCGAGATGATGTTCTTCTTCTTTTCGCTTTATTGATCTCACTTCCCACTTCCCGTTTTCTCCTTGCGAAACCCGGCTCACCTCCGTGTCAAATCGAACTAACTCGCCGATTGCAAACTCGGTGGCGTAATCCTTTAAATACTCCAACACTTCTCTGTGACCCGGGAACCTCCTTGGATCTCTGTGACCCGTTTTCTTTGCTACAAACGGGTACTCCCTCAAGCTCATTGCTTCTCGGGGTAAGTTAGTCCGGAGAGACGCGTAGAGACTTGAATGGACTACAGGACGATTTGGGTCGACGCCGATCGGATCGGGTTCGGTTTTGTTGGTGTATATCCAGGTGCCTCCGACTTGGGATTCTCTCTCGAACACGACGACGAAGTGGCCCTCGCGCCGGAGGTGGCGGGCAGCTACTAGCCCAGCTGCTCCGGCACCGATGACGGCGACGTCACGGGCGGCGATGGGAGGCATGGGAGAAAATTATTGGGTTCACATAAATTTTGGATTGGATATTTGATTGTAAGTAAAGAAATCGATGAGCAATCGTCGTCGATGATGACGACAATTCAGTCAATTGTTGAAAAAATAACAGAGTATCTCTGCAGTGAGGCAAGCCTTATTTTTTTTTTCTTGGGAAAATGGTTAAACGGCGAATGAAGTTTTCTAACGGTTCAAAAAACCTCAATCATGTTTTGTCTGTTAAAAAAACTCAATAAACTTAACATTTTGTCTAAAAAGCCCAATGAAGTTCCACTTTCCTTAGAGTCAAATAAGAGAAACAGATGATGTGACTTATTACCGTATTGGAAAAATGACTTGTTAGGCCAACGAAGTTTCCAAAACGTTTAAAAAAATCCAATCATGTTTTGACTGTTCAAAAAAACCCAACGAACTTAAACAAAACAAAATTGGGATTTTTTGTACGGTTTAGAACTTTGTTGGACTTTTTAGACAAAATGTTAAGTTCGTTGGGTTTTTTTGAACAAAGAAAACATGATTGGAGTTTTTTGAATGGTTTGGAAACTTCGTTGGGCTTTTAAGTCATTTTTCCTTTTTTCTTTTGTTGTAAAATGGGCAACTTCAGGTTCATTTTTCTAGGGATAATGACTTGAAAGGGTAACGAACTTTCGACTTTGTTTACATTTAGTCACTAAATTTTTTTTCGTTATCTATTTGTCACTGAACTATTGAAACTATTCACATTTTACCCTTATGACCGGCTGTTACCGGTCATAAGGGTAAAATGTGAACAGTTTCAATAGTTTAGTGGCAAATAGATAACGAAAAAAAAAGTTTAGTGACTAAATGTGAACAAAATCGAAAGTTCGTTTCCCTCTAAAAAGTTCAATGACTAAATATGAACAAACTTCCTATTATACTATGTTTTAGCAAATTATTTATTTTTGTTTAATTGTAGCAACATTTGTTGATGAAGAAATCTATGAAATAAAAAAAACAAAATATAACATCCGGATTTCCAGGTATCATAATTTAAGTATTTTTCTTTTGAGTTAAGAAGAGAGACTCGACGAGTTGACGCCTCAACTCATCGAGTAATGTCGCGACTGATGACTCAGATTAATGAATGGACTCGACGAGTCGGTGAGGCGACTCGACGAGTCGGTGAGGCGACTCGACGAGTCCGCGTTGTTGGCAGAAACCCTAAATCTTTGGGCCCGAGCCATATTTAAAGGCACTTATGGCCTTCAATTGCGACTACCTTTCCCATAAGTGAGAACCCTAGCGAGCTTGAGTGTGTAGAGTGAGAGGAAGAGCTATCTTGAGCTTTTTGGTGTGATTTTGCAAGAAAGGAGAAGAGTTCCAGCAAGAGGGACCAAGGAAGGTTATTGTTCTGAGTTATTCAAGCAAGGAGCTTCATTCTGAGGTACAAATATGAACCCCTTTTCCTTCCCTATTGTGTAGATTCCATTTTGGGGTTAGGGCTTGAATCATTTCATCTTTGGGGTTTTGAATGCCTCAAACCCCTCTTGAAAGTTTGTGTTATAGATCTGGACCCTTCTAGGTCCAGAGAGCCGAGAATATGAAGCTTTAGTAGAGTAAACCTTGGGGTTTGAAGTTAGGAAGCATTTATGGGATTTTTATGGAATATATAGTTACTTTCATCTTACAAATAGATATGAAGTATTTTATATAAATTACGTGCTATGTGTTCATATTATTTGAATACTTGTTATCTATGCTGGATGAACGATTTTATACATGTTTTAAAAGATTTAAACGGTATATTTATTTTATATCTACAAATATGTTGTGGGTGAAACATGGGTAGATGAAATAGTTGATGTGTGATGAAATAAAATGATGAGAGATAGGTGATGATAATTAGGTAAATAGATGATGATGAATAAGTGATGTAGGATGAAAAGAGATACCATAACCTTAACCGGCAATGTGGCGATGTAGTCATCTACCAGAGTATAGATGGCGACCACGGAGTATTCTAGACAACCCAGTGGAAACACTAGCAGGCCCATAACATGTAGGTGATGAATTACGAGTTCATGCGATGTTGTAACTACGTATTCATGCGATGATACTCTAACCCCTTACTATGAATTACGAGTTCAGACGATGTTGTAACTACGTATTCATGGGATGTCACAAATTCCGCATGCCAAACCAATGGTCATAATTCACATCAGTGAGAATGATTCATTTTTTTGTAAAACCAAAATCAGATTGGAAATTTTGATTTTTTATTTTGGAAAATGTCAAACCATTGGTTTTTTATTTCGGTTTTGGTTTTTTGTTTTTTTTTTAAATATAATTTCAGGTTTTTTTTTTAAATATAATTTCAGGTTTTTTTTTTATTTCATAGATTTCTTTATCAACAAATGTTGCTACAATTTAACAAAAATAAATAATTTGCTAAAACATAATACAAGAGGAAGTTTGTTCACATTTAGTCATTGAACTTTTTAGAGGGAAATGAACTTTCGATTTTGTTCATATTTAGTCATTAAACTTTTTTTCGTTATTTATTTGCCACTAAACTATTGAAACTGTTCACATTTTACTCTTATGACCGGTAACAGCCGGTCATAAGGGTAAAATGTGAACAGTTTCAATAGTTCAATGGCAAACAGATAACGAAAAAAAGTTTAGTGACTAAATGTGAAAAAAATCGAAAGTTCGTTACCCTTTCAAGTCATTATCCCTTTTTTTGGTTGGTATTCAGTGTCATCGGGTATATAATATTATAATGTTATCGGAATTAACTAATGTTAATGTTAATGAGGATTTAAATTACGATTTCATAAAAGTTGTATGATGTAAATTGTTGTATATAATGGTGAGTTTGATCCCGTAATGATTAATATTAATGAGGATTTAAATTACGACTTCATAACAGTTTTATGATGCAAATTGTTGTAGTATAAAAGAGCGAGTTTTATCCTTTACACATTAATATTAACGAGGATTAAAATTATGATATAAAAACATTATGGATGAAAATGAGGCAATGTTGACGACCAATGTCTCCATCCTCGTCCTCATCATCCTCGTCCTCATCCCCAAGCGGATGTTGGAAATCAAATCCTCTCTAATTCATAATTTGGGTTTTTTTTCGGTCTATTCCTAATCTATGAGCATAATAACTCAATTTATGTAAAAAAATAATGTCAAGTTTAATAAGTGATCGAAACCAGAAGCCATAATCAGATTGTGTTTACATCTATCATAAAGTTTAACAAACATCAAAGTAAGATGTGACTGTTTGGTATACGGGACCGTTGAACTCGAAGGGACAATTGACTAACTCTTGGAATTGTAAACATAATTGGGTATACAAACTTTGTTTGTGATGTTCTAATAAAGATCAATTCATGTTTAGTGGACTTAATTCAAATTCAATAAATTATCAATATATATATATATATATATATATATATATATATATATATATATATATATATATATATATATATATATATATGAAAGTGAATATACCCTTAAAGGTATATAAGTTTAGGTAATCAAACTCACTATACTACATTGTTTTGTATCATATATGCAGTCTAATAGTCCAAAGTTCTTAAAATTCAACTCCTAATTTGATTCACTTCAAAGATTTTTATAAATTTCACTATTTTCTTCATCTTACATAAATTTCATTTTAAACTATAATGTATATAATCAGGTAGGTGTTCGACAGAAAGATGTGATGTAACATGAAGGTAATAGTGAAAATTTGAAAATCTTGAAAGTAAATCAAGTTAAAGATTGAAGTTTAACAACATTATAATGCATATATGATACAAAACGACGTATTATGGTAACTTTGAGTACTGATAACGTGCCCCTAGCACGGGCTAGAAGCCGCGCTCAGGACGCGCTAAAGACGCCTTAAGGCAGGCCACCAGTCCAAGCTACTACCAACATAGTTGTCGCGACGAAGTCTCGCGCCCGCCAGCATCCCTCTAGAGTTAGACGACCACGTGGAAGGCGCATCCCTCGTCGAGTGCCTTCCACTCAGCGACAAACCCAACGGCTCCAAGCGACAAGGAGTATGCTCAGAGCATTACTGCCTAAACCAATTACTAGCTCTAGCACTACGAGGAGCAAGATTAACCGATCAAGGCGTTAGATCACGTTGGACCTTATGACCTTGTCCCTGTACGGACTCGCAGGAGGTCTCGGTATAAAAGGCCTCCTCTGCCACCTCAAACGGTAAGTCGTTCTTTCCTAGCTCTCACCATACACTCTTAGTTCAGACACTAACTTGACCGTCGGAGCGTTTTCCTGGGAGCCCCTCCCGGAGAACGACTGACTGTTCTGAAAGATCTATTATGTTCAAGAGTAATATTAAAATGATATTGCTAAATAACATATGATACTAAGGGTCACACTAACAACAACTTGATACAATTGATTATTTATTAGAAATTGATTGTAATAAATATTCACAAACTCTTTTAATAAATTGGGAAAATACTCGTTTCACGAAAATAATTATTTTACAATACAAGTAACGCATTATTTCATAAGATATGAATTAATAAGTTATGCACAACTTTTTGGACTAGTTGAAACCTTTTTTATTTTAGCAAAAGACAAAGTTTATATTTTATAAACTTAGATTTTATAATATATATATATATATATATATATATATATATATATATATATATATATATATATATATATATATATGGCCAAAACCCTTTTAGTTAAGAGAGTTATGGTCTTTTGATTTGTTTATTAAAAAGAAATGGGTAAGGTGCAAGCATGGGGAGACAAGTAGCCGTATGTGCATGTGGTGCTTAATGGGTTAAGGACTTGTGGGTAATATTCCTGCTTTATGAAGGCTTTAGATGCTTTCATTTTCTACACACTCTCTTACATCATTTTTGGCCGAAATCCTCTAATTCCTCTCACTCTTTTACCTTATTGCAAGTATTGAAGAGTTAAAAGTTACTTGCATTCTCTCTATAAGTCATACCTTTGTTTTGACTTAAAGCTTAAGAGTTGTAACTAGCATTACATCAAGTTGATCAATTGTTGGTGTCCTAAAGTTCATCCATCTTCTTCAACATTCAAGCCTCCCCTAGAGGATCCAAAGTTCATCAAAGGTTGTTGCTTCTTCTTCCATTTATGGTTGTGCTTTAAATCTTTCTACTTACAAGATAATCTTTGGTGGGTGATAAAATGTTTATGTTACTTATAAAACTCAATTCTTCTGTTTGGCATTATTTGTAGTTTTTGAAACTAGTTTTTAAATAAAACCCAACAGGTTCCTCTCTGTTGTGACCTTGTAGGTCTTCCCGGAGCACCCAATACATTTTTCATTGTGATTAGAACCATCATTCGAGATAATTGGAGGACCATGTCGCATCATTTGGCGTCGTCCGGTGTGTGACCACAAGCAACCAACAACCACACATCATCAACCTTGAAGATGACAACATAAGTCACCAGTGAAGTCAGCGAAACGCTAGGAAGCCTAATCAGATCTATTATGTCATTATAATCAGACATCACTATCACTACTTCATCACACCCGTCAACAACCGTCGTAACCAATGCGCCACAGTCCGGTGGTCCAACGATGGTTTAAACTCCGATAAGCATACTTTGGAGGCAAACAATGGAGGAATCGATGCCTTTTCTCACTAAACCACCGAAAGCTTTTCCGTTTAACAACAATCAGGCAACGCCAATTTTCAGTAGCATGATGCCGCCGGTAGTACAAACCACCGGTGGGGCATTCGATTTTGCGCAAATGTCGCTCATGTTAGTAAACCAAACCATCGGTGAACAGGATACCACCCTTGATGCTACTCCGTCCACAACAACCACACCACTATATACGTCGTTAAAACTCTTTGATTTCTCTTACACATGGGGAACAAGTTAATGATGCCTATATATTGAATCATCTTCAATCCTTGACAACAAATTGACTTATTGTTTTTTTAATATCATACGATTTCACAGACAAATCAAATCTAGAGCTTTCAGTTCTCACAATGCTATTGTTTCTTCTTTCTACTTAAAAATCAAAAGCATCAATTCTACTTTATTCTTGAAAATCAGATTTAAGTGCCTTATGCTTATAATCTCTGGAAAAAAACCTGAATTTTAAAGTCATTATTGTTTCTTCTCGAAAATCAAATTTTAGAAGCTCCAAAATCAATCATTGTTGAGCCTAATAAGACCCACTTAGACACATATGAATGAAAAATAAGATGTGACTTAGCCACATCAGATTCCATGTAAGCAGTGAAAAATCAAAACATATTCTTCATTATTGTTGATTGTTTCTAACTACCTATTGTGGAAAAATCAAGTCTCTCCCTTGTTAATACATCAAAATTGGTCACGGTTTGTTGATGATTCTTATTAGGCTCCATCCAAAACACTTACATCGATGGCAAAGAATCTATAAATTTGAATTTTACATCTTGGTTGGAAACATATTAGAAGATACTACATCTCCTTCAATCTTCTTTGTCTGAAGAGGCGATGTCAGGGGTTTTAAGGCTCTCATCTTCTCGTGAAATTTGGTAAACCATAGAATCAGATTATAGCCATGAATCCATCGAAAGATTACAAAATCTCAAGGATTCTATGGTAAATTGAAAAAATGGTAATGTTTATGTTGCTGATTATGCTAAGTAATTCAAGAATATTGTGATAAACTTGCAGCCATTGATCAATTAGTATCTGAATTAAATATGGCCCATTGGTTCCTCTATGGTCTAGGACCAAGTTTTAAAAGCTTCTTTACTGCTCAACGAGTTGTCCAACCCTATTTCATGATTTGTTGCTCAGGCTTAGGGACACAAGTTATTTGTTGCTTTTCTTCACAGTTCAATTTGCTATCTAGTAGCTTTTACAACACAAAAATAGAAATATTCTCATGGTAAAGGTAAGTCTGGTTGGTTCTCTCACTGGGATTTTTATTCATCTAGAAGAAGTCCTCGCTGGCCACCATATTGTCTGCTTTGTCGCTGCGAGGGCCATTATGCCAATGCATGTCTTGATTTGGGATCTTTTGCTCAAAAGTCCTCCTACTCAACAATTAGTCCAACACAATCTTTTCATGCCAATTACAATATAAATGATCCTACCCAAGATTGGTATCAACTCGGGAGCCACGACTCATATGGCACCATCCACTACAACTATGGATTCTTTAGTCCCTTTACCGAGACCAAACATTTCTTCCTCCTGTGAAATTTCAAAACAGCACCAATTGTCATTTAAATTAATGAGAAATGTGCTTTACATGTTCTTGATATGGTACATTGTGATATATGGGGACCTTCTCCCGTTACTTCAAATGATGGTTATCAATATTATGCTTTATTCATTGGTGATTATTCAATATTTAGTTGGTTTTATCCCTTAAAAACTAAATCAGGTTTTTTTGAGGTACTTAAATTCTTTCTAAAATTTGCTCAAACTCAGTTTTGTTGCAAAATAAAGGTGTTCAAAGCGGCAGAGGCAATGAGTTTCTAAACAATCAAGTTTGGGATTTGTTTATGGAAAATGGGACTCATCACTAAATGTCTTGACCATATACTTCATAATAAAATGGGCAAGTGGAAAGAAAGCATCGACATATAACCAAAACAAGACTTGTAATGTTGTTCGGTGCGAACGCACACACGAATCTTTGGGTGGATGCTTTCTTCTTGGAAACTCATGTTATTAATCGCCTTCCCACCAAATTGTTACAACACAAATCACCATATCAGCTTCTCTTTCATTCGATTCCAAATTACAATAAGTTCAAGGTTTTTGGATGTCGAGTTTATCCATATTTGTGGCCCTATTCGGAGCACAAACTAGCACCGTACAACATTGCATGCATATTTATTTGTTAGGGAAAACATGCAATACTTGTCAAGACTTAGAAAAAATCTAATGCCACTTGCCAAGTTCTAATGACCCTTGTTAAGAAGTAATGCAGATAACAAGAAAAACTATAAGCACACAAAGACACAATATATACGTGGTCCGGTCAAGGCATCCTACATCCATAGGTAGGAAGGGAGTATTCTTTATTTCAAAGTTCTCAAACATAGTTTATAAGCACAATTTACTAGAGATTCATCATACTCACTAAGGATTCAAGATACAAGATACTTCAAATGACTCTGTATGCATCCCTATTTATACCTGAGGGATCAGACCTAAAACCCGAATGGGCCAATCACATTAGCCCATAGGCCCATGAAAGGTGTCAACCAATCACAATCAGCCATGCAACATTTTCTGGAACGTCCATCCATGTTATACAACCTATGAGCATCAACAACACACATGATGGAGCACCTTGACCATAATGGAGCAACATGATGCACAGGTGGAGCATCATGATCATTAATGGCCCAACATCCATCATGGTGGCACAACATGATGTAATCCTTGAGCAATACCAACTTCTAAGCATTCTTGAATGATCTTTATCATCATAGAGGACTTCATAGGATACTTGGCTCATCAAGGACCAAGATGGTCCAACTTGCGCCATGATAGTGCAACAAGAATATGGATGGTGTAAGAGGCGTCAAGTGTGGCACAAGAACTTCTAGGTTGAAGCAACATCACCATCTTGGTGTAATAATAACATGCATGGCGTAACAAGGCCATGCCTAGCGCAACAACAAACTACATGGTGCAACAAGAGTATCCCATGTTGCAAGAGGGATACCCCATGGCGCAAGAGGGAGTACCTTGGAACAAGAAGGAGTGCCCTTGGCGCACCAACATCCTTCTTAGCCCAACTCTTCAATAGATGGGGCAACAAGGTCCCTTTTGTTGCTTCATATCACTCCCAAGTGCTCCAAAACCTCTTCTGTATTATCCGTTCCTTTGTCACTTGATTCGTTCCTTTGTCAGACAATCCATTCCTTTATCAGTTGACCCGTCCATTTGTCACATGTTCCATGAACCCCAAGTGCTCTGTTGAGTTCCAAGTACTCCAAATGATCCATGAACATGATCCAAATGCTCGATTCACATTTAACAATCTCCACCTATACTTGATCATCCTCTGAACTCCACCTCGAACAAGGACTTCCTCTTTCATCCTGTCATTCGTCCCCAAAGGGACCAACCCAGTTTCCATTCTAAGTGAATTGACATGGTTACTGGTCTGTTTCTTAACCATCGCCTTCCACTCCTTGAACAACCCAAACACTTCATCTTGGTCCTTTATCCTTAGAAAGTACACATAGGTATTCCTTGATTAATCATCGATAAAATTCACAATGTATTGACATCCATCATTAGACTTCACACGAGAGGGACCCCATAGATCTGAGTGAGAACTCTCGAGAATCTCCTTGCTTGAGTGTTGAACCGAACTGAACTTCACCCTAATTTGTATCTATTAAAAACAAGCTTCACTGGGTTTAGCATTTCCAGTTGCATATGCACTAAACAACCCCTTCTTGCTCACATATCCCAACTTATGATGCCACACCTTTCTTTCATCATCGTACTGATACAAGGATTGGGATATAGTCACCATTCCCTCAATCGTACAACCATCCATAATATAAATCCCATGAGGATTCATTCTTCCCTTCATAACTACAAGAGCATCCTTGGAGACTCTTAACCAGTCACCCTCTCCAGAATATTTCAATCAATCCTTCGCCAAAGTGCCAAGAGAAATCAAATTCTTTCAAAGTTCCAGGACGAACCACCAATCAAGTTTCCTGACCATACCATTATGCATCTTGATCTGCACTGTGCCACTGACCTTGATATTGCTCACCCAATCATCACCCATCTTAACTGTTCCATTCCACTTTTTGAAGGAGTTGAACCAGCCGTGATTGCATGCCATATGATAGGATGCTCCAGATTCCAAGACCCAAGCATCAACATAAATAGATGTACAAACTGTCAAAACTTCACCATCATCCCCTTCATCAGAATTTTCATGAACCATGGCAACATTGTTGTTACTTGGTCCGACACCATTATTCCCTTTCTCCAGCAATGTACAATCTCTTCTGAAGTTCCCATTTTCCTTTGCATTTATAACATTTTAGGTTGGCTTTAGATTCAAAACTTGACTTCCCTTTGGTACCTCCACCTCTATCTGATGTTCTTCCTCTGCATGCGAACAAACCGGAATTGGAAACTTCTTCTCCAACTGAAACTTTTCTTTTCAGTTCCTTGGACATTAAAGAATCCTTCACATCGTTCACAATAATCGTTGTCCTACCATACAACATGGTATCAACGAAATTCTCATAAGAATTCGACAGTGAACATAAGAGGACAAGTGCTTGATATTCATATTTAATCTTTACATTCATACCTTGTAAGTTCAAAATGATCCTATTGAAGTTGTCTAGGTGATCCTTCACTTGGGTGCTTTCTGACATTCTAAGAGTATACAAAAATTGCTTTTGTTATAGCTTGTTTCTCATAGACTTTTTTTGATACTTGTCACACAATTTCTCCCAAAGCCCATCATCACTCGTTCGATCCATAACCCTGCTCAGTACTTCGTCTGTCAAACTCAATAGAATAGTGATATGAGCTCTTGACATAATATCCACCTTCCTTTCAGCCACCATGTCCTTTGGCATGTTTGCTTCTCCTTCCAGTGCCGTTTCACATCCTTGTTGAACCAGAAGAGCCTTTATCTATACATTCCACAAAGGGAAATCATTCGAACCATTGAACTTCTCCAAATTGAACTTATGAGATGCCATCTTCAATCAACAAAACACCAACTACAACTTTGATACCACTTTTCAGGGAAAACATGCAATACTTGTCAAGACTCAGAACAAATTTGATGCCACTTGCCAAGTTCTAATGACCCTTGTTAGGAAGTAATGCTGATAACAAGCAAAACTATAAGCACACAAAGACTCAATATTTATGTAGTTCGGTCAAGGCGACCTATATCCACGGGCAGGAGGTGGTATTCTTTATTTCAGAGTTCTCAAACAGAGGTTACAAGTATAATTTACCATATATTCGTCCTACTCACTAAGGATTTAAGATACAAGACACTTCAAATGACTCTGCATGCATCCATATTTATACTTGAGGGATTAGACCTAAACCCTAATGGGCCAAGACCATTGGCCCATGAAAGGTGTCAACCAATCACAAACTGCCATGAAACATCTTCTGGAACATTCATCCATGTCATACAATCCATGAGCATCAGCAACACACATGATGGAGCACCTTGACCATAGTGGAGCAACATGATGTACAGGTGGAGCATCATGATCACTAATGGCCCAACATCCATCATGGTAGCACAATATGGTGTAATCCTTGAGTAATACCAACTTCTGAGCATCCTTGAACAATATTGATCATCATAGAGGACTTCATAGCATACTTGGCTCATCAAGGACCAAGATGGTCTAACTTGCGCCATGATGGCGCAACAGGAATATGGATGGCTCAAGAGGCATCAAGTGTGACGTAAGAACTTATAGGTTGGAGCAACATCATCATCTTGGTGTAACAATAACATGCATGATGCAACAAGGCCATGCTTGGTGCAACAACAAACTCCGTGGTGCAACAGGAATATCCCATGATGCAAGAGGGATACCCATGGTGTAAGACGGAGTACCTTGGCACAAGAAGGAGTGTCATTGGCATAACAACATCCTTCTTGGCCCAAATATTCAATAGACAGCGCAACAAGGTCCCTTTATTGCTCCATATCACTCCCAAGTGCTCCAAACCCCCTTTTGTATGATCTATTCCTTTGGCACTTGATCCATTTCTTTGTCAGACAATCCATTCCTTTCTCAGATGATTAGTTCCTTTGTCACATGCTCTATGAACCCTAAGTGCTCCATTGAGTTCCAAGTGCTCTAAATGCTCCATGAACATGATCCAAATGCTCGAGTCACATTTAATAATTGTCTATTATACTCAATACAATTGGTACACATGATTGGATCTAAACACATCTCGAGTTTATATCACCCGGCATGCAATATTTAATGAGGACTCATTTCCATTCTTGAAAAAAAACCGTCTAGTTAACATTGCCACCTTAATTTTAAGCTCATATTATGACACCATTTCTCAATCAACCAACCCCAAACCAATTCTATACTCTCTTAACATAATAGTAGCCCAACAAATTTTTCATCATGCATACATGATTCGTTACCACCCACTCACCAAAATGAACCACTCACATCCCCTGAACTTTACTCACCAACCTTCCCTCCTACGCATTCATCTGAGTCCTCACCACTCAAAACTCCATCAACTTCCACATTACAAGTGTCCTTTCCCACCAAATATTCCTCTCGTATCTTCCTTAAATGCTTTGACACATCCCATGGTGACTAGAGGAAAACCAACATGGTCAAGATGAAGCACGCAATTTGTAACACCCCAAAGTTTGGAAAGTCAAGAAAAGAAAGAAGACCTCAATTTTAAGGAGAGACTCGGCGAGTCCAAGGAGGGACTCGGCGAGTCCGAGCGGGATCCGGGTTGAGGTGTTAGCGACCGACTCGGCGAGTCGGCCAAGGAGACTCGACGAGTTGGGTCTGAACGAGGAAAACCCTAAATCCGGGACTTGGAGCCTATTTAAGCGTCTCATTCTCTTTCCTAGGGTTCCTTTAGTGCCTCTTTACCGCTCAGAACACCCAACCCTAGCCACCATATCCGTTTTAGAGCTAGATCTTTCCTTGGAGAGTGCACTAAAGCTTGGAAAAGGAAGAAAGGCTTTGGAGGTGCAAGAAGGGACTGTAGATCCGAGATTGAGAAGACATTTCAGATCAATTGGAGGTAATAAGCTGTTGATTGGACTCCCTTTGCATCTAGATCTATTCTTATGTGTGAGTTTTGGTCATTGTTGGTATGTTATGTAACCAATTCGAGTTGGAGGTTCAGATCTGAGGTTGCTACCTCAGATCCATGTTGGTTTTGGTCTTGAATCCCCTAAAGTATCAGCCCTTGGTATGTTGAAGAAGCATGTTTGCCATAAACCCTAGTTTAGTGTGTTTTGAGCATAGATCTCTCAATCTACACGTAAAGTTTGCCACTTTACGTGGGGAATAGACCCTAGAAGTATGGATCTATGAGTTGGAAGTTCTGTTTGGCTCGAAAAGCCACTGCATGGATTGAGGACTGGATAGACTCTGCGAGTCCTTCGAGTGGACTCGGCGAGTAGCTTGAAGATGAGGAGGAACTCGACGAGTAGGATGAACAGCTCGTCGAGTCGGTTGAAGTTAGGCATGGACTCGGCGAGTTGGATGAACAACTCGACGAGTTGGTTGAAGATTGCCTTGGACTCAGCGAGTCTATTAGTGGACTCGGCGAGTCAGATCGTGAAGCCTCAAACCCTTCGAGTTGAGACTCGAATCAGTGAGTCGGGTGGTGACTCAGTGAGTTGGACAGGACAGGACTTGGAGCTAGTTGGACTCGGCGAGTCATGGACTGACTCGGCGAGTCGGGTCGCGAATAAGAAAGACCCTGAGCTTATGAACTCGGCGAGTCTTTAGGAAGACTCGGCGAGTAGGGTTGACCTGGAAGGTTGACTTTGACCAGAGTTGACTTAGTTGACTGTCAGACTAAGTGTTATATGTATATTGATAGCTCGGAGAGCTAGAGGAGCAGCGGTTCAGGAGATTGTCGAGTAGCAGCCAGAGGTTTATCAGCAGGGCTTAGCAGTTCAGGTGAGTTTCCTTCCAGTAGGAACGGGTCTAAGGCCACAATGCCGACCCGTTTAGCTAGTAGCAGTTTCTGGATTTTGATCTGATGTAGTATTTAGTATGTTTGATGCCTTCGTGGCTCAGACAAGAATTATGTGTTATGTGTTCCGGGCCACGGCCCGATGTAGAATGCAGTATATGTGTGTTCATGCTAGTTGATATGTTTATGCTATGTTCTGTTCAGTTAGCCCGGACTTCGGTCCGATGCAGGGGGCAAGGCCCCAGTTAGCCCGGACTTCGGTCCGATGCAGGGGGCAAGGCCCCAGTTAGCCCGGACTTCGGTCCGATGCAGGGGACAAGGTCCCAGTTAGTCCGGACTTCGGTCCGATGCAGGGGGCAAGGCCCCAGTTAGTCCGGACTTCGGTCCGATGCAGGGGGCAAGGCCCCAGTTAGCCCGGACTTCGGTCCGATGCAGGGGACAAGGTCCCAGTTAGTCCGGACTCCGGTCCGATGCAGGGGCAAGGCCCCAGTTAGCCCGGACTTCGGTCCGATGCAGTGGGCAAGGCCCAATATGTGCTTTATATGTTATTGTTAGGTATGTGGTAGTTTGGGGGAGCTCACTAAGCTTCGTGCTTATGGTTTTCAGTTTTGGTTTCAGGTACTCGGTTTTCAAAAGAGGAGCTCGGGAAGATTGCAAAGCACACACCATAGTCAGTTAGCCTGGGAATGTTTGACTCTGATAATGATATTATGTTTTGAATTTAATACTCGAAAGTTATGTTTGACTTATGATATGTTGTTTATAAATCTAGTTTTAGTAATGTTTTTAAAAGAAATTTTTAGTCGTGATTTTTGGGTCGTTACAAGTTGGTATCAGAGCCTTGGTTTGAGGGATTCGGGTGCACTCCTGAGTGTGTCTGAACTCAAACTAAGGAAGTGGTATATAGTTTTCAAAAGAAAAATCGTAGTTACAAAAGAATTTTGAGAAAAGAAAACAATTTTTAGAAAAAGCAAAAAGAGTTTTGAAAATAGAAAAGGGTGTGGTGCATGCAATCAGCCGAGCTCAAGTAAGTACTCCCAATTTACCCATACAAGTTATATTATGATTATCAGTATCAGTTTCAGTATCAGTTTCAGTTTCGGTTTCGGTTCCAGCTTCAGTAGAACAGCATGCTAGAATAGGACTAAGGATCTAGGATGATGCCTTATGTGCCTGCTTTATGTGTTCAGCTTTATGAAAATTGCATGCTAGTATTGAGTAGACAGCAGTAGGATAGCTTGTTTAGGTTATGCCTGGTAGCGCGAGCTTAGCATTGTATGCTAGTGTAGTTTCTCGTTATGAGAATAGTTTTGCCTGAGTATGTTTCCTTTATCCGAATGTTGCTTGCTTTGTGCTTTGTGGGACTCTGAGTGGTGGGAGTTAGCCATTAGGTGAATACGTCACATCACATGTGAGCAGGGTTGAATAATCTCGGAGTGCTAGATTTGGCCCTACTGCGCAGCTCTCGTTTGAGTCCAACCGTTGTAGGGACGAGACTTTTACTCGAAGGATTATCCGAGCCTCATTACATGTGATGGTATTCAGGTGGTGGCTAATTGGCATTACAATGAGGCCTTCAGCAGCTGAGGACTGGTTTGAGTAGAGTCAGAAGTTCCCTAGGGCAAGCCTGGGATGAGAGCAGCAGAGATTAGTAGTAGAGAAAAGGGGATTTGGTGGAGTTGAGGTAACTCTTGAGGAAAGTACGGATAGATGTGGAAAGTAGTAGGGGCCCATACTACTGAAAGCAGAGGATCCGTACTCGATTCAAGAGGGGCCGAGGAAAAACCAAGGAACTAGTAGAGTATG
Organism: Lactuca serriola; assembly: GCF_051521515.1. NCBI lineage: Eukaryota > Viridiplantae > Streptophyta > Magnoliopsida > Asterales > Asteraceae > Lactuca > Lactuca serriola. The sequence goes on from NC_136413.1 coordinate 5,476,811, forward strand.
TGAGAAATTCCTCAGCAGTAGTATATAAATTGATCAGGATTTTGTTATATTTTCAGCATGGTGACATTGCGCGAGCTACCAGTTAGCAGTTCAGGTATCGAGGAGGGGTCTGGCTCGGGCTTCAGAGCCGGGCAGCTTGATGATCAGATGAGGGATTTCATTTCCGCCGAGATTATGCGCAACATCATTGATCAAACTCCAGTGATTTTCGGTTCAGTTAAAGAGGCCATTGTGGAGCTCATGGACAGTCATCTTGAGGCCTTTAAGGCCGGGATAGTTTCAGGGCAATTTGGGGCTCGTTTAGGCCCCGAATCTTATGGAGTTCAGGGATCCATCAGGGAGGGAGATCCCATTTCTAGTTTCTGCCATCATGGGACAGGAGTGAGCCGGGCATCCTGTCTTCAAGAGAGACCTTTGGATGACTGGATAGTTGAGGAAGTTTCGCAAGCCATTCGCAAGGATCTGCCCGACATGGTCGTGAGGATCACTGATAGATTGATAGCGAGGCTTCAGGATCAGACATCTATTGTTCAGTCAGCAGGCGTTGCCGTTGGAGTAACGCAGGAGCGAGAGTCGGGCAGGGAGTCGGAAGGGAAGAGGAAAATGGATGAGACTCAGGTAGCCACAGGTTCGGGTAAGAGGCCCAAGAGTTCGGATTTGAGAACGAGGAACTATCAGAACCGCAGTCGGTGCGGGAAGTGCGGAAGGACGCACATGGGCGTGTGTAGGCGTAGAAGTGGTGGCGATGTTGGGTGTTTCAAGTGCGGCCAGATTGGTCATTTTAGCAGAGATTGTGTTATTACCATCGCCCAGGGACTTGATCCGTTGTGTTTCCATTGCAGTCAGAGGGGCCACAAGAAGGCCCACTGTCCGAGTTTGTATCCAGCAGGGCAGGTGCCAGCTCCTGCCCTTGGGACTTCATGTACCGTTAGTGGTTGTCGAGGCCGGGCAAGGGCGCCTACGGATCGGAGCCGAGTTTTCCGGTAGGTTTCAACAGAGATTCGAGCAGCACTGAGTAATGAAGGTATGTAACTTTTGTTTTCTGTCAGCTTATGTCATGATTATATTGTTATGGTTCTGCATCAATTTGTGGTATAAGTGTTGTGTTATAGTGTGGCTTGCTTGTGATTATGTTATATGCCATTTGCATACCTCGGATAATTGGTTGGTAGTTAAGGGATGTGCTCGTGTGGAGAAGGTTTCGGAGGATGCAGTAGCTGTAGCATGGTTGGGAGAGATTTGGTTTGTTTCGCTAGTTCGGAGGGGTTAGTGATTTGGATGGATTGGTCAAATTCCTACCTGGAGGGCTTGGGTTCCCCAGTAGATGTTTTGGAATGGTAGTGAAGATCAGGATCTCTTTTGAGTGTGAAGCAGCAAAGGGTAAGCAGGAACGAAGTGGGGGAGAACCCTCCGGGTATGCATGGATAAGAGTCACGTAGACTCAGAATGAGTGCACGGTCTCTGAGAAGGAATGGTAGTAGCTCAGTGATGGATGGGTTGAGAAGTTCAGAATTGGGAGTTCAAGAACTTTTTCTCAGCAGTTAGTTCATGTAATCGAGATGGTTAGAAGCTGGTTGAGAATCCAGGATTGGAAGATCACCTGTCGGACGCATGAGAGTCGGAATGAGGATCCTGAGATCGGGTAACAAGAGATGTTTCGTATTAGTAGCCAGTGTCTGAGGCAGCATGCAGGTTGCGTAGATTTAGGAGTTAGGAGGTTGGAAACTTCCCAACAATAGCTTCTTGTATCCGGATTAGTAGGCGGTTGGTTTGGGGACCAAGCCGAAGAATTCCTCGACGAAGCGCTAAGAATATCAAGGATATAAGATGTTGAGGTTGATGCAGTATTCGAAGACTAAGGGCTGTTTTGAGAAATCGGGATGAGGAATCCCTAGCGGGACTAGGGATAGTCAGGATGTTCTCGAGATAGTGGTAGTGTTGTAAGTCTGCGGGGGTAGCCGTAGCATTCACTAGTAGTCAGATAGCAGTAGTAGTGTTGTAAGTCTGCGGGGGTAGCCGTAGCATTCACTAGTAGTCAGATAGCAGTAGTAGTGTTGTAAGTCTGCGGGGGTAGCCGTAGCATTCACTAGCAGTCAGATAGCAGTAGTAGTGTTGTAAGTCTGCGGGGGTAGCCGTAGCATTCACTAGCAGTCAGATGACAGTAGTAGTGTTGTAAGTCTGCGGGGGTAGCCGTAGCATTCACTATCAGTCAGATAGTAGTAGTGGTGTTGTAAGTCTGCGGGGGTAGCCGTAGCATCCACTAGCAGCCAGATAGTATTAGAGAGTTGTAAGTCCGCGAGCGTAGTCGCAGCCTTTTATCAGATTGGTAGGTAGCATGAGCGCGTGTTTGACGCGGGAAAGCAGTTGTACCCACCAGTTCGGGTGCAGCAGTGAGGATATGGGAATCCACGGGTTAGATTTCGGCTTTCCCAGAGGGATCAGTTATGGCTAAGTCAGCAATTTGGGCTATAGATCGTCACGTCAGTTATGAGATCAGAGTCGCAGTGGACCGTTGGGGTTCGGGTATGTTGCGAGCTACCGTTAGTCTGGGAGCCATCATGTTGTGAGTCGTGGAATTGATGATGTCAAGATGTGACGTATGAACCCGATCGGTTGGATCGGAAGGTTGCTAGAGCCACAGTGACAGGATAACTAGTGGAAACTAGTCCTAGAGGAAGATTTCGTTCAGAAGTCGTGGAAGCGACTAAGTGAGGAGTCCCTTCACTCCACAGTTGGGTTGGAGTTCAGCGTTTCAGGCAGCTCAGTGTTTCAGCCAGTTTAGTGTTTCAGGTAGCTCAGTGTTCCAGCCAGTTCAGTGTTTCAGGCCGTTCAGCGTTTCAGCCAGTTCAGTGTTTCAGGTAGCTCAGTGTTCCAGCCAGTTCAGTGTTTCAGGTCGTTCAACGTTTCAGTCGGTTCAGCATTTCAGGCAGTTTAGTGTCTCAGGCATGTTCATTATTGCAGGCAGTTCAGTGTTTGGAAGGTTTCAGGGTTTTGGGTCAGTATTAGTTTTGTGTTGGAATGCAAGTGCTGACGGTATAGTTGGTTGATTTGGAAATGGCAAGTCTCTCTCAGCAGGATCAGTTGAACTTTCTGCCAAGTGTAAGTGATCTGTAAGGATAGCTAGGCAGGTAGCCTTTCTTTCAGGATGGAAGGCTCGAGTTAGCAAGAGATGAGTAATCAGGTGGGATAAAAGCAAGCTGTTTCCAGCAGCATCGTTTCAGTATGAGCGGCAGAATAGATAAGAGCAGTATAGATAGTCGAAGTATCTTCAGGAGTCGCTGGAAGAGACAAGGAGTTTGCGATGGAGTGTAGTGACCGGGGGAGTCCGGTAACTCAGATATAGGGAGATTGGTTAGACCAGAGTAGTCTAAGTCCATCCGATAGGCGGATGGGAGGCAGCAGGATTTTCAGTCGGAGGAAGTAACGTTGAGGAAATTATGGAAAGGAGAAGGATTCAGTATGTTCCAACGGTAATGATCGACATGGTGAGTGGCTGGAGTGTCGGACAAAAGGGTGTTAGATTTTCCAGACAGAGAATTGGAGGCAGTTCGCAGGCAGTTGATCATAGCAAACTTCGAGGACGAAGTTTAGTTTAAGTGGGGGAGAGTTGTAACACCCCAAAGTTTGGAAAGTCAAGAAAAGAAAGAAGACCTCAATTTTAAGGAGGGACTCGGCGAGTCCGAGCGGGATCCGGGTTGAGGTGTTAGCGACCGACTCGGCGAGTCGGCCAAGGAGACTCGACGAGTTGGGTCTGAACGAGGAAAACCCTAAATCCGGGACTTGGAGCCTATTTAAGCGTCTCATTCTCTTTCCTAGGGTTCCTTTAGTGCCTCTTTACCGCTCAGAACACCCAACCCTAGCCACCATATCCGTTTTAGAGCTAGATCTTTCCTTGGAGAGTGCACTAAAGCTTGGAAAAGGAAGAAAGGCTTTGGAGGTGCAAGAAGGGACTGTAGATCCGAGATTGAGAAGACATTTCAGATCAATTGGAGGTAATAAGCTGTTGATTGGACTCCCTTTGCATCTAGATCTATTCTTATGTGTGAGTTTTGGTCATTGTTGGTATGTTATGTAACCAATTCGAGTTGGAGGTTCAGATCTGAGGTTGCTACCTCAGATCCATGTTGGTTTTGGTCTTGAATCCCCTAAAGTATCAGCCCTTGGTATGTTGAAGAAGCATGTTTGCCATAAACCCTAGTTTAGTGTGTTTTGAGCATAGATCTCTCAATCTACACGTAAAGTTTGCCACTTTACGTGGGGAATAGACCCTAGAAGTATGGATCTATGAGTTGGAAGTTCTGTTTGGCTCGAAAAGCCACTGCATGGATTGAGGACTGGATAGACTCTGCGAGTCCTTCGAGTGGACTCGGCGAGTAGCTTGAAGATGAGGAGGAACTCGACGAGTAGGATGAACAGCTCGTCGAGTCGGTTGAAGTTAGGCATGGACTCGGCGAGTTGGATGAACAACTCGACGAGTTGGTTGAAGATTGCCTTGGACTCGGCGAGTCTATTAGTGGACTCGGCGAGTCAGATCGTGAAGCCTCAAACCCTTCGAGTTGAGACTCGAATCAGTGAGTCGGGTGGTGACTCAGTGAGTTGGACAGGACAGGACTTGGAGCTAGTTGGACTCGGCGAGTCGGGTCGCGAATAAGAAAGACCCTGAGCTTATGAACTCGGCGAGTCTTTAGGAAGACTCGGCGAGTAGGGTTGACCTGGAAGGTTGACTTTGACCAGAGTTGACTTAGTTGACTGTCAGACTAAGTGTTATATGTATATTGATAGCTCGGAGAGCTAGAGGAGCAGCGGTTCAGGAGATTGTCAAGTAGCAGCCAGAGGTTTATCAGCAGGGCTCAGCAGTTCAAGTGAGTTTCCTTCCAGTAGGAACGGGTCTAAGGCCACAATGCCGACCCGTTTAGCTAGTAGCAGTTTCTGGATTTTGATCTGATGCAGTATTTAGTATGTTTGATGCCTTCGTGGCTCAGACAAGAATTATGTGTTATGTGTTCCGGGCCACGGCCCGATGTAGAATGCAGTATATGTGTGTTCATGCTAGTTGATATGTTTATGCTATGTTCTGTTCAGTTAGCCCGGACTTCGGTCCGATGCAGGGGGCAAGGCCCCAGTTAGCCCGGACTTCGGTCCGATGCAGGGGACAAGGTCCCAGTTAGTCCGGACTTCGGTCCGATGCAGGGGGCAAGGCCCCAGTTAGTCCGGACTTCGGTCCGATGCAGGGGGCAAGGCCCCAGTTAGCCCGGACTTCGGTCCGATGCAGGGGACAAGGTCCCAGTTAGTCCGGACTCCGGTCCGATGCAGGGGGCAAGGCCCCAGTTAGCCCGGACTTCGGTCCGATGCAGTGGGCAAGGCCCAGTATGTGCTTTATATGTTATTGTATGGTATGTGGTAGTTTGGGGGAGCTCACTAAGCTTCGTGCTTATGGTTTTCAGTTTTGGTTTCAGGTACTCGGTTTTCAAAAGAGGAGCTCGGGAAGATTGCAAAGCACACACCATAGTCAGTTAGCCTGGGAATGTTTGACTCTGATAATGATATTATGTTTTGAATTTAATACTCGAAAGTTATGTTTGACTTATGATACGTTGTTTATAAATCTAGTTTTAGTAATGTTTTTAAAAGAAATTTTTAGTCGTGATTTTTGGGTCGTTACACATTTGATCTTCTTGCTGTTTCTCCAACCCCAATGCATGTCACCTTACTTAGTACCCAAGAACCTCGTTGCTTTAAATCGGCATCTAAACACCGAGATTGGCGTGATGTAATGACCGAGGAAATTATGGCTCTTCATAAAAATAACACATAGACACTTAAAAATGGAAATGTTGTGGGGGTTAAAATGGGTGTTTCGAACTAAATTTAATGTCGATGAGAGTATTGATCATCATAAGGCACGCCTTGTGGCTTAAGGTTTTACGCAAATACCGAGTTTTGATTTCTCTCATACCTTCAGTCCCATTGTCAAAGCTACCACCGTTCACCTTGTACTCTCTCTTGTCGTGACAAATCAATGGCATCTCCATCAACTTGGCGTTAAAAACACATTTCTTAATGATCATCTTCAAGAAACTGTCTATAAGGCACGTCCTTCGGGCTATGTTAACTTGACTCATCTGAATTATGTATGTCATCTAAACAAAGCTCTTTACGACCTTAAGCAAGTTCCACACGCTTGGTTTCAATGGTTAAGTAGTTTCCCGGTACATCAAGGTTTCAAGTGTAGTCAAGCGAGCCAATCGCTTTTCGTTTTTTCATCATGGCTCATACCTTCTATACTTATTGGTATATGTAGATGATATCATTCTTACTGGCATGAGTCGTCACTTAAATGCTTCATGGACCGTTTGCAAACTGGGTTTTCCATAAAAGATTTAGGCAAACTAAGTTACTTCCTTGGTCTTGAAGTCTCATATACATCATACAGTATGTTCCTTAGCCAAACCAAATATGCTCATGACATTTAACTAAGGTCAACCTCCGCGATTCCAAACCCGTTGGGACACCACTTGACACCAATGATGTTTTTAGTAGTAAAGGAAATGCCTTTCATGATCCTACTTTATACAACTCACTCATTGGTGCACTTTAGTACTTGACTATTACAAGACCTGATCTTTTATTATGCGGTAAACCAGGCTAGTCACTTTCTTGACTCGCCAGCGGATAAACACTTTCAGATGGGAAAAAGGATCATGAGGTATGTAAAAGGCACGATTACACATGGGCTTTACTTCTCATACCAGACAAAATCCACTCTTGTAGGATACTCGGATGTCGATTGGGCTCATTGCATCGAAACAAGACGCTCCACTTACGTTTACTCAATCTTCTTTGGTGGAAACCTCGTGTCTTGGAGTACCAAAAATTAGCTACCTTTCTCACGCTCTAGTTGTGAGTCAAAGTATCATGCAATGACTAACAACACAACTGATCTCATACAGACCACTAACTTGCTACATGATTTAAATGCCCTGCCATCTGAACAACCAAGATTACAGTGTGATAATTTAAGTGCCACCTTTCTCAGCTAAAATCCAATAGCACACCGACGAACTAAACACATCGACAATGACTACCACTTTTTACAAGAACTCGTCATCCAGCAAGTTACATACTAAAAAAATCGTGCCTACCAAGCTTCAAGCAACCGATATTTTTACAAAAACGTTTTCGAGTTGTTACGTATTCGTCTGCCTCCCTTCCGATTGTATTGGGGGGGGGGGGGTATTGAAGATAAATAGTCACCGTGACTTTCTCTATGATTAAAAGAATAGTTATGAATTTCCTTTTTATGTGGTCAATATTAACTATACAATTCCATATATTGTTTCTAATTTACTTTGTTTCCTATGTAAATTACTTGTATTTATATCTCATCAATATACAAAAGATATGGTGGTGAAAACTATTATAGTCTAATGATGGGTAACCGGTTTAAGGGCACAAAACAAATCAAAACTCAGATTTTAGGGTTCAATTTAACATGATCGGATCTGATAAATCAAATTAATTTTGATATTTTTTTTGATATACTTCTACTTTCCTATTCTAGGAGAGTTGAAGGGGCAATGGTGCAAAGAGTGAATAGCGTAGGGGTAAATAGGAAAACACAGAGAGGCTTTTTCGGCACCTTTTTGCAGAGATAACCGTCCCAAGAGGTCTGACTAGTCTCTTCTTTCATAACCATAAAATCACATTTCTAGAGAGAGAGAGAAAGAATCCCGAGGACCATATGTATGTGAGAGAGATGTGATAGAGACAGGAACTTTATATGCATACATTAACGCAAGATCACGTCTGTTTCACGCATACGCATCACCTGCGTATTTTAGTCACCGCCACAACAATCAGCGCTTCCTGTTTGATAGCTGTATCTCCCATCTCCAATCTCTCTCTGTTCTCTCTCTCTCTCTCTCTAGATATGCATATACATAAATAGAGAGAGGGGGCAACTGGGTTGCATTTATTTTGATCTTTTTCGGATCACTCAATACACCCACCACACTAGTAATCAATCTCATGTCTCAATCCCTGTTCTTGCTAACGTGCGCAGGATGCCCCTGGTACCTTCCTTCCCTCTTCATCTTGTTAGGATTTGCAAGTTTTGTTGTATGATTTTGCATCGTGATGTGTATATATGTGAATTTGTTCAAACGGGTTTTCTGCAAAAAGCGATTTTTACGCCTTTTGATGTATAGAAATTGATTAATTGAATGAGAAACGAAAGACGAGTCTTTTTTCGTCTTTTGTTTAGGGATATTTCAAGAAAATGAGATCTCAGAGTTTGTAATTATCCTGAAACAAAAATGGTGTTTTGGACCATGAAATTCGAGTACCAAACATGGTATATCATGAGATGTATTCATAAGTTGTACCCTTTGCGTAACGAATTGTACATTCATGGTAAGGTCAATTTCACGATTTCCATATTCTTTTCGTTTGAACATTCTCTTGTACTGTTCTTACAGCTTAAAAATTCCAACTTTCATATTTCTAATTTCCATACGCGTCTTCCATGACTATGAACATGTATCATCTCTACTTGGACTCTTAGCTTAAATACGTGTACTTTAACCCTCTCATAACATGCAACAGGAATGGGTTTTTAACCACAGCATCATATGGAAGTTCTTGCCTTGACATGATATCTTCTTCTTCGGCGTGATGATGCTGCATTTACAGTAACTAGTCGATCGATAAAAGTTTCTTGATTTAGATGGAAGGTTTTCTTGATTTAAATTCTTCCCCAAATCACCCTTTTGAGTATTTCAGAGGATCTTTAAAACAGACAATGCTCGATCATGATATCATATTCAAGAAACAAGTATGTGGGTCCCTTGGAAAGTCGTTGATGAAGAGTGATTCAAAGTATACAAGATGTGAAGCTTTTCCCATGAAGAGAACATTCACAGGAAATCATTCGGTAAATGACATTAAACTCCTTCTTAGATTGCATTAGCAAGAATGAAATGTTATTTGTGTAGTCGTTTAGCATTCTTATAAATATTTTTTGTGATGTGATGGGACCCACAAAATCCAAAATTTACATCCTTTGTTACATGATGTTTACTCATATGTTCTTCAGGCAAGATTCTTGATAGACAACTTGTTCTCACAAGATGATGATGATGATGATTTGAATCTTTCTTTGAGTATTGGGAGGAGTACCAATAAAAGAAGAAATTCTTGGAAGAACAAGATTATAATTGATCTTGAAGAAGAATCATCAGGAATAGGATCAAGTGAGGATGTTCAACCTGTTTTTTCACTTGATCAATCGAGTCACAAGTCAACTGATCATATAAATCAATATCCATGCCATGGAATGATCGATTGTTTAGTGAATGGTGTCAATTTGCATAAAGGTTTGTCAATCTATAGTCTAAACTATGTTCTTTTGACTTTGGGAAGTCAACCTTATTCTTTTAACCAAATTGACATGAAGGAATGACATTATACAACCATTTTATGTTTCTTGATTTACCATTTTAATGGGGTAATTAGTTAGAGAGTTCAAATCGCTACAGATCCTTCAAAAGTCAAAAGTCAAACATGGGCTTCTTTTGAGACCCTTTGATCTCTGGAAGTCAACCATATACAATTTTAAAAGGCAAAATTGACATGAATTCATTTTATACATGAACACCATATCATTCACAATCATAGTGTCACCATGCTGTTTGATTTCATAATCAGTCTTAGTTCCAAAACTTTGACAGTCAGTTTCTTTTCTAATCTGGAGATGTAGTCCGTTTGACTTTCAAAAGTCAAACACGTACGAAATTCTCAATTCTCATTTTTATAATCAAGATTCGTGCTTTTTTTCCCATTCTAAATGAAACCCTTTATGATCTTGCAGGATCCAGCGAGTTGCATGATGATGTCAAACAAACAAAACTAATGGATTTCGATCTCAACGAAGATCAACCCGATGAATCTTATCAATCAAACGAACCCTCATCAGATCTCACGGAAGAAAAGGAGAGAAATATCTCACAAGTGATGGAAGAAAAAGTGAAAAACGACTCGGATTATGCAACAAAAAAAGCAGCCTACTCACTTGTTTCAATCTCATTGCAACAAATTTCAAGTAATCAAGATTCCGAAAGCAAATCAGGGTCAAACGAGGTTGAAAACAAGAAAACAAGCCCACGAAGATCTTCTTCTATTGATTCTTACGAGTCACTTGTGTTGAAGCTAGAAGGAAGCTGTGTAGATGAAGATTGTGTAACATCGAAGGCGTTTGAATTAAATGAAATGGGTAAAAGTAAAAACGACAAAGGAATAAACTCAATAAAGTTAAGAAGAGGAAGGAGAATGAAAGATTTTCAGAAAGATATACTTCCTACATTATCGTCACTTTCTCGACATGAAATCTGGGAAGATATTAAGATTTTGGAAGGTGTGATTAGGTCGAGAGAATATAAGCGTCTGCAAAAAGCTAAAACGGAAAATGGGGATAACTATGTGAAGAACAAACGATCAAAAGTCAACTATGCTGGTCAAAGGTCTTGTTTGCCCAAAAGGAAATAGCGATTTCATATCCTAATGAAAAGGTGTAGTTAGTTATGAAGTAGGAAGCAGATAACGATTGATTCTTTGAGTGAGAGTGATTTCATAGCTTTTTGTTCTTGATTATTATTGTAGTTTTTAGTTTTCTTGATTCCTTAAAATCCAACTTTGACCATATCTTTATAATTTATTAGTGTTATGTTTAAAAGACGAATTTGGATAGAAAAAAAAAGGGTTTGTTTTATAAATCTTCATCGCAAGGGAATGGCGTTGATATACATAATCTTCTTTGTACCCGAGGTGTTGGTGTTTCTTGATTTCTTCTAGTAGATGTCCTTTTTGTAATATAGAAGAGGAGGAGGTGGATCATGTATATTTTTCAATTGCCAATTTTCTGGCCCTATTTGGACTTGATTTTCTTGTTAGACCATCCGTTATACCCACCACATATGTGGTGGGTGCAACATCAGCACCACATTCCACTGCCACTAACATGAGATACTTACCACTAAACATACTACTTCATCTTATTTTTTTATTGAAATTTAATTCAAAAATACATTAAAAACATTTTTTTAATACTACTTTTTCCATTAAATTAAAATATCAAATTACATTAAATAAAAACTAAATTAATTGAAATTAAAAAAAAAGATAAAAATAACAATCAAAATAAAAATTACATTAGTTAAATTAAAAAAAATTTAAAAAAAAAAACTAAAAATTCCAACCATAAATAAAATAAACTACCCCCTATACCTACGTCGGGCTCGAACCGACTCTTTCATTGCTTGGAAAAGTTCCAAGTCTTCGCCCTCAAGGCCGTCCGCTTTCATTTTCAAGATTTCCATATCGGTTTTTTGTTTGGAGTGTCTCTTGTGTCTCTTGAAATGATGTTTGTGCTTCGATTATTTTTTGTTCCATTCGAGTCATCACTTCGGCCTTCGTTTCTTGAAGTTGCACATATCGATCAAATGTATCGTCAAACATATCCATAACACTAGAATTCGAAGATGTTGACGTCGCTTTTTTTGCTTTATTTCTTCCAACGGGCCGACGAAGAGGTTGGTCGTTTTCAAGATCTATCGGATCGTCGTTGATGTCGATGTGTGGTCGGCCGTCCGATTGTTGATAAGTTCCATCGGGGTTTCTCGAACGCTTTGAACCGGAAGATTGGGAAGTTCCTTCTGTTTGCTCTTTCCATTTTGGGGCGTCTTTCAATTTTAGCCACGGTTTCATATACGGAAAAGCTTTGCGTGTTGGCGTTGTTTTTTCAAATTGGTCCATGGCCGCCTTGAAAACATCAAAAATCGTTCGAGCCGCTTTTGCGTATGTTTAGGAGGTTGTTGTAGATTCCTCCAAACTCGATGCATTTTAGTCGAATATCTCGCCATTTCGACGTAATTTGATCGGCATTTCGAGTTTCACTTTCCATTAACTCGTAAAAAATGGCTTGGACTTTTTCCCAAAAACTTCCGTAAGGCTGGCTATCTCCTACAATTGGATCTTCAGAAGCCGCCACCCATGCCTCCGCTAACTTTTCTTCTTCTTCTTTTGTCCATGGGACCCTTTCTTGGGTGGTAGTGGGTCGGGCCGGTTTTTTTTTTCTTTTTTCTTTTTTGGTTGAGGTGGTGGTGAAGGTTGCGTTTCCGGAACAAAATCCGGCGAAAGTGGTGGTTGTGAGCTTGGTGGTTGTGAAATTGATGGTTGTTGTTGTTGTGACGATTGTTGTTGGAGTTGTTATAGTTGTTGAAATTGTTGGTATTGTTGTTGTTGGAAAGCCGCAAAAGGTTGATATTGTTGTTGGAAAAGTGGTGTTTGTTGGATAGGGGAACCACTTTGAAGTAGATTGATAAAACCGCCTTGAGGTGACTCCATAGTCAGGAATTGTCGAGGTGTTGTGTAACGCCCTGTTTATTTGAATAAATAAATAAATGTATAGAAGCCCTAAAATTAATAATAATTGAGCAAAGCATTAATTTTGAGTTAAAGGTCATAATTATAGAAGGTGGGGGTTAAAATGTAAGTTTTGGGTTAGTTTCGTAAATAGTTATGAAGGCAAGGGCTCCGTGGTAATTTATGGGACTTCATTTGAAGAGATTATGGAATATAGGGGCTGTTTGGTAATTTTCCTACCTAAAATGGGAAGGATTTAATGTTGAGGGTTCAAATGGTAACTTTTGGATTCCATTTGAAAGAAAAGTAAGGCGGAGGGACTATTCTTGACATTATGGCAGTTGTTTTATATGTGCCGGGTATATATGCTTTACAAACCCTAACCCTAGCATCCAAAAGGAGCCGTCACCCTCTCCCTTTCGTTTAGCTTCCAGCCGCCATCTCTCTCTCCTTCGCATCCATTTTCCGATCAGATGAGGCCGCCAGCGACCACCGTGCCAATGGAACGCCACTGTGACTTCCCGATATAGTGGTTAGAAGAAGCGAAACCCACCTCCGGTGAGCACCTCAGCCGCAATGGTGAGCACCCCAGTCGTAGTCGCTTTTTGGTCGCGTTTTTCCGACCAGTCGAGCCGCCGAGCGTAACAGCTTTTAGCTCCGAGCGAGGCCAGTCGACAACGTGGCTTCTGGGTGTGTGTGGGTCATCATTTTTCCGCCATCCTCCTCCTCCTTCTTCTTTTGCTGTCGATGTTCAGGGTCCGACTCGGCTGTCCGGCGTCGTTCTGACCACCCTTCGCCATCGTTTTCCCAACAGACGAGTGGCTGCCGCCACTCCGAGCAACCGATGTACGACGCTGCTGCCGCCTCTCCGGAGTTCTGCCATCGCCAAGCACCACCAGGTGGTGGTTGTGTTACTTTTCCAAGCATAAGGGTGGGTGTGTGTGTTATTTCAGTGATGTATGATTAAGATTGGTTGATCGGAAAGCCGGGAATAGCCACCGCCACCACCGTGAGGTGGTGGCTGCCGCCAATCATCGCTGCCGACCACCATGGTGTGGCTATATGTGTGTGATTAGTTAGTGTGTGTGTGTGTGTGATTAGTTTAGTGTGTGTGTATGGTTAATTGAGATTAGCCTTGTAAGATGTAACTTGAATTTTGGATTAATGAAAAGAATCAAAACCACCACCGTAAGGTGGTGGCCGCTGCCATAGACCGCCACTACCCGAAGTGGTAGTGGATGGTGCCCCACTAGCAAACCCTAATGGGCTTAGATATTGGTTTTGGGCCTATTGGGCCATGCTTGGGTGTAAAACCCTAATTATGAGTATTTGGGCCTTGAACTTATTTGGACCCATTTTTGGGACATTGGGATTGGATTGTGAATTAAGCCTAAACTATTCCAGGCCATTTACCTAGTAGAGTAAAGGACTTAATGGACTAAGTCCTTAATGAGCTAATTGAGAAGGTCCTAATATCTGAGAAATTATTAGGACACACACAAGAATTATTTAATAAGTGAATATTAAATAATAATCATTGGCATAAATTAATCTAAGTAATAATGGACTTAATGGATTAAGTCCTTAATGGATTAAGTCCCTAGTGTGTTAAGTCCTTAATGGGTTAAGTAAGAAACACTTAACCCTAGTTATCAGTTGAGGTGAAACCCTAATTTCACTTGGGCTTTGTGTTGGGCCATCCGAGAATAATCAAATGGACTAGAGTAATTAGTTGGGCTTTAGGGTAAGGCCCATATGAAGGATTGGGCCCAATTTGGAAAATCGGGCCATAGATGGGCCATAATTGGGGCCTAGATGGTTGTATGATATTGGGCCCTAGAATGATACATGTTGGACTGGACTGATCAATTGGGCCTTAAGGGAAGTCCATGTAGAGGTTTGGGCCCAATTTGGAAAATTGGGCCATATGTTGGGCTTTGATCCCTAGTTGACTTTGGGCCTATGGATTGGGCCTTGGGCTTGGGTAAGCCAAGCTAGGGGTAATGTAGTAATTATCCAAAGCATGTATTTTTAGTTATGTGTTAGAACCCAATTATTAATTGGGTGTTATTTGGTGTTGACAGTTCGGGAATCTATCAGCCAGCAGCTGGGGTGGAGTCTACGGGACTTCAGCAGTGTGGGATTGTGTCTACGGGACTTCAGCAGTGTGAGGTGATTTTCCTCCCAGTAGGAACGGGTCTACGGCCACAATGTCGGCCCTTTTAGTTAGCAGTAGTTCCGGACTTCAGTCCGATGCGGTAGTTCAGTATGCTTGGTGTCTTTGTGATACAGACATGGTATGAGTTATGTGTTCCAGACTATGGTCCGATGCAGTATCCAATATATGTGTTTATATTATATGCTATGATTACGTTACGCTATGTTCAGTTAGTTCTGGACCTCGGTCCGATGCAGTAGTTAGAGTGCTTGATGTCTTTGTGATTCAAGCATGTTTTGTGTTATGTGTTCCGGGCTCTGTTCTGATGCAGTATACAGTATATGTATTCATGCTAGTTGATATGTTTATGCTATGTTATGTTCAGTCAGTTCCGGACTCCGGTCCGATGCAGGGGACAAGGTCCCAATCAGTTCCGGACTTCGGTCCGATGCAGAGGGCAAGGCCCTGGTTAGTTCCGGTCCGATGCAGTTAGTTCCGGACTTCGGTCCGATGCAGAGGGCAAGGCCCTGGTTAGTTCCGGACTCCGGTTCGATGCAGTTTCCAGACTTCGGTCCGATGCAGAGGGCAAGGCCTTGGTTAGTTTCCGGAGTTCGATCTGATGCAGTGGGCAAGGCCCAGTAGATGCTTTATATGTTATTGTATGGTATGTGGTAGTTCGGGGGAGCTCACTAAGCTTCGTGCTTACGGTTTTCAGTTTTGGTTTCAGGTACTCAGTTTTCAAAAGAGGAGCTCGGGAAGATTGCAGTGCACACACCATTTGTTCAGCCTGGGATGTTTATACTCTGATATACTTAACAGTTGTATGATATTTTGAGATACATAACTTATGATTTTATATGAGGTTTATCGACTATGGTTTTTATTTTTAAATTAAACAAAATTTTCAGACTGTGTTTTTGGGATGTTAGAAGTTGGTATCAGAGCCTTGGTTTGAGGGATTCGGGCGCACTCCCAAGTGTGTCTGAACTCAAACTAAGGAAGAGGTATAAAGTTTTCAAGAGAAAAACCATGGTTACAAAAGAATTTGAGAAAAGAAAACAATTTTAGAAAAATTATAAAGAAAAGAGTTTTAGAAAAAGCGAAAAGAGTTTTGAAAAGAGAAAAAGGGTGTGGTGCATGCAATCAGCCGAGCTCAAGTAAGTACTCCCAAATTACCCATACAAGTTTATGATCATTAGTTTAAGTTTCAGTTTTAGTTTCTGTTTCAGTTTCAGTTTCAGTAGAACAGCATGCTAGTTAGGGCTAAGGATCTAGGAAGGATGCCTTATGTGCCTGTTATATGTGTACCAGCTTATTGAGAATTTCATGCTAGTATTGAGTAGACAGTAGTAGGATAGCCTGTGTAGGTTATGCCTGATAGTATGAGCTTAGCATTGTATGCTAGTACAATTTCTTGTTATGAGAACAGTTTTGCCTGAGTATGTTTCCTTTATCCGAATGCTGCTTGCTTTGTGCTTTGTGGGACTCTGAGTGATGGGAGTTAGCCATTAGGTGAATACGTCACATCACATGTGATCAGGGTTGAATAATCTCAAAGTGTTGGATTTGGCCCTACTGCGCAGCTCTCATTTGAGTCTAACCGTTGTAGGGACGAGACTTTTACTCGAAGGATTATCCGAGCCTCATTGCATGTGATGGCATTCAGGTGGTGGCTAATTGGCATTACAATGAGGCCTTCAGCAGCTGAGGACTGGTTTTGGTGGACTCAGAAGTTCCCTAGGGCAAGCCTAGGAAGGTAGAAGCAGAGATCAGTAGTAGTATAGTGACTTGGTGGAGTCGAGGCAGTTCTTGAGGAAAGTATGGATAGATGTGCAAGGTAGTATGGGCCCGTACTACTGAAAGCAGAGGATCTGTACTCGAATCAAGGAAGGCTGAGATGAATCCAGGGAACTTGCAGTGTGTGAGATCCCTCAAGTTTGGATGAGTATTGTGATGTTAGTGATGGCATGTTGCCGATTATAGTGGCGCTGCGTGGTAGACCAGATGGTGGTTCTGGTGTCGACAGGGGATCAGGATCGGACTCTGGAGCCGGGCAGATTGATGTTCAGATGAGGGAGTTCATTTCCTCTGAGAATTTCGCGCAATATCATTGACCAAACTCCTGTGATCCTCAGTGTGATCAAGGAGGGCATAATAGAGATTTGTGATGAGAGGACGAGTGCATTCTGCACTGAGATAGCAGTCATGATAGAAACCCGTACGTTGATGTTTCGAGAATTCAGAGTTTGTGAGGCTTCAGATTGTCATGGGGGTTAGGGACCCCGTTGTTAGCAGTAGATGGTTGGTAGATGTTGCCAACACTTTTCGTACCAGACGTTGTCTTGAAAGGAGACAAGATCTGACTTACTTCCTGTCACCTGAGGGATAGAGCACGAGATTGATAGGAAGAGGTCGGTAGTGAGTTGTGTGATGATGCGGTTAATTCTAGGTCATGGGATGACTTTTAGACCAGATTCTAGGCAGAGTGTGCCTAGGAGTTTGAGTTGCAGTAGTTGGCACAATGGTTGTTAGATCTCCACCAGAAGACTGAGACTGTGGCAGAGATCACTGCCAAGCCTCGGGAAAGAGCTTATATGGTACCACAGTATGCAGCAGATGAGGAAATGAAGAAGGTAAGTTATCAGAACATATTGTAGAAGGATAGCAGGGAGATTGTGAGTATCTCGGGGTGCAAGACCCTGAATGATATGACTTCTAGAGCTCGAGAGCAGGATATTGACTTAGAGCACATTAGTAGAGGGAACCAAATCAGTTGCTTATAGTGAGGGGTCTCAGGAGGAGACCGTAGATTTCAGATTAGCCGTCGAGAGACCAGCAGGACCATATTCGGTGCAACACTTGCGGGATTGGGAAGTACAATGTCATATTGGTTTATTCCAAGACTGAGGAGCAGCACGAGAAGCACCTGAGGGAGGTGCTAGAGATTTTGAGGAGGGAGAGAATTTTTTCAAGGTTCTCTAATTGTGAGTTCTGGTTGTGCGGGGTGCAATTTCTTGGGTACCTTGTCAATCAGAAGGATATTCTAGTCGATCCGGCCAAGATAGAGGTCGTGATGCAGAGGAGAATTCCGAGGTCTCCAACTGAGATTCAGAGCTTCCTGGGTTTAGCATGTTATTACCGGAGATTTATTCAGATTTTTAGAAGTTATGTGATCTTTTGGACTAGCTAGTGTTGAAACACTTGCAATGGTAAAGTGTGGTTTCTAGCAGATTGGTCATGGGTGGTGAGAAGGATTGGGAATTCTTCCAGTTTTGTGTGCTGTAGGGCATTAGCTGAATCAAAGTGGGGGAGAATCACCCAAGGATTCAGAAGCGAGGCAGTTTTGATACTAGGATAAGTTTCGCATCCTTATTGGGAAGGAAGATAGCCCAAGCGGTTGTATGGTTTGAGGATAGTGTGAGATGGAAGTTCGGAAAAGCTTGCCATTAAAGAGATCGTGTTCTCGTGATGTTACTAGCAAGCCTTAGGGAATCAGGTTTGGGATTCCATTCAGGACACGAGTTCAGTTGAGTGCGGGGCAAGCGCGTGTTCAATCCAATATTAGAGTGTTGTAAGTCTGCGGGTGTAGCCGTAGCATTCACAAGATTAGCAGATAGTACTAGAGTGATGTGAGTCTGTGGGTGTAGCCGCAGCCTTCACTAGGTTGGTAGATAGCGTGAGTGCGTTGTTAAGATGCAGAAAGAACAGCAGTACCCACCAGTTCGGGTGTAGCAGTGAGGAAATGGAAATCCACGGATTGGATTTCGAAATTTCCCAGACAGATGAGACCTGGTTAAGCCAGTGATAAGATTGTAGAAGCGCCACTATAGAGATGAGAGCAATGAAGCAGTGGACTGCTTAAGGTCATTTATGACATAAGGCTACAATTGGTGATGTAGCAATCGCGTTTAGCTTTGGGTTTGGTGACATCAGGATTCGACGCATGGAATGAATCAGTTAGAGCAGAAGGCCGTTAGGGCCACAATCTCAGGATAACTAGTAGCAGCTAGATCCATAGAAGGATTTCGTCCAGAAGTCGTGCGAGGCGGCTAAGTAGGGAGTCCTTTGGCTCTGTAGTTGGGCTGGAACCCGATATTTCAGATGATTGGCGGAAAATTGAGACCAGGTAGGTCTCGGTAGATGTCAGGAAGCAGCCATGTGGTAGCATACAGTTTCAGGCAGTTCAATGTTTCAGGCAGTTACAGCTCTTGGGCAATGTTAGTAATTGTGCCCTAAGTTGCAAGTACTGACAGGATGGATGGTTATTGGGAAGTGACAAGTCACTCACAGCGGAAATAGCTGAGCATTGGCCAAGTATAAGTGATCTACAGGGATAATTAGGTTTGGGAACCTGTCTTGTACCGGGTATTTTCGAGCTAGCAGAAGTTGAGTAGTCAGTTGAGAGATAAGCAGGTTGGTTTCATCAATAATAATTTGGTATGAGTGGTCTGTCAGGTAATCAGACCATCTCAAGGCAGCAAATATCAGACGGAATAGATGTGATCTTGTCGCGAGGGTTGGTTACAGATACCCTAGAAAAGCTAGGGTGTGCCTAGGATGGTGATCAGGTTATTAGAGTGGTTTGAAGTGAAAGGAACGATAATGAATGATTTCGAGGACGAAATCTAATTTAAGTGGGGGAGAGTTGTAACGCCCTGTTTATTTGAATAAATAAATAAATGTATAGAAGCTGTAACACCCCCAAGTTTGGAAAGCCAAGAAAAGAAAGAAAACCCCAATTTTTAGGGGAGACTCGGCGAGTCCATGGAAGGACTCGGCGAGTCCGAGCGGGATCCGGGTTGAGGTATACGCGACCGACTCGGCGAGTCTGGTCTGAGCAAGGAAAACCCTAAATCCGGGATTTAGAGCTTATTTAAACGTCTCATTCTCTCCCCTAGGGTTCCTTTACTGCCTCTCTAGCACATATCACTAAACCCTAGCCGCCATAATCATTTTGGAGCAAGATCTACCCTTAGTGAAGCTTTTGGAGCTTGAAAGAGAAGTTAGTCTTTGTGGAGCAAGAAGGGGGCCTTGGATCCAGAGTTGGTGGAACATTTCTGAGCATTTAAAGGTAATAAATCGTTACCTTCCCTCTTTTGTTTAATAGATCAACCTTGGCTATGTGATTTGGGGATTTTATGCCATGCTTAAGAACTATTTCGAGTTAGAAGCCTAGATCTGAAGTTGCTACTTCAGATCTGAGTGTATCTTGGCCCAGAAAGTCATAAAGCATTTGTTCTTGGGTTGATAGTGAAGCCTCTTTGTCTTAAATCATAGTTTGGATTGTTTTAAGCCTAGATCTCTTGATCTACACGTAAAGTTTGCCACTTTACGTGGGGGATAGGCCTTAGAAGTATGGATCTATGAGTTGGAAGCCCTGTTTGGCTCGAAAAGCCACTGCATGGATTAAGGACTGAATAGACTCGGCGAGTCCTTCGAGTGGACTCGGCGAGTAGCTTGAAGATGAGGAGGAACTCGACGAGTGGGATGAACAGCTCGTCGAGTCGGATGAAGTTAGGCATGAAATCGGCGAGTTGGAAGAAAAACTCGACGAGTTGGTTGATGATTGCCTTGGGCTCGGCGAGTCTATTCTTGGACTCGGCGAGTCAGGTCGCGAAACCCCCAAACCCTTCGAGTTGAAACTCGAATCAGTGAGTCGGATGGAGACTCAGCGAGTTGGACAGGTCAGGACTCGGGAATAGTTGACCCGGCGAGTCATGGACTGACTCGGCGAGTCGAGTCGCGAATAGAAAGACCCTGAGCATATGAACTCGGCGAGTTATTAGGTGGACTCGGCGAGTAGGGTTGACCTGAAAGGTTGACTTTGACCAGGAGTTTAACCTTGACTAGAGTTGACCTAGTTGACCTTTGGAGGTCAGTTGGACTAAGTGTTATATTGACATTGGTAGCTCGAGGAGCTAGTGGAGCAGCAGTTCGGAGTCAGAGGTCGGGTAGCAGTCAAGAGGATTAGCGGCATCAGTTCAGCAGTCTTAGGTGAGTTTCCTTCCAGTAGGAACGGGTCTAAGGCCACAACGCCGACCCGTTTAGCTAGTAGCAGTTTCCGGATTTTGATTTGATGCAGTATTTAGTATGTTTGATGCCTTCGTGGCTCAGACAGGAATTATGTGTTATGTGTTCCGGGCCGCGGCCGATGTAGTATGCAGTATATGTGTGTTCATGCTAGTTGATATGTTTATGCTATGTTCTGTTCAGTTAGCCCGGACTTCGGTCCGATGCAGGGGACAAGGTCCCAGTTAGTTCGGACTTCGGTCCGATGCAGGGGGCAAGGCCCCAGTTAGTCCGGACTTCGGTCCGATGCAGGGGGCAAGGCCCCAGTTAGCCTGAACTTCGGTCTGATGCAGGGGACAAGTTCCCAGTTAGTCCGGACTTTGGTCCGATGCAGGGGACAAGGTGCCAGTTAGTCCGGACTTCGGTCCGATGCAGGGGGCAAGGCCCCAGTTAGCCCGGACTTCGGTCCGATGCAGTGGGCAAGGCCCAGTATGTGCTTTATATGTTATTTTATGGTATGTGGTAGATTGGGGGAGCTCACTAAGCTTCGTGCTTACGGTTTTTCAGTTTTGGTTTCAGGTACTCAGTTTTCAAAGGAGGAGCTCGGGAAGATTGCAGTGCACACACCATAGTCAGTTAACCTGGGAAAGTTTGACTCTGATAATGATAATATGTTTTGAATTAATACTCGAAAATTATGTTATGACTTATGATACAGTTTTTTATAAATATAATTTAGTAATGTTTTTAAAGAAATTTTTAGTTGTGATTTTTGGGTCGTTACAGAAGCCCTAAAATTAATAATAATTGAGCAAGGCATTAATTTTGAGGAGTTAAAGGTCATAATTCTAGAAGGTGGGGGTTAAAATGTAAGTTTTGGGTTAGTTTCGTAAATAGTTATGAAGGCAAGGGCTCCGTGGTAATTTATGGGACTTCATTTGAAGAGATTATGGAATATAGGGGCTGTTTGGTAATTTTCGTACCTAAAATGGGAAGGATTTAATGTTGAGGGTTCAAATGGTAACTTTTGGATTCCATTTGAAAGAAAAGTAAGGCAGAGGGACTATTCTTGACATTATGGCAATTGTTTTTGTTGGGCTGAAGATAGTTTTGATGTTGCGTCTTTTGGGCTCGTTGTTTAGCCTTGTATTCTCCGGTTTGGGCCTGTCCAACCGAGAGCCTTTTATTTATTGTATATAAGTTAAATGCTTGCATGCATATTAGGTCAAGATTGCTGAGATTATCGATATAGCGATTCATCAAGAGTACAATATCTTTCTTTAATCGTTCTTGTAATCTTCTAATCCTTTACAGTTGATGTTCTTAATCGAGCTCTTCTAAGGATTTTATTTAATCATTCGACACGTTTGATTCAAGCTTTTTTTGTTCTTATTATTGCGTTTTTACTGTTTCATATTCATATACTTGTTCAAGATCTAATCGATCTTCATAGATTAAAAGTTGTTTTAATCCCATCAATTGGTATCAGAGCAGGAGGCTGTGTA
Organism: Lactuca serriola; assembly: GCF_051521515.1. NCBI lineage: Eukaryota > Viridiplantae > Streptophyta > Magnoliopsida > Asterales > Asteraceae > Lactuca > Lactuca serriola. The sequence continues at coordinate 5,498,900 of NC_136413.1, forward strand.
ATCGATACACATCTTTTCTGTGAAAAAGATTTCCATTAGGGTTTTCCGCAATCATCGATATTTATTGAGCCGTCATCTTAATTGACGTATCTTAACATTTATTGTTTTGCCCTAATCTGCTTTATTACAAGTCTGATCTTTGAACAGGTTTTTACGATCATAATGGACGCGACACAATCAAACCCTATTAATATTTCCAACAGCATCGGTTCGACGACAAAGATTCCAATCTTATACACCCATGACTATGAAGTATGGGCGCATCATTTTGAAGATTACGTGATTGGATCGGAGGACAATGGTTATCTCATATGGGAAGCCATCATCAATGGACCGTTTTCTCATTCTGCGACATCCAGAATCATCAAGACACAAAAAGAGTACAACGATCTGCTTAAGGACGTGAAGGATATTGCACAAGACGAGAAAGACAAATTCCAGTGTAATATTAAGGCGTTAAGGTTGATCAGATTCGCCCTTCAGTCAGACACATTCAGACTGGTCAGCTCATGTACTACGGCAAAGGAAGTATGGGATAGACTTCGCGAACTGTATTCCACAGACGAAGATCTTGAACATTCTATCCAAACCTTGCTTCTATCTGAGTTTGGAGAATTCAGGCAAGGGGCCGAAGAAACGGTGACCCAGACGTTTGATCGCTTCAATCATCTTCTCAGCAAGATGATCAAACACGACATTGAAAGGAAGCTCATCGAACAAAAGGTTACTTTCTTGAACGGACTGAGATCTGAATGGAGAGCAGTAGTTTCCACAGTCAAAGCCCATGAACAGTTTAAATCATACTCTTTGTCGAAACTGGTGGGTATTCTAAAGTCCCAAGAGAAGATTGTGGTTCAAGAGAAGAACGTCGTTTCTAGTCTTGGTTCGTTGGCCCTCCTATCTAAAAGTAAAGCTGTGATGGAGGATGAAGAGCTCAACTTGGAAGAATATGACCTCACAACTGAGGATTATGCCATGATGGTATCCAATCCTAAGAGGTTCATAAAGAAGAGATTCCCCAGCAACAAAAACCGAAACTGGCAGGGGAGTTACAGCTCTGAAAAAGCGAACAATGAACCGAAGGCTGAGGAGCCCAAGAAGGAACCGAAGGCAGATGGCGATTCCGGAGTAAGCTGTTTCTACTGTGGTGGCAAGAACCACTATGCTAAGGACTGTGTTCTTAAGAAGATGGCTGAAAAGGACGATGGAAATGACGAGGAAGCCGTGCTGCAGAAGAGATTGGATGAGTTGAGAAAGAAGAAGTCTACCGCTAACCCTTCTATTAATGCTCTTATTGTGCAGGGTTCGGTTAATGACGATGAGTTCGGTAGCACAGAAGTTTGGTCTACTGACTCAGAAGACGAAGAAGTGAGGAAGCCTACTCATGGAAAGGCTTATGTGGCTAAGGAGGAAAGCAGTGGTGGAAAATGCTTCATGGTGACTGACGTATCTCAAATGAGGGGATACAATACCGATGGAGGAAGCAATGGACCGAAGGTGCAGGAGGATATGTGCTTTACGGCCAAACCACTTAGCCAGCAGTTCAATGAGCTCGATGAACTGATAAAGAAGGTACAATCTGTTTTTATTTCATCTAAAGTACCATCATCCTCATATGAGAAGGAACTAAAAAATGTTAATACAAGAATTTCTCATTTAGATAGTAGCTTAACTCAAACTCGAGTCACCAATTCTAACCTGACTGATCAATTAAGCAGGGTGGCGTCGAAGAGTGAGGAGCGGCGAATGTGGATTGAGTTAAAAGAGTCGGAATTAGTTAAAGTCAAAGACGAAAACATTTATTTGCAGAGAGACAATTTGAAATTGTTAAAACAACGAAATGTTTTTTGTTTAATAGCTAAACGTTTATATTCCAATATTACTCAACTTCACTTGGATTGTGAGATAGGCCAAAAGATCCATCGCATGATTTTTCCCTTCCTAGAATTTAAGGAGGATGAAATCGATGCCGAAGCCCACAATTGTGAGAGTGTGATATCGTCTGATGATGTCAATCCGACCTACATGTATGGACTGGACAAAATTGAGTCCTTCATTAAATCCAAAGACCACAAGGACATGCTCAAAAATCTTTTGGACGAAAATGACAAACTTAAACTGAGAACCGAAACCATGCAAAAATTTGACACTCTAAACGCCAACGTAAGCTCAGAAAACAAAATCGATGTTGAAAATGCATCTGAGCTTAACGAGGACGAAAACATGAGTGAAATTTCTGTAGAGGATACAGTTGACTGCTCAGAATTTGTTAAAAGCGAAACTAAAAACCACAAAAATCTTATTTCTGAAAATTCTGTGGAATTCGCTAGATTGTCCCAACAAAAGTCCCCGAAATTAGTAGAAAAAGCTGTTGTGTATCAAAAGGTCAGGACCACTCCGAATCAGGTATACAAGGTGACTGGAGTAACCGAACATCAAACAGCTGAACTCACAGCTATTGTTAACGAAGACAATGCTGATAACTGTGATGAGTACTTCTGGGAAGCTCCTATTGATAATGCAAACGAAACCGTTGGCTTGTCTGAAAGAACCTCCTGGATGAGCAAAGGAAGATACATCCCTGAACCATTAAATAAGCCAGATAACTTCAATGAGCCAAGTACCAGTGGTACGAAAGATATTCCTTAGGAGAACGATCATTCAGCAAAAGAAGACATTCCCTCTACTCCAACAGCTCAAAGTGAAACTTCTTCAGATATTCCCTCCACTTCCTCAGCGCAAACTGAATCTTCTTCGGATATTCCCTCTGCTCCCTCGGCTCAATGTAAAACTCCTGAAGTTCAAAAGGAACCAGCCAAGGTGACAACAAAAACGAAAGCGAACGTTCATCATCAACCTAAGCAGATGAGGGATAAGAAGATAGAAAGGAACCAAAGATACAGGAAAAACCTTTCTGAAAGGAAACAATTCTGGCACTCCCAGAATGCATACTTTTCACACAAAGACAAGAATCTGAAGTATGAAAACAATCCTGTAAGAAAGCCTGAAAGTTCCAACAACCGAAAGCCAAGGTTCGGTTCACAAGAAGATACCAACCGAAGGCAAAGGTTCGGTTCTGAAAAGGACTTCAACCGAAACCAAAGGTTCGGTTCCAAGAACAACTCCAACCGAACACAGAGGTTCGGCTCTAAAGTCAAAAGAGAACAAGACTCGAAGGTTAGTTCCTCCAATGATCAAAAGCAAAAGGGTCACCTAGAGTCATCAGCCAGGAAGTCCTCTCCATCCAAAACCTCTCATTCTAACTCTTCCGTTCTTCTAATTCTTCTACTTCCACCAATTCATCTCCATCTTGCTCTAAAGCTAATCCCGCATGTTCTCAAAAACCTCATTCATCAGCTGAACAGAAGGGAAAGCAGAAGGTCGATGAATCCAAACCAGAGTCCAAAACGAACATATCCAATCCTAACAAAATAAAAGTCTTTACCATTAAAAGGAAAGATGAAACAACTCTAATTAAAAGAACATATCTAGTTGACATCTTTCTTACTATTCCCGTTCCCATGAAAAGCTCACATGGACCCAAGAAACTTTGGGTTCCTAAATCTGCTTAATTTTTGCAGGGTATGAGTGACGAGCAGTTTGACGAAGAATGGTACATCGACAGTGGCTGCTCGCGTCACATGACAGGGAGGAAAGAGGAGCTCAGGGAATACAGATCTCTTGCAAATGGTGGCAACGTTAAGTTTGGAAATAACTCTTTCGGCACCATAAAGGGATACGAGATGATAACGAATGGTGACTTTACAATAAGGAAGGTGGCTTATGTGGAAGGACTCCAACACAACCTCATCAGTGTATCTCAGCTTGTTGGAGGTACAGGTCTCAAAGTTTCATTCGATGATGAAGGTTCTGAAATCATAGAGAAAAAGACAAAGAAAGTGATTCTGAAATCAGAGCGAAAGGGTGAAATGTTTCCTCTGAACATGAAACCCATCAAAGGAAACCCAGCCATATGTCTGTTATCAAAAGCTCAATCCGACGAAAGCTGGTTGTGGCACAGAAGACTCTCTCATCTCAATTTCAAAGATATCAACCGACTTGTCACTGGAGGTCATGTTAGGGGTCTTCCATTGCTCAAGTTTGACAGAGAGCATTTGTGTGCTGCATGCGAAATGGGAAAGCAGAGTCGTCAAAGTCACCCATCCGTAATTAACACAAAAGTTGTTGAACCACTCGAATTGCTTCATATCGATTTGTGTGGTCCTTCATCTATCGAAAGCATCGGTGGTAGCAAGTATATTCTTGTTATCGTTGATGACTTCTCACGATTTACATGGGTGTTCTTTCTAAAGCTCAAATCTGAAGCGACTCAAAAGCTGAAAGTGTTTATCAAGCAAATTGAAGTCCAGCTCAAGAAGGTCGTTCGAAACATCAGGAGCGACAATGGTCTCGAATTCAAGAACAAGAAGTTTGAAGAGTTTCTTGCAGAAAAGGGAATTAGTCATAATTTCTCAGCTCCCTACACACCACAACAGAACGGAATAGTCGAAAGAAGAAACCGATCCTTGTGTGAAGCTGCCCGAACTATGCTAAGTTTCGCTTCCTTGCCTCTTTATTTTTGGGCTGGCGCTATTTCTGCTGCTTGTTATACACAGAACAGGTCCTATCTCAATAAGCGATTCACGCTCACACCGTATGAGATAATAAATAACAGAAAACCCAATGTGAAATTTTTCCATGTGTTTGGCTCAAGGTGTTTCATCTTTAACTCTAAAGAACACCGCAACAAGTTTGATGTCAAAGCCGACGAGGGAATCTTTCTGGGTTACTCACTCACATCCAAGGCGTACAGGGTCCTAAACAAACGTTCAAGAAGGATTGAAGAGACATACTATGTGACCTTCGACGATAGCTATGTCAAGAAGCTACAGGCCATAGATGACACTGCCAGGGAAATCTTTCCTCAAACTGGCCAAGTCACAGTCTCAATCGCCAATTTGTACGAGAATTTTCTGGAACTCTTTGACGAACCGGAAAAAGCTTCTCTCTCAGAAGCAGGTGCAGCTGACAACAAAGTTGATCATATGAAGCAAATTGTCGAAGATGCTGCAAAAAGAATGCATGAAGGAGAATCGCCCACTGATGAATCTCCAACCAACAATGCTTCAGTCGAGGGGGAGCCAAGCTCACAAGTCCAGGGGGAGCCAAGCTCACAAGTCCAGGGGGAGCCAAGCTCTACTACTTCAACCGAAGGTCCTTCACCAACCGAAGGTGCCTCTCCAACCGAAGATGCCCCTCCAAACGAAGGTGCTTCAACGCCTGAAAGTCCAGCACCACAAGAAACCCCTGAACCTCATGTTTCTCAAGACTCATCAATTGAGGGGGAGCATGATGATATGACGCTTGATTACGATAGCCAATCTGAGCCAGAAGAGATGATCAACGCTGAACTAGATCCAACCTTCGATCCGAATTACCCTCCTCTTACCAAATGGACCAGAGATCATCCTATCTCTCAAGTAGTTGGTGATGTATCTGAAAAGGTTCTGACCCGATCTCAACAGAAGGCAAAACAGACATCCTTATTTTCAAAGGTTGAGTTTTGTATGTTTAACTCATTCGTATCAAAAGTTGAACCGAAGACAGTGAACACTGCCCTCGATCACTCTGATTGGGTTCAAGCAATGCAAGACGAACTGAACGAGTTTGAAAGGAACAAAGTCTGGCGCCTCATTCCAACTCCTCCAGATGCTTCGGTTGTTGGTCTTAAATGGGTTTTTAGAAACAAAATGGACAAGGAAGGTAATGTCATAAGGAACAAGGCTCGTCTGGTGGTCAAGGGATACTGTCAGGAGGAAGGAATAGATTACGAAGAGACGTTCGCTCCAGTAGCTAGGCTAGAATCTGTTAGAATATTTCTGGCCTATGCTGCTCACAAAAACTTTGAGGTTTTCCAAATGGACGTCAAGTGTGCATTTCTCAATGGAGAACTCGAAGAAACTGTGTATGTGGAGCAACCTCCTGGGTTCGTGAACGAAAAGTATCCAAATCATTGCTATATTCTGGATAAAGCTGTGTACGGCCTCAAACAAGCTCCGAGAGCCTGGTATGAAACGCTTACAAAATTTTTAAAAATGTCTAAATTTAAACAAGGTTCGGTTGACCCAACCTTCTTTCGCAAAAAGGAAGGTAACCACCTTATGATAGTTCAAATTTATGCCGATGACATCATCTTTGGCTCCACGAATCCCAGCTTAACAGCTGAATTCAGACAGTTGATGGAGACTAAGTTCGAAATGAGCTCAATGGGTCCTATTAATTTTTTCCTTGGTTTAAATATAAGACAGGGACCCGAAGGCATCTTTATCAATCAGGAAGCTTACACGAAGACTCTCCTAGCGAAGTTTGGAATGATGGGAGAATCAAAAGTCAAAGTCCCAATGGCATTTGGCACCAAACTTACCCCTTCACTAGATAAACCGGCTGTCGATATCACGCTCTATCGTCAAATGATAGGCTCACTGATGTATCTAACTGCTAGCAGGCCTGATATCATGTTTTCTGTGTGTTATTGTGCTCGATTTCAGGCTAACCCATGCAAACCTCACATGCTGGCAGTAAAGAACATCCTACGCTATCTCAAGCGAACCACCTCCTTAGGTCTATGGTATCCATCCAATTCAGGCTTCTTCGTTCAAGCCTATTCTGATGCTGACCTTGGAGGATGTGGACTCGACCGTAAAAGCACAACTGGTGGCTGTCAATTTCTTGATGGGAAATTGGTCAGCTGGCAATCCAAGAAACAAACATGTGTGTCGCTGTCTACTACCGAAGCGGAATACATTGCCGCTGCATCCTGCACATCACAAGTGATTTGGATCCAGAGTCAACTTCGAGACTATGGACTCAATATGAAGAAGATCCCACTATATTGTGACTCTGAAAGTGCAATTAGGATCTGTCATAACCCAGTGCAACACTCTAAAACCAAACACATAGCACTGAGGTATCACTTCATCAAAGATCATGTGGAAGATGGAAATGTAGAAGTTCACTTTGTAAGAACCACTGATCAACTGGCTGACGTCTTTACCAAAGCTCTTCCAGAAGCATCATTCAATAAAATATTGCAAGGGCTAGGAATGATGGAATCAGAGTCAGTACCTCACACTACCTCTCAACCTCAAACGTAAGAAGCGAAACCAACCAAACGTTCGGGTTCGGTTCAACCATCTGACTCGCTCATTACTTCAAAGGTAGTTTTTCTTTGTTGTATATTTCTTGTACTATTTTGTTTTTCTTTATGTTAAAAGTATTTATTTCTTGTATATCTAAATTCCTTAGTTTCTCAAAATTTTCCAAAACCGAAACCTACCGAAGGTTCGGGTTCGGTTTTTCAAAATTTTGTGGAACCGAAACCAACCGAAGGTTCGGGTTCGGTTTTTCAAAATTTTCTAGAACCGAAACCAACCGAACGTTCGGGTTCGGTTTTTCATTTTTTCCAGAGTTTTTTTTAGGTCTTATTTTTATTTTAACTCTTATTTTTTTTATCTATTATTTTTTTTTTCATTTTTATTATAAATTTCAAAAACTCCAAAAATATTTTATTTATTTTTCTTTGTGTGCTCATTCGTTTATGGGGATATATTTGATGACTTACTTAAGTGTCCCTAGAAGCATGCTGCTGTATGTGTCCCAAGCCTCATAAGATTTTGAATAATAGCCTTCATGACCTGGTATACACAAACCTTGTCTTCCCAATAAGGCTAACTCATTTATTCTAATCGTGAGCTACCTCACTCTCTTCTCACATGAGTTAAGAGTCTCCTGCTTGGTCCTTATTTTCGCAGCAGAGGTACTATGTTTTCTTACACCTTCCCCATTACACTTCTCCATTACATTCGTTTCATCACTGTAACCCTTGAGACTCTTAGAAACTACCACTGAGGTTTATGGTTACACAACATCTGTGTTTATGATCTTAGTTTCGTGCCACTACGAGCTGAGTGAAACCCAAAATTCAACACCAACGAATTGACGGTGACCAATTAATTTGATCAAGTTTTCACCAATGAATTGGCGAATGTACCTTCATGGAATCTTAAATTTTCTTTTGCGTGATTCCAATGAAATTGTTACACACCATAACATTTCTTCCCAAGGGATCCAGTTTTACATTTTTTATCTGAGATTTCATATTAATCCAAGCCACTATAAAATCAACTCCTACCTACTTGTTCAACAGACTACACCGGTCTCACAAGTACTTTGTTCACTTTCGTTCTTATATCAAGAATTGAATTGATGCATCAAAGCGAAACCACCCTTAATTAACCTAATTAAAAGAAGCCTTTCAACATTTATTTATAAATGTTTGATCGTAATTCAACGGGATTCCACACTAACACTTTGAGGTCCTTCTTGACCTTGAAGGAAGAGATTCGTGCCCGGGATCATCAGTTTCGTGTCATTATGGACATCACAGATTATCCTAAAAAGAGTTGCTTTATTTCTTTTTCTTTTACACTCTTTGCACGAAAATCCTAGATTTTCAAAAACTCCGTTACTAATTATTTTACAGGCTGGATTATTACTGGATGGTTACTAATGAAGTTGTGGTCAAAAATTAGCCACGTGGGTCATTACTTGAAAACAGCCGTTTAAAAGGGGAAAAGACAAAAAGTTGCTGACTCGGCGGGAGTTAAAAGGATAGAAATTCAAACGACGGTAAAAAGGAGGGCGTGTGAATTTGAAACGGCCGCGCTTTTTCTGACACTTAAAGGACGCGTGTGCGATATTGAAGCGTCATCAATCTGGCATTAGAGGCGCGTGTGGAAATGGAAACGGTTCCTTTCTCTGAACCGGCGCTTATTGGGCGGCGTAATCCTAGGAAACTGACACTCTCTCTCCTACGTGATCATCGCACGCCCCAACTGTCACCAATCAGTCACTCAAAAACCCGTTTCGTATTTCCATAAGAGATTTGAAACGATTTTTCTCTCTCCTATCACCTACTATAAAAAGCCATCAACACCACCTTTTACCTCTTTACTGCCTCCATAATCTCCAAAGCAAAAATTCTCCCAAACTCTCTCCCGTTCATCTTCTTCTCTAAACCTGCAACAATGGCTGAATCCTCTTCTGTTCATGCAACTTCCCAGATTCTTCCCATCCGACCCCAACAATGCCTAGTCATTGATCTGAACCCACTGGCGTATGATTCCTACATGTCGCTGGTCATAGAATGCCTCAAGTACTCACAGCTTGCTCCTGCACTGTCAAAAATTGAAACGGTGCCAATGGTGGCCTTATCTCAGGTCTATGCGACGGCTTACTACGACAAGGCCGTCGACCGGGTATTCTTTGAAGTGGGAGAACACAAGACTTCAATTTCTCGCCCCCGTTTCTGCACTATGTTAGGGTTTGCAGCTGACTCATCGCGAGTTCACCCGGACACGATTCCGGTTGGGATGTTGTACAGCATGTTTTACAACATGGGCTACACAGAGGTTCTCACCTCCGTCGCCAAGTTTAAGAAGTCCTGCCTACCGCCCCAGTGGAATGGGTTATTTACCGTTCTCTTCAAGGGACTGTCAGAGAGGAGCTCAGGATCTGACGGTGCAAGTCGTCTTTTCCTTTCGATAATGTATGGGGTGTACAATGGGATAAACCTAGACTATGGGTTTGTCCTTTGGCAACAGCTGCTTCAGAGCCTCTCTTCCTCTTCCCAGCACTCTGAGGTGTCGTTGGCCCGGTTCTGGATCTTGATCACACAATGGGCCATGGACAAGTTCAATGTTCCAACAGCCAATGGTGCATCGATGTCTTCTATTGGTATGTTTCATACCAAGAAGATCATCGTATCCGATGCATCAAAATTTTCTTTCATTGGCTCTATCCCGGAGTCGATGTATGGCGATGTACCTTTCGAAAGCAGACTGATTAGAACGATCAAGGAGTTTAGGCCAACTGGTCCGAGGGAACTGACACCGGACATGCTGCGATCGATTCATGATGCCGACAAACCAGTGGCCAGGGGCAAAAAGGCAGAGAAGGGGAAGCACGTGTCCAAAGCTCCAAAGGGACCTTCTCCCAAGAAGCGCAAACAAACGAAGGCTGCTTCATCCCCACACCCGAAAAGGAGGAAGACCCAACAGAAGCGAAAGCTCGTCATTCCCTCCTCTTCAAGCGAATCCGAAGGTGGGAGTTCGGACTCTGAGGGATCACAAGGAGACGAATCTCCTCAACGAGGCAACACACCCCCTCGGTCCCCAACCCCAGAGATGGAACTTCATCAATCCCCAGTTCCTTCACCTCCACCCACAATTCCTATTTCCATTCCCACCATAAACCCCACAATTCCCCCAACCTCTATCCCTATACCTCCACCCATATTCACCACATCAACCGAAACACCACCAGTTACCGAAACCCCTCCAGTAACCGAACCTCCTCAAACCGAAACTAACCCCCCACCGACTCAACCAGAACCAACCAAACCCATAACACCCCCAGCTTCTCCACCACCTCAATCTCCAGAAGACGCCTCAGATGGTGGTGATCAATACCTCGGTGGTGATCACATGAACTTCGATTCGGTCTACTATAGTCCGTTTCAAGTTCAGAGTGATGAGGAGGATGATGCTCCAGTGACACGGAAGCATCTTCACGAGCTTAACGAGAAGGTTGATCAACTTCTCGCCTTCTCTTCCAACCAGCAGTCATCTTTGTCTGAAGCTGCCCTTCAGAAGATCGTTGACGCCTTCTCCAGGGCTCAACATGATTCTGTGGCCTCAGCAACTACTGCTATAGACGCCTCCACCCGAGCCTGTGAGGCAGCGACCGCAAAAGTCGATAAACTATTCAATGACGCTTCTGTCCTGCTGCAGTCTTTGCAGGAGAACGCCGAAGCCACTAAGACAACTCTGGAACCAGTTGTTCAACAATTGGCCCAGTTTGTCTCGACGGAGCAGTCTTCGTTCGCTACTCTCAGACAACATCTTAGCGACGACAACTCGGCACTTCGTGCCTCCATCGATGCCCGCTTGGCAAAGCTACAAGAGGATCTTGCGGCAGAAAATTCTCTGATGGACGTCTTGGCGAGTAAGACTACCGCCCTTAAGGTCAAGAGCACGCAGCTTTCCAACTCCCAGCAACAATTGGAAGCTCTTCGATCCGAGAGGGAGGTCATAAAGACGTGTGTTTCGGATGTCCACGCAGCTCTCTCAAACATCCTGGAAGCACACGACCCCATCCTTAACCACTCAGTGAGGCGTACCCTCGCTGAAAAACTCTCTCCGGCCATGGACCTTTTAAGTAAAATTGAAGGCCTACCGAGTTTCGTGTCCATTCCGAAACAAGGGGGAGATGAGAAGCAAGGATCGAAACCACCTCCTTCCTCCAAATCGACTCACACAACCGAACCACCCCCAACTGGTCATGCCTCGGGTTCAGGTGTGAAGAACAAGGGCAAAAATATAGCAGAGGGAGGAGATGAAGATGAAGATGAAAATGAAGACAAGGAGACCATTGCGGACATGTTAAAAAGAAAGAACAGTCGCAATGCAGAAGACGATGCCAGTCGTGTGGCGCGTGAGGCTGAAGAAGCCGAACGAAAGCAAAAAGAAGCCCACGATCTCCTTGAGAGCCGAAAGTTGCTCTTCCCTGCCTGGACCAGGGATCGTATGATAAAAGAGGCCATAGAGACTCCAAGCATACTATGGCTCGAGCCGGTGATATCATTCGACTGCAACAACCGAACCACCCCCAACTGGTCATGCCTCGGGTTCGGGTGTGAAGAACAAGGGCAAAAATATAGCAGAGGGAGGAGATGAAGATGAAGATGAAAATGAAGACAAGGAGACCATTGCGGACATGTTAAAAAGAAAGAACAGTCGCAATGCTGAAGACGATGCCAGTCGTGTGGCGCGTGAGGCTGAAGAAGCCGAACGAAAGCAAAAAGAAGCCCACGATCTCCTTGAGAGCCGAAAGTTGCTCTTCCCTGCCTGGACCAGGGATCGTATGATAAAAGAGGCCATAGAGACTCCAAGCATACTATGGCTCGAGCCGGTGATATCATTCGACTGCAACAACTCTATCGATTCGCAGTTTGATATGCCGCTGACTCGAAAGGCGTTCATCTTCCACGCCTTCTCTAACATTTGTGAAGTCCCGCATCCGAACGATGAGCTTGACAGGGAGCTCATTGACTTCTACCTGGAGGCCGCTCGCCCTCAATACCTTACATGGAGCGCCCAGAAGATTGTTAATGTTCGGGTGCTGAAGCCTTATGCCGTGGGGAGATTCACAAACGTTAAGTTCAAGCTCATCCGAGGATCTGCAAGAACTGCCCACATCATCTCCCTGGCGGATCTGCCCAATCTGAATCCTCATGATTGGATAGTCTTGTACAATATCCTGCTGACAGATGAATATGAATATGGTCCCATCATAGACCATGTCAAAAGGATGCTGGCCTGCTATATCATGGAGGTTGCCCTAATGGATCAGGAGGTCGCCACAGTTTTTAAGAAGAAACCGAAAGTCGCACCTGTGGGATCGGCCAGTGATCTAAATCAAATGCAAATGGGTAAGATTGATCCGAGGCGAAACTCTGTGATGTTCACTAGAGCCGAAGGACAGAAGTGTCTCTTCGCTTTAGCTGACAAACATCTTTACACCACAACTTGCTTGGAGCACGTCTTATCAATCATCAAGCGGTGTAAAGACAATTCGGCTGATGACATCAAGTACTTCAATGATATGATCAATTGGTACATCCGGTTTAGACAGAACATCCTCTCCATAACCAAGTGTCTGTTTAACACCGTAAAGAAGAAGGTACCAGCTTCAGCTGCCGGCCCAAGTAAGAAGTGAAGGTCTCGCTCCAAATTGACGCAAAGGGGGAGATTGTTGGGCTGAAGATAGTTTTGATGTTGCGTCTTTTGGGCTCGTTGTTTAGCCTTGTATTCTCCGGTTTGGGCCTGTCCAACCGAGAGCCTTTTATGTATTGTATATAAGTTAAATGCTTGCATGCATATTAGGTCAAGATTGCTGAGATTATCGATATAGCGATTCATCAAGAGTATAATATCTTTCTTTAATCGTTCTTGTAATCTTCTAATCCTTTACAGTTGATGTTCTTAATCGAGCTCTTCTAAGGATTTTATTTAATCATTCGACACATTTGATTCAAGCTGTTTTGTTCTTATTATTGCGTTTTTACTGTTTCATATTCATATACTTGTTCAAGATCTAATCGATCTTCATAGATTAAAAGTTGTTTTAATCCCATCAGTTTTATATGTGCTGGGTATATATGCTTTACAAACCCTAACCCTAGCATCCAAAAGGAGCCGTCACCCTCTCCCTTTCGTTTAGCTTCCAGCCGCCATCTCTCTCTCCTTCGCATCCATTTTCCGATCAGATGAGGCCGCCAGCGACCACCGTGCCAATGGAACGCCACTGTGACTTCCCGATATAGTGGTTAGAAGAAGCGAAACCCACCTCCGGTGAGCACCTCAGCCGCCATGCGTGAGCACCCCAGTCGTAGTCGCTTTTTGGTCGCGTTTTTCCGACCAGCCGAGCCGCCGAGCGTAACAGCTTTTAGCTCCGAGCGAGGCCAGTCGACAACGTGGCTTCTGGGTGTGTGTGGGTCGTCATTTTTCCGCCATCCTCCTCTTCCTTCTTCTTTTGCTGTTGATGTTCAGGGTCCGACTCGGCTGTCTGGTGTCGTTCTGACCACCCTTCGCCATCGTTTTCCCAACAGACGAGTGGCTGCCGCCACTCCGAGCAACCGATGTACGACGCTGCTGCCGCCTCTCCGGAGTTCTGCCATTGCCAAGCACCACCAGGTGGTGGTTGTGTTACTTTTCCAAGCATAAGGGTGGGTGTGTGTGTTATTTCAGTGATGTATGATTAAGATTGGTTGATCGGAAAGCCGAGAATAGCCACCGCCACCACCGTGAGGTGGTGGCTGCCGCCAAGCATCGCTGCCGGCCACCATGGTGTGGCTATATGTGTGTGATTAGTTAGTGTGTGTGTGTGATTAGTTTAGTGTGTGTGTGTGTGTCTGGTTAATTGAGATTAGCCTTGTAATATGTAACTTGAATTTTGGATTAATGAAAAGAATCAAAACCACCACCGTAAGGTGGTGGCCGCCGCCATAGACCGCCACTACCCGAAGTGGTAGTGGATGGTGCCCCACTAGCAAACCCTAATGGGCTTAGATATTGGTTTTGGGCCTATTGGGCCATGCTTGGGTGTAAAACCCTAATTATGAGTATTTGGGCCTTGAACTTATTTGGACCCATTTTTGGGACATTGGGATTGGATTGTGAATTAAGCCCAAACTATTCTAGGCCATTTACCTAGTAGAGTAAAGGACGTAATGGACTAAGTCCTTAATGAGCTAATTGAGAAGGTCCTAATATCTGAGAAATTATTAGGACACACACAAGAATTATTTAATAAGTGAATATTAAATAATAATCATTGGCAGAAATTAATCTAAGCAATAATGTCCTTAATGGATTAAGTCCCTAGTGTGTTAAGTCCTTAATGGGTTAAGTAAGAAACAATTAACCCTAGTTATCAGTTGAGGTGAAACCCTAATTTCACTTGGGCTTTGTGTTGGGCCATCCGAGAATAATCAAATGGACTAGAGTAATTAGTTGGGCTTTAGGGTAAGGCTCATATGAAGGATTGGGCCCAATTTGGAAAATTGGGCCATAGATGGGCCATAATTGGGGCCTAGATGGTTGTATGATATTGGGCCCTAGAATGATAAATGTTGGACTGGACTGATTGTGACATCCCCAAAATCACGGCCAGAAAAGACCGGTTTGTTTATGCTTTGTTTAAAAATCAGAGTACTTCATTTCATAAAAATGTTGCGGAATTTGTTCCCAGAAAAACATGGTAAATACGTTATTAAAACATTTTCGATGAAACGTATTTATTTCATTTTAAAACGTTTGGGATGTCATCGTTAATACAGAAACATAAGCATAAACAGAACTTACAATTACACTGGTGATCTACATCTCTTTAAATCTCTCTGTGTAATTTGACTTCATATCAACACCTGTGATATAAATAAACTGAGTGGGTCAGGTTGGGAAACCTGGTGAGTACATAGGGTTTTCAACCCACAATAATATAATTATTATTTTTAAACATCAAACAATCAACCCAATTACCCATTCCCGTTATCCTCACATTACGTCCCTAAAACATCTAACACAAGGGACCTAGTCAAAGGACTATCATTGGGATGGAGTATACCTGGTGAGCACACAGTTCACACAGTTCGAATAAACATACAGTTCGAATAAACACACAGTTCGAATAAACACACAGTTCGGTTAAACACACAGTTCGAATAAACACCTACAGGTTGCGAGCCTGCTAGTGTTCCACTGGACTGTCTAGAATAGTCCGTGGTCGTCATCTATACTCCGCTAGATGACTAGATCATCAAGAACAGCTATAACGAGGCCTCTCATTATTTTATTTTGTCACACAGCAACTATTATATCTACCCGTGTTTTACCCAGCACATTATGTAGATATAAAATACATATACAGTTTGAATCACTGAAAACATGTATAAAACGTTCTTCCAATATAAATAGCAAGTATACAGATAATATACACACACAACACGTAAAATACTTCATATCTATGTGTAAGCTGAAAGTAACTATGCACTCACCTGAGTAGGTGGTGACTCAGCACTCGGACAGCGCTTCGATACTCTCAAAACGATATTCCTTCGATAAAACCTAGTACCGATACCACTAGGGTTTAGTTTAACGATAACCGCGACAAATTAATTAGTCTGACTATTATTAAGCGTTAATAACGCTCAATATAACTCATAATATTAGCCCAAATAATTATTTTAAGGACCTAATAACATTCCTATAATTATTTGAAAGCTATATAAAAAATTGCGTAAGCGTAGCACACTTACAGCGAATTTTATCGAAAACCGGGACTTAATTGGAGCAGCGTTTCGAAACCGAAAAACTCCTTTTTCTCGGGACTCCGGGAGCCTCGGGGCTTCCCTAGGGTGCTAGGGGTTTAACTAGGGCTTAGGGGAGGTTTGGAACTCTAGAGAGAGAAAGAAACTAGAGAGAGAAGTGGAAATTGTGTGAAAAATGTGAAGGCCCTCGCCCCTTTTTATACCTTGCGAGGCCTCGGACTACGCTGGGTGTAATCCTTGGCTACGCGGGGCGTAACTTCGGATGGGGCTGCCACATCGAATCTAGCTGTCTCGCACTCGGAAGGGATAAGACCGAAGGGTACGCTGGGCGTACCGAACTCGGACGCGGGGAGTAAGGCGAGGCTTCGTGGCATGATCCGAAGCGAGATCTGAATCATCATCCGACGGCCCACAACGTGCCACGTCATCAATCCTCATCAGCCTTCGCAAATTCGATTATAAACTTTAAAAATTCGTAACTTTCGCGTACGAGCTCCGTTTTCGACGTTCTTTATATCCACGCGAAGGTGGGAACGTACTCTACAACTTTCGTTTAGACTTCGTTGGCTAATTTTGGCTCGATTTTAATTTTTTTATATTATCAACGGGCCGGGACACGATTGGTCCGTTAAATCCTCATAACTTCTTCATCCGACATCCGTTTTCGCCCATCTTTTTCTCGTTACGCTACTCTCAACGAGATCTTTGATTCTCGTTTAGGTCGTGTCGGCTAAAAACCGCTCGATCTAATATTCGAATTTCGGGTTGTACACTGCTAGTACGAAACTTCGAAAAATCATAACTTCTTCATACGAAGTCAGATTTTGGCGTTCTTTTTATCGATGTTCTTAGTTTAACATATTCTATGACTTTCGTTTAGATTGCTAAAGCTAAATCTCACTCTATCATAAATTCACTATTTACGCTTCCCGGTATTGTGCCGGTTCCGTCGCGAAACTTCAACGAGTCATAACTTCTTCGTTATAACTCGGATTTCGGCGTTCCTTATATGTACGGAAACCTTGTGACATACTCTACAACTTGGTTAAGATTATTTATTCTAAATAATCTTTTGTCGAAAAGTCGTTTTCGACCCCTGTTGCCTCTAAATTGACTAGCCCGGATTTGCGGGCGTTACAATTATCTCCCCCTTAGGATGATTACGTCCCGGAATCATCAACGAAACATGGTCGTATAATGACTCCATACGTCGTCTCTTCATCCTAGGTAATAATTATAACTTCTACATTCCTTCAAGTCTATCTCTCAGACTTATTGACTGTATGCAGTACTCGATCGTGCACCTGCTCTCTTCCTCAGGCTAGACTCCAAATTATGATCTTCAAGTCAAAATCTCGATCCTTACTGGATAAGAATTTGAGATGACTTCTTTTATTACTACTATGGATCGATGTGTCATATTCTAATGACCTATCATCGTATGTTGCAACACTTGGACTTAGGTCTCTTAGAGTTAAATTCTAAAACAGACTATGCCTTCCTTCATGTTCTAATGTGATATAATCACACTTTAACATTAGGCATTTCTAGCTACCAACTTCTTTAACAACGAGTGCGATACTTCTATTGATCGCTTTAATTTCAACCGTTTGGTTTAATGTCGGACGCTACATCAAACTTGTTTCTCTGAACCACACAACATACTCATCGTAGTCGGACTCGATTCGATATGACCACAAGGGTCGGAATATCAACAATCTTCTTAGTCATTACCGAAACGATGGTAACGACATACTTGAATAAAATGAAATCAATTTCTAGCTTCTCGGTAACCTTGTGACTTTCCCTGATCCAAGTGTGAGTCCTGTGCTTCCGGTAGTATAGGCCTCTACTACCATTCACACCTACTCATACTCGTTCCAAGTATTGTCCCGCAGTATTTCCAAGTCACCATACAAGAAAACCACATAACAACTTAACACATCAGATAACAAAACAAAGGTTTCATATTATTTCTTGAAACGGTTACATAGGTGTTCAAGTTCACCCTAGACTATGCCTCTAATAGGCTACATCATATGACACTATCTATATGGCTTCTTCATAACTTGATCTCTATATATCCATCCTTACTCCTGATTCCTTGCATCGTCAGTTGCTTCGTCAAGGATCATTTGAAATGCTCTTGCCTTTGGCGGAATGTTTGGTTTTGCCGCCTCTTTCTTTTTCGGGCAATCCTTAGCAACATGCCCTTCTTCACGGCATTCATAACACACCCTTTTGCACTCGTTGGCGTAATGTCCGGTCTTCCCACACTTGTAGCAAGTCACTTATTCGCTACATTTCCCAAAGTGATTCTTCTTGCACTTCTCGCACCATTTCACTTTGTTTCCTCCTCCGCTAGACTCCTTTGAACCATACTTGATCTTCTTATTGGGCCTCGTAGACTCCTCAAACTTCCTCTTTTCGCCAACCTCAATCTTGTTGGCAGCTCTTCCCTTAATCATATCTTCCACAGACTTGGCAGCCCAGATAGCTGCCTCCAGAGTAGGTGCCTGACGCACTGGCACCGCGTACTCCCATGGAAGTCCCTTTGCGTACTTGTCGATTTTCGTCAGCTCATCCGGAACAAGGCGCAAGGCAAACTCCATCTTCTCTGTGAAGTTGTTGGTGTATTCATCGATTGACATGCTTCCCTTCTTCAGGGTTAGAAACTGGTTCTCTAGCTCGAGCAGGTTTTGGGCTGAGCAGTACCTACGTTTGAACTGCACCAGAAATTCTGCCCATGTTAGTTGCAGGGGCTCATTGGGGCTCAGAGTTTTCCCCAAGGTATTCCACCAACGTACAGCGCCTCCTCGAAACTGACGCACTGCAAATGTGGTCTGTTGTTTTCCTCTGCAACCGCACGTCATGAAAGCTAACTCCATCTCCGAGATCCAATCCATGACCCCGATCGGATCCTCCTTTCCAGTGAAAGTTGATGGCTTGCAAGTCAGAAAATCCTTGTACTTGCATCCATTTCTCTCGACTTTGTCATCTTGGTTGTTTTGTCGAACTATTGGCGGGTTGACTTGACCAACAGTCCCACTGTAGTTCTCCTCCTCAGTCTGCCCTTCATTCAACTCGGGCCGTTCGATCTGAATAGTGGCTTCCTCTCGATTTTGCTGGAGCAAACGTCTAGTTTCCTCCATTTGACGATCCAACATCGCTTGGATCATCGCTTGCACTCCGGCCATTGTGACTGGCTCAGCAATGGCTTCCATCACCGGTATTTGCTCAATCACTGGGGGCTGATCTCGGTTCCCATTTGCATTCACGTTCCCGCTACGTGTTCTTACCATCTCGATCTATACACCGAATGAGGTGAATCTAGACCTTTACTTAGGATTGACGTTTAAATCATCCTTATCACTCTGAAACGTTTATATGCTAGTTCTAATATCGTAGTCGTACGTTTAGAATCCTACACACATAAGGTTTCCAGATCCGGTCGGCAACAGACCATAGATCCGAACAACTAACAGCATATCAGGCACAAGTATTTAGCACATAAAAGCATTTTAGGCATAATTCCTAAAATAATCTAGTGCTCACACCTCACAATCATCGCTTAGCATTCTAAGTTTAAGTCTAGAAATAAATCCATATTCCTAGTTCGCTTAAACTAATGCTCTGATACCAACTGTGACATCCCCAAAATCACGGCCAGAAAAGACCGGTTTGTTTATGCTTTGTTTAAAAATCAGAGTACTTCATTTCATAAAAATGTTGCGGAATTTGTTCCCAGAAAAACATGGTAAATACGTTATTAAAACATTTTCGATGAAACGTATTTATTTCATTTTAAAACGTTTGGGATGTCATCGTTAATACAGAAACATAAGCATAAACAGAACTTACAATTACACTGGTGATCTACATCTCTTTAAATCTCTCTGTGTAATGTGACTTCATATCAACACCTGTGATATAAATAAACTGAGTGGGTCAGGTTGGGAAACCTGGTGAGTACATAGGGTTTTCAACCCACAATAATATAATTATTATTTTTAAACATCAAACAATCAACCCAATTACCCATTCCCGTTATCCTCACATTACGTCCCTAAAACATCTAACACAAGGGACCTAGTCAAAGGACTATCATTGGGATGGAGTATACCTGGTGAGCACACAGTTCACACAGTTCGAATAAACATACAGTTCGAATAAACACACAGTTCGAATAAACACACAGTTCGGTTAAACACACAGTTCGAATAAACACCTACAGGTTGCGAGCCTGCTAGTGTTCCACTGGACTGTCTAGAATAGTCCGTGGTCGTCATCTATACTCCGCTAGATGACTAGATCATCAAGAACAGCTATAACGAGGCCTCTCATTATTTTATTTTGTCACACAGCAACTATTATATCTACCCGTGTTTTACCCAGCACATTATGTAGATATAAAATACATATACAGTTTGAATCACTGAAAACATGTATAAAACGTTCTTCCAATATAGATAGCAAGTATACAGATAATATACACACACAGCACGTAAAATACTTCATATCTATGTGTAAGCTGAAAGTAACTATGCACTCACCTGAGTAGGTGGCGACTCAGCACTCGGACAGCGCTTCGATACTCTCAAAACGATATTCCTTCGATAAAACCTAGTACCGATACCACTAGGGTTTAGTTTAACGATAACCGCTACAAATTAATTAGTCTGACTATTATTAAGCGTTAATAACGCTCAATATAACTCATAATATTAGCCCAAATAATTATTTTAAGGACCTAATAACATTCCTATAATTATTTGAAAGCTATATAAAAAATTGCGTAAGCGTAGCACACTTACAGCGAATTTTATCGAAAACCGGGACTTAATTGGAGCAGCGTTTCGAAACCGAAAAACTCCTTTTTCTCGGGACTCCGGGAGCCTCGGGGCTTCCCTAGGGTGCTAGGGGTTTAACTAGGGCTTAGGGGAGGTTTGGAACTCTAGAGAGAGAAAGAAACTAGAGAGAGAAGTGGAAATTGTGTGAAAAATATGAAGGCCCTCGCCCCTTTTTATACCTTGCGAGGCCTCGGACTACGCTGGGTGTAATCCTTGGCTACGCGGGGCGTAACTTCGGATGGGGCTGCCACATCGAATCTAGCTGTCTCGCACTCGGAAGGGATAAGACCGAAGGGTACGCTGGGCGTACCGAACTCGGACGCGGGGCGTAAGGCGAGGCTTCGTGGCATGATCCGAAGCGAGATCTGAATCATCATCCGACGGCCCACAACGTGCCACGTCATCAATCCTCATCAGCCTTCGCAAATTCGATTATAAACTTTAAAAATTCGTAACTTTCGCGTACGAGCTCCGTTTTCGACGTTCTTTATATCCACGCGAAGGTGGGAACGTACTCTACAACTTTCGTTTAGACTTCGTTGGCTAATTTTGGCTCGATTTTAATTTTTTTATATTATCAACGGGCCGGGACACGATTGGTCCGTTAAATCCTCATAACTTCTTCATCCGACATCCGTTTTCGCCCATCTTTTTCTCGTTACGCTACTCTCAACGAGATCTTTGATTCTCGTTTAGGTCGTGTCGGCTAAAAACCGCTCGATCTAATATTCGAATTTCGGGTTGTACACTGCTAGTACGAAACTTCGAAAAATCATAACTTCTTCATACGAAGTCAGATTTTGGCGTTCTTTTTATCGATGTTCTTAGTTTAACATATTCTATGACTTTCGTTTAGATTGCTAAAGCTAAATCTCACTCTATCATAAATTCACTATTTACGCTTCCCGGTATTGTGCCGGTTCCGTCGCGAAACTTCAACGAGTCATAACTTCTTCGTTATAACTCGGATTTCGGCGTTCCTTATATGTACGGAAACCTTGTGACATACTCTACAACTTGGTTAAGATTATTTATTCTAAATAATCTTTTGTCGAAAAGTCGTTTTCGACCCCTGTTGCCTCTAAATTGACTAGCCCGGATTTGCGGGCGTTACAATTATCTCCCCCTTAGGATGATTACGTCCCGGAATCATCAACGAAACATGGTCGTATAATGACTCCATACGTCGTCTCTTCATCCTAGGTAATAATTATAACTTCTACATTCCTTCAAGTCTATCTCTCAGACTTATTGACTGTATGCAGTACTCGATCGTGCACCTGCTCTCTTCCTCAGGCTAGACTCCAAATTATGATCTTCAAGTCAAAATCTCGATCCTTACTGGATAAGAATTTGAGATGACTTCTTTTATTACTACTATGGATCGATGTGTCATATTCTAATGACCTATCATCGTATGTTGCAACACTTGGACTTAGGTCTCTTAGAGTTAAATTCTAAAACAGACTATGCCTTCCTTCATGTTCTAATGTGATATAATCACACTTTAACATTAGGCATTTCTAGCTACCAACTTCTTTAACAACGAGTGCGATACTTCTATTGATCGCTTTAATTTCAACCGTTTGGTTTAATGTCGGACGCTACATCAAACTTGTTTCTCTGAACCACACAACATACTCATCGTAGTCGGACTCGATTCGATATGACCACAAGGGTCGGAATATCAACAATCTTCTTAGTCATTACCGAAACGATGGTAACGACATACTTGAATAAAATGAAATCAATTTCTAGCTTCTCGGTAACCTTGTGACTTTCCCTGATCCAAGTGTGAGTCCTGTGCTTCCGGTAGTATAGGCCTCTACTACCATTCACACCTACTCATACTCGTTCCAAGTATTGTCCCGCAGTATTTCCAAGTCACCATACAAGAAAACCACATAACAACTTAACACATCAGATAACAAAACAAAGGTTTCATATTATTTCTTGAAACGGTTACATAGGTGTTCAAGTTCACCCTAGACTATGCCTCTAATAGGCTACATCATATGACACTATCTATATGGCTTCTTCATAACTTGATCTCTATATATCCATCCTTACTCCTGATTCCTTGCATCGTCAGTTGCTTCGTCAAGGATCATTTGAAATGCTCTTGCCTTTGGCGGAATGTTTGGTTTTGCCGCCTCTTTCTTTTTCGGGCAATCCTTAGCAACATGCCCTTCTTCACGGCATTCATAACACACCCTTTTGCACTCGTTGGCGTAATGTCCGGTCTTCCCACACTTGTAGCAAGTCACTTATTCGCTACATTTCCCAAAGTGATTCTTCTTGCACTTCTCGCACCATTTCACTTTGTTTCCTCCTCCGCTAGACTCCTTTGAACCATACTTGATCTTCTTATTGGGCCTCGTAGACTCCTCAAACTTCCTCTTTTCGCCAACCTCAATCTTGTTGGCAGCTCTTCCCTTAATCATATCTTCCACAGACTTGGCAGCCCAGATAGCTGCCTCCAGAGTAGGTGCCTGACGCACTGGCACCGCGTACTCCCATGGAAGTCCCTTTGCGTACTTGTCGATTTTCGTCAGCTCATCCGGAACAAGGCGCAAGGCAAACTCCATCTTCTCTGTGAAGTTGTTGGTGTATTCATCGATTGACATGCTTCCCTTCTTCAGGGTTAGAAACTGGTTCTCTAGCTCGAGCAGGTTTTGGGCTGAGCAGTACCTACGTTTGAACTGCACCAGAAATTCTGCCCATGTTAGTTGCAGGGGCTCATTGGGGCTCAGAGTTTTCCCCAAGGTATTCCACCAACGTACAGCGCCTCCTCGAAACTGACGCACTGCAAATGTGGTCTGTTGTTTTCCTCTGCAACCGCACGTCATGAAAGCTAACTCCATCTCCGAGATCCAATCCATGACCCCGATCGGATCCTCCTTTCCAGTGAAAGTTGATGGCTTGCAAGTCAGAAAATCCTTGTACTTGCATCCATTTCTCTCGACTTTGTCATCTTGGTTGTTTTGTCGAACTATTGGCGGGTTGACTTGACCAACAGTCCCACTGTAGTTCTCCTCCTCAGTCTGCCCTTCATTCAACTCGGGCCGTTCGATCTGAATAGTGGCTTCCTCTCGATTTTGCTGGAGCAAACGTCTAGTTTCCTCCATTTGACGATCCAACATCGCTTGGATCATCGCTTGCACTCCGGCCATTGTGACTGGCTCAGCAATGGCTTCCATCACCGGTATTTGCTCAATCACTGGGGGCTGATCTCGGTTCCCATTTGCATTCACGTTCCCGCTACGTGTTCTTACCATCTCGATCTATACACCGAATGAGGTGAATCTAGACCTTTACTTAGGATTGACGTTTAAATCATCCTTATCACTCTGAAACGTTTATATGCTAGTTCTAATATCGTAGTCGTACGTTTAGAATCCTACACACATAAGGTTTCCAGATCCGGTCGGCAACAGACCATAGATCCGAACAACTAACAGCATATCAGGCACAAGTATTTAGCACATAAAAGCATTTTAGGCATAATTCCTAAAATAATCTAGTGCTCACACCTCACAATCATCGCTTAGCATTCTAAGTTTAAGTCTAGAAATAAATCCATATTCCTAGTTCGCTTAAACTAATGCTCTGATACCAACTGTGACATCCCCAAAATCACGGCCAGAAAAGACCGGTTTGTTTATGCTTTGTTTAAAAATCAGAGTACTTCATTTCATAAAAATGTTGTGGAATTTGTTCCCAGAAAAACATGGTAAATACGTTATTAAAACATTTTCGATGAAACGTATTTATTTCATTTTAAAACGTTTGGGATGTCATCGTTAATACAGAAACATAAGCATAAACAGAACTTACAATTACACTGGTGATCTACATCTCTTTAAATCTCTCTGTGTAATGTGACTTCATATCAACACCTGTGATATAAATAAACTGAGTGGGTCAGGTTGGGAAACCTGGTGAGTACATAGGGTTTTCAACCCACAATAATATAATTATTATTTTTAAACATCAAACAATCAACCCAATTACCCATTCCCGTTATCCTCACATTACGTCCCTAAAACATCTAACACAAGGGACCTAGTCAAAGGACTATCATTGGGATGGAGTATACCTGGTGAGCACACAGTTCACACAGTTCGAATAAACATACAGTTCGAATAAACACACAGTTCGAATAAACACACAGTTCGGTTAAACACACAGTTCGAATAAACACCTACAGGTTGCGAGCCTGCTAGTGTTCCACTGGACTGTCTAGAATAGTCCGTGGTCGTCATCTATACTCCGCTAGATGACTAGATCATCAAGAACAGCTATAACGAGGCCTCTCATTATTTTATTTTGTCACACAGCAACTATTATATCTACCCGTGTTTTACCCAGCACATTATGTAGATATAAAATACATATACAGTTTGAATCACTGAAAACATGTATAAAACGTTCTTCCAATATAGATAGCAAGTATACAGATAATATACACACACAACACGTAAAATACTTCATATCTATGTGTAAGCTGAAAGTAACTATGCACTCACCTGAGTAGGTGGTGACTCAGCACTCGGACAGCGCTTCGATACTCTCAAAACGATATTCCTTCGATAAAACCTAGTACCGATACCACTAGGGTTTAGTTTAACGATAACCGCGACAAATTAATTAGTCTGACTATTATTAAGCGTTAATAACGCTCAATATAACTCATAATATTAGCCCAAATAATTATTTTAAGGACCTAATAACATTCCTATAATTATTTGAAAGCTATATAAAAAATTGCGTAAGCGTAGCACACTTACAGCGAATTTTATCGAAAACCGGGACTTAATTGGAGCAGCGTTTCGAAACCGAAAAACTCCTTTTTCTCGGGACTCCGGGAGCCTCGGGGCTTCCCTAGGGTGCTAGGGGTTTAACTAGGGCTTAGGGGAGGTTTGGAACTCTAGAGAGAGAAAGAAACTAGAGAGAGAAGTGGAAATTGTGTGAAAAATGTGAAGGCCCTCGCCCCTTTTTATACCTTGCGAGGCCTCGGACTACGCTGGGTGTAATCCTTGGCTACGCGGGGCGTAACTTCGGATGGGGCTGCCACATCGAATCTAGCTGTCTCGCACTCGGAAGGGATAAGACCGAAGGGTACGCTGGGCGTACCGAACTCGGACGCGGGGAGTAAGGCGAGGCTTCGTGGCATGATCCGAAGCGAGATCTGAATCATCATCCGACGGCCCACAACGTGCCACGTCATCAATCCTCATCAGCCTTCGCAAATTCGATTATAAACTTTAAAAATTCGTAACTTTCGCGTACGAGCTCCGTTTTCGACGTTCTTTATATCCACGCGAAGGTGGGAACGTACTCTACAACTTTCGTTTAGACTTCGTTGGCTAATTTTGGCTCGATTTTAATTTTTTTATATTATCAACGGGCCGGGACACGATTGGTCCGTTAAATCCTCATAACTTCTTCATCCGACATCCGTTTTCGCCCATCTTTTTCTCGTTACGCTACTCTCAACGAGATCTTTGATTCTCGTTTAGGTCGTGTCGGCTAAAAACCGCTCGATCTAATATTCGAATTTCGGGCTGTACACTGCTAGTACGAAACTTCGAAAAATCATAACTTCTTCATACGAAGTCAGATTTTGGCGTTCTTTTTATCGATGTTCTTAGTTTAACATATTCTATGACTTTCGTTTAGATTGCTAAAGCTAAATCTCACTCTATCGTAAATTCACTATTTACGCGTCCCGGTATTGTGCCGGTTCCGTCGCGAAACTTCAACGGGTCATAACTTCTTTGTTATAACTCGGATTTCGGCGTTCCTTATATGTACGGAAACCTTGGAATATACTCTACAACTTGGTTAAGATTATTTATTCTAAATAATCTTTTGTCGAAAAGTCGTTTTCGACCCCTGTTGCCTCTAAATTGACTAGCCCGGATTTGCGGGCGTTACACTGATCAATTGGGCCTTAAGGGAAGTCCATGTAGAGGTTTGGGCCCAATTTGGAAAATTAGGCCATATGTTGGGCTTTGATCCCTAGTTGACTTTGGGCCTATGGATTGGGCCTTGGGCTTGGGTAATCCAAGCTAGGGGTAATGTAGTAATTATCCAAAGCATGTATTTTTAGTTATGTGTTAGAACCCAATTATTAATTGGGTGTTATTTGGTGTTGACAGTTCGGGAATCTGTCAGCCAGCAGCTGGGGTGGAGTCTACGGGACTTCAGCAGTGTGGGATTGTGTCTACGGGACTTCAGCAGTGTGAGGTGAGTTTCCTTCTAGTAGGAACGGGTCTACGGCCATAATGCCGGCCCGTTTAGGTAACAGTAGTTCTGGACTTCAGTCCGATGCAGTAGTTCAGTATGGTTGGTGTCTTTGTGATACAGACATGGTATGAGTTATGTGTTCCGGACTATGGTCCGATGCAGTATCTAATATATGTGTTTATATTATATGCTATGATTACGTTACGCTATGTTCAGTTAGTTCTGGACCTCGGTCCGATGCAATAGTTAGAGTGCTTGATGTCTTTGTGATTCAAGCATGTTTTATGTTATGTGTTCCGGACTCTGTTCCGATGCAGTATGCAGTTTATGTATTCATGCTAGTTGATATGTTTATGCTATGTTATGTTCAGTCAGTTCCGGACTCCGGTCCGATGCAGGGGACAAGGTCCCAATCAGTTCCGGACTTCGGTCGGATGCAGTTAGTTCCGGACTTCGGTCCGATGCAGAGCGCAAGGCCCTGGTTAGTTCCGGATTCCGATTCGATGCAGTTTCCGGACTTCGGTCCGATGCAGAGGGCAAGGCCTTGGTTAGTTTCCGGACTTCGATCCGATGCAGTGGGCAAGGCCCAGTAGATGCTTTATATGTTATTGTATGGTATGTGGTAGTTCGGGGGAGCTCACTAAGCTTCGTGCTTACGGTTTTCAGTTTTGGTTTCAGGTACTCAGTTTTCAAAAGAGGAGCTCGGGAAGATTGCAGTGCACACACCATTTGTTCAGCCTGGGATGTTTATACTCTGATATACTTAACAGTTGTATGATATTTTGAGATACATAACTTATGATTTTATATGAGGTTTATCGACTATGGTTTTTATTTTTAAATTAAACGAAATTTTCAGACTGTGTTTTTGGGATGTTACATGTTGTGTCTAACGCAAAAGCATTATCGGGTTTGCAATTTCTGTAGTTTGGAGGGGTATTTTGGTTGGGATCCATGATTTTTGGTTATGAAGATGTAGTGTGTAGTTTGTGTATAGAGAGAGAAAAGAATGGTGTAAAAAATAAGGAGTAAAAATGTTGTATTTATAGGTAAATAAATTGTTTATTTATTTATTTATTTATTTACAAAACTAGCCGTTCAACGGCTAGATAACGGTCCATTTATGCATCTTGAATCCCATTGGCCGTGCGAGTTCGTTGTCCCGATAACGAGCCACCACGAGACAACGGGGTGGTGTGCACGCCCGTTGTTCGTGGCCAGCTCGACCACGAAACTCCTCGTCGAAGGTATACCGTTTGGCCTTTGGCCTTAGAGTAGTTAGCTTCCTCAAAATAGGAGCCATTTCCTTTCGACTCACATCAGTTTTTTTTCCTCACTTTCATCTTTTCCATTCATCTTTTTCGAACACATGGAAACCATATTTTTTCCAACCTATTTATCATATCATTTTTTCATTTAATTAAATTAGTAAATATAAAATAAAATAAAATATTTTTATTTAAAAATAAATGTTTGCTAATTTAAAACATAAGAAGAAAAGAAAAATATAGAAAGGGATGGAATGAATGAAAAAGAAAAAAAAAAAAGAAAGATATCAAATTGACTTTATATATATATATATATATATATATATATATATATATGGAAAACAAAAAAGCCAAAAAATCATAAAAATACATAAAAAAAAATACTTAGACATCAGAAATCCTTTTTTTGAATTTATATAACAAAAAAACCGTAGGTTTGCGGTTTTTTTAGAAATTCGCTGGAAAAAAAAATAAAAAATCGATTTTTTTTTCAATTTTTTTTCAACGAAAATACATAAAAAGCTGCGAAATTTCATAATATAAAATAAAAAAAAAAGATTTGTGATGTCTAAGTATTTTTTTTATGCATTTTTATGATTTTTAGTATTTTTTTAGGATTTCTTGTTTTCAATAGAATATATATATATATATATATATATATATATATATATATATATATATATATATATAAAGGAATGGAATGATTAAAAAAGAATAAAAAAAATATTATCACATGGGAATTAGCACGGGTTCTTGAACCCGTTAATAAGCATTAAAGCGATAAACGCATTGAACAAACTTTTGACGGGAACATAAGGCAGTACTGCGAGTACCTCTTTAATCCGATGACAACGTAAACAATGACTTTGTCCATCCTTAGGGCGAATTGCCTTAAGGGTAATGTTGTTCCCTCGATCCCTTGTCCTTTGTGTTCTAAACAAAATGTGGTGATATTGTGAATTGGGTAGATACGTTCAGGGGCGGAGCTTGAAGTTTCGATTAGGGGGACCGAAAATAAAATATGTATAAAAATTGAAGAACAGGGGGGCAAAAGTAAAATTTTATAGATTTGGACATAATATATAACTTTTTTAATACATAAAGGCTATATATATAAAAAAAAATAAGGGGGGGGGGGCACAGCCCCTGGCCCTATATAACCTCCGCCCCTGGATACGCTTCATGTTTCTCTAATCAAGAAGGAAACGATTTATATCATTGTTATTGATGTTTCATAATGAAACAATCTTCAACAAAAATAAGCAAAAGAAAATGACTTTTTGATTCGTTAGTTGATTTTTTTTTTTGTTTTTTTTGTTTTTTTTTTTTTTTTTTTTTGTGGATTCAAAATCCTCTAAACACTATGTAATTTGTTGCTAGCGATTTGCTAGTGGTGTTTTTGTTTTATATATATATTTCACTGAGCCGTTCAAAAATAAAATAAAATTAAAGCTCTTCCAAAAAAGAAACAAGCTTAAACTGGCCTTGATCTACATGGTGGTTTGGTTGATTTGGAAAAGCCTAAAATGTCTTAACAAGAAAAAAACAATCTCCTTTAAAAATTACTGATGACATCCAACTTGCGGCATTTATTTGGCTTAAATATAAAACAAATTTTATCTATTTAAATTGGTTTGAGTGGTGTATTTCTCCTATTAATATTTAGGGGGTGTTTGGCTTAGCTTTTTAGAAGCCAAAAGATCTTTTTGGAAAAGTTAAAAAAAATCAGGTTTTTCTGACTTTTCCAAAAAGTTGATTTTCCTTTTTTGCAAAATCCAAAAATAGCTTTTAGAAGTCTTTTGCCAAACATCTTTTGCCTATGATCTTTTTCTAAAAGGACTTTTGGCCATTCAAAAGCTAAACCAAACACCCCCTAGTTTTCTTATAGATTTGTGTTTAATATATCCGCTCTTAAAAATTAAAATAAAATAACTTATGTCAATATTCATTGATGATATTGGGTCCATTGGCATGACCCAATAGCATGACAACTTGGCTGCCTGACAAAAGTGTTGGCCAACATTGTTGGCTACAACATCGTGACTGCTTGTCACCACTGCACGACCGCCCAAATGGATGGCACCGCCGCCAGCTAGTTGAGCCTGCATTGGACTGACCTAAGTCCATTATAAATAGAATGATTCATCTTTCATGAGGAGGATCATTACCTTCCACTCTTAGACTTCTCTCATCTTGGGAGATCAACCTCAGTTATCTCCATACACTCTCCCATTACACCTAGATGACTTTCTCCGGCCATGAGAGACCATCTCCTCACTTACACCGATTTAACTTGATCGTTGAAGCCTGCTTTTGGGACACAGTCCTTGGAACAGTTATAACAGTCTTGTTATTTGATTATAGCTAAGTATCTAATCAGAAACTTGTTAATGGTGCTCATTTTCAATCCACGATCCAATCTGTCACCAATACCTGATGACCAGATTCCAAGTTCATATCACCCATAATTGGCTGCAATTATATAGTTTTAACAACTAATGTGCACAAAAACCAAGATAACATTAATTATGACTATAGATTTGTCGATAGATTATTAAGGGGTCAATAGAATCGCTTTTATGTATACATGGTCATGTATACTTGAAGGATTTGAAAAATATCGAGTTTAATCATAACAATGTGAACTTTCTACTTTATCATATGGCATTAATTTGGAGCAGAGCACAACCCTTCAAAGCAATTGTCACAAATTTATAATTAATGAACTATTCTCACATGAAAGAAAGAAAATTTGTACGATAATAAAATTGATGATATAAAATCCTAAGTTTTCTTCGTAACAAGTGTTTGAATTAATCTTCTCAATTCAAGAACAAATTCGACGAAACTAAATGTGATATGTATTGCCAATTCACATTAAAAACATGACCTTAAATTTGCTGAATGCTTAAAACTCATAACAACGTCATGAACCATGCTTATCTTTTTGTGATAAAAATTAAATTGCATAAATAAAATCCATTCATAATTGATAAAAAATCAATTGAACTCCAAATGAGCTTGAGTTCAATTAACAAGAGAAACATATAATACAAATTGCAAAAGAGATTGTATTAATATATTTCGGTCGAAAACTTCTTTAATTGAATTGTACCTTATATAGATATTGAATATGTAATATATAATTCAAATTTGATTGTTATATAAAGATAATGTGTTTGGTTTTTAAAGTATATTCGTTATAAACAAATGAATAAAACATGAAATAAATGTTACAACATTGCAAACTGCAATGAAACTTTTAATTGGTATTCTAGAAAACAATTATCACCCCCTCATATCTTAACTATATTATAAAACATATTTAATTTTTCTTGAAATTTAAGAAGTACATACTTAATAACTTAATGTAGAAATACGTTATTCGCAAACCACTCATCTTTTTATGAACAAAAACTAATTATGGTAAAAATAATCAATGAAAGTATTTAAGTAAGGAAATATCAATTAAATTTGTTTTTTTTTAAGTGAGCATGATGTTTGCCCAAAGATTGAGCATAGAATTTTTCTAATATATCAGCTAGAAAATTTATAAACATTGAAACAATCAAATAACATTTTCTGTATAAAAAACCACTAGGCGTGAGACCTATTTATTATTATTTAAAAAAAATTAAATATGAAATTTTAACAATTTGATAAGTTTTAATTTATAAGAAAAATGAGAAAAAAATTGAATTATTAAAATTAATGAAGCTTTAATACATGGAATACATTACATATATAAACTCTTTCTAATAAATATCTTACATATATATTATCTTATATATTAAATGTGAAATTTTAATTTAATAAAATGAAAAATTCAATAAAATGACAAGTGGAAAATAGAAATTTCAAAAAATTTCTAGAAAATGTCATATGTCTAAATGAAAGAGAAAAGTACATGTGGAAAAAAGATTTTGATTTATTAGGGATGATGATTCAACAAAACAGTAATAATTGTCACCGCCGTTTTATGCGGATATACACCTAGTATTATTAATATATACAAATATAAATATTAATATGTAACTTGAATATCAATCGATAAACTTGTATTTATTCTTTAATATCTTATTGGAATTTTTATGGAACTTTCCACCATTCACACAAAAATAAACTTGGATTTATCCAATTAAAAGTTTTATTTCATATTTAATTTTAATAATAAATTTTTGTATATTTTACTTTTATATATATTTTTAAATAATTATTGATTCTTTTATAAACATTAATTATCGAACTTATGATACAAGACTATGGATATCAAAAAGTCACATGAAACCCTGTTGTCGTATCCTTGTATAGGTGTATTTGTTTAAAAAAATTGAGGGTGGGGGTGGGGTTAACCCCCATTTTAATTTCAAGGGTAGGGTGAGAGTGGGCAGTCCTATCTTGAAACTCCCATAGGGGGCCGTTAATAAACTATATATATTTAGTTATTTACATATATATATATATATATATATATATATATATATATATATATATATAAAATAAACAATAACATGATTTTGACCTACCAAAATTCAACAAAAAAATGTTTTAAAGTTGTTTGTAACATGTAAATTATGTTATAAACAATTATTTGTTACCAAAAAATAGTTTCTTTTGGTCCAAACAACAATTTCTTTTAGTCCAAAGAAGGTAGCTCCCAAAATCAATCGGGAGTGGGGGAACGGGGCATGGCAAGGGTAATAAGGGGAATTCGAGGGCGGGGGAACGAGGGAATTTCGGGGGCAAGGGCGGGGGATGCAACCTCTGTCCTGTTTTCCCCCATTGACATCCCGATTCAGGACTCATTTCTCTTGATCAGGTGTGATTCTTTCCCACATCTGTTTATTTCTATCAATTTTTTATAACAAAATCGCTTGAATATTAATCATATTCGGATGCTTTCGATTTTGGTTAGGAATCAAAGCAAAGCAACCCCAGTATGCATCGTTCAATATGTGGTTGGAACTAGGGATAAAAGTGGGTCCAAACCCGAAAAACCCGGGAACCGGTTAATCAGATTTTGTAAGACTTGAAACCGAACTAGTATATAAGAATCGGCTCCGAGTAAAGTTAGACTAAAACCGGAAAACTAGGGAAAACCAAAATATTTTGGTAATTACTTAGTGAGTTGAACTTTGAAAATTTTCAAACTTTGATATCTTGACTTCGGGGACTGTAAGTCCTTGAATATTAAACCAAAATTGACAAAATTATAGTTTAAAATCATGCACAAACTTTAAACTACACGTTGGAAAAAACCTAATGATAATCTGACTTCAAACGAATTAGATATGTATGTTTTAAAATTTCGCAGAATAAAAAAAAGTTGAAAAACAGAATATTTCCAGCTTTGATATCCCGATTTTGGTGGACTGTAAGTCAACGAATATGAAACAAAAAATGACAAAATTATAGTCTAAAATTGTGTACATGCTATAAACTACACATTGGAGAAAACCGCATGGTAATCTGACTTCAAACGAGTTAGATATGTATCTTTTAAACTTTGATAGAATATAAAAAAAAGCTGAAAAACAAAAAAAAAAAATCAATTTTGATATCCCTAACTTTGGAGGACTGTAAGTTAATGAATATGAAACTAAAAATGACAAAATTATAGTCTAAAATCATGTACAAACTATAAAATACACTCTGGAAAAAAAAATTCATGTCAATACGACTTCAAACGAATGAGATATACATATTTTAAACTTTTCACAAAAATTGTTACAGTTCTTAAATTCGGTTTACCCATATCCAAAGGACCCAAAACCCGTATTATCTGGAACCGAATAAAATCATTCTTTAAAACCAGAACCTCTTTAAAACCAGAACCATGAATGATTACATATTTCAGTTCTAAAGGTTTCAATTCCAGTCTGGTTTTCCGTTTTTAAATCTCATTCCTAGTTGGAACTATTATTAATGGTGGTCACAAAAAACAAACTGTTTAAATTGATTAAATATCAATCAATTCTACAAATTATATTCCAACTACTAATAAGAGATTATTATACAAGAGGATTTATGACCAAAATTGTTACCAAATTTTACTGATCCAACCTCAAATGTAACAAAATAATATAGTTTTTTAAAATGAAAATCTTCATTAAAATCTTGTTATTTTTACCTTAATTTATGGATAAATTACAAACTAAAATCTGTTTACGAAATAACATGAATTACGAGTAAAAATGACGATTTGACCTTTTTTTTCAAGCTTTACTGGTTGCATTATTGACGTGGACACCTAGTCATTAAATGAGTTGAGGAAATCTTTATTAAAGTCTGGTTATTTTACTCTAATTTATGAATAAGTGTCAAATTAAAATTAATTTACGAAAAAACATGGATTGCCGGTAAAAATGATGATTTGACATTTTTCTCTTTATAACACACATTTTATCGATTTTATTGTTGACCTGGACGCCTAATCATTAAAGGACATGATGAGATGGATATGATGTGTTATATAATGTTATGTTTACAATAGAACTTGATATCCATCTCATTAGCTTATTTGATGACTAGACGTCTAGATTATCAATGAAACCGATAAAATGTGTACAACGGGGAAAAAAAGATGGAAATGAGTTGATGCGATATATATACTAAGTTACATAAAAATAAATAGACAATTTGAAATTTCTTATAAACTTTAAAAATGATGAAGTTGTTGCTAGTTTATGTAATTATTGTAGTATTTGTTGGATGCAGTTCATGTTCTAAAAAATATATAATGCAATAGGATATCAAGTTTTACAATAAAAATAATATTATATAACCCAACATATTCATCTCATAAGCTCATTTAATGATAATGTGTCCAGACCAATAATGAAACTGATAAAATATGTGTTACAAGGATAAAATGGTCAAATCGTTATTTTTATAAACAAAATTTAGTTTCATACTTGTTCGTAAATTATGTTAAAATAATGATACTTTAATGGAGATTTCCCAACTCATTTAACGACTAGCAGTCCACGTCATTAATAAAACTGGTAAATCGAAAAAAATAGGCAAAATCGTCATTTCCATTGATAATTAATGTTTTTTCGTATACAAATTGTAGTTTGTGACTTATTCAAATGGAGATTTCTTTTTTTAAAATTATAATAAATTGTTATATAAAAGCACTAATTTAAGTGGAATAATTTGTAAACAAACAAAAAACAATAAACTATACTATTCCATAGGCTTATGTTAATACGTCACAAAGCCTACATAGAAGGTCAATCATAACACACTAACAATGTTATGAATGTGAATGAGTTTAAACCTTTAATATATTTTTATCTCAATCTAAAGGCTTCGTCAAATAGGCTATTATTTTAAACTTTATGATAAAAGTTAACTTAAACATAAAAAATAAGTTTAATTAAAAATCTACTAATATAAAATATTGCATAATCATAATATCTATGAATATAACTGTTTTATAAATATGAAAAAGGTTAAAAAAAATAACGAACAAATTACATATTTTTGGGTATTAACAAGACATCATATATACTCTGCGAAATAACATATTCATTTATGAAATAACTTCTTATTTGTTGGTTTAAAAGGTTATCATATACCATTTAGTTAATGAAAAATCACTTCAAAATGTGTAATGAAAATTAAAATATATATATATATATATATATATATATATATATATATATATATATATATATATATATATATATATATATATATATATATATACACGTGACTTTCATATTCACCCGAAATAAAAATTAATGTTTATGTTTAAACTTTTAAAAATAATTAAAATATGATTGTTTTTATATACATCATTCATATTATTGTTTTTTTATGAATTTAATCCTGTTTTATTATGTCCAAAATCTATACAAACAATTTATACTAAAAAAAATAGAAAATACAACTACGGATTGTGTAGACATAAATCCATAGTTTTGTGTTTTTCTTTATTCGCCTCGGAGTTTCCTCTCAAATTGCAGTTGGCAAATTGGCATGGTCGCCTTCTGCTTTGAGCTTCGACTGCTCCGCAAACTTTAAACCACACACATATGAACCATCGTTCTTCTCAATCATCCATTCTTCAATCCTTTCACATCTTAATCCATTCATGCTTCGCATTTTCTCCTTTCACCATTATAAATTAGCTAACTATTTGCTTCAAATTGGATCTTGATTGCTCTGTAAATGGCGAATGCATCTGGGTTTTTCACTCCAACTATGAGAATCTCTTCATCTATTAATCTCAATCGTTCTGGGTTTCGTTGCCCTGATGTAATCTCCAAAAGGATACGCTGCTCCAGTACTTCTCAAGGAGTTGAGAGTTTTTCCCCTCCTGAATCTCGTTCGCCCAGGTTAGTTCCTATTTCTAAGTTTTGTTTTCATTGGTTTTCGTTTGAAATTACTCATGGGTTCGTTTTCTAATTCATAATCGACAAATTTGTGGGTTTAAGTTGGGTTTGTTGGAAAGCGAATCAATCTGATTTTGGTTCAAATCATTAGAGTACACTATTACTAGCATATCGTTGTCGTATCGGTGTGTATGCATTTTGACTTTCGAAGTCAAAGGAGCTGATTTCCCAATTCCCACTTCAAAAATCTATAAATCTAATTCATTTAGGTCAATTTATTTTACTTCTCATCTTCTTAAGCGGAGTTCATAAATCATAACATCAAAATCGACATACATTCCTATGCAAATTCCTTTATCCCTTTTTCATTTCTAGCCTTGAGTTTATGGATCTTCAACTTCGAAATCTACATTTTTTCAAAATTTTATAACAAAACGTTATGATTTTAAGTTTTATCTGATTTGAAGCACTAAAGAATCTTGCTACCTGCAGATTTATACAATAAGCTACATCAAAACCCGAACAGAATCTTTGTTTAGAACGACATCAAGATCATTTAGCCTTATTTTCAGTTGCATGTGCATTTGCAAGATTTGCCAATTATAAGATTTTTTTTTCTTCAATCTTCCAATTAACAGGCTTGTAAGCAAGGGTTGCAAACTAGTTGGATGTGGATCAGCTGTACCTCATCTCCAGATTTCTAACGATGATCTTGCAAAAATTGTTGATACTAATGATGAATGGATATCTGCAAGAACTGGAATTCGTAACAGACGAATTCTTACAGGTTATCATTTTATTCATCCACTTCTTGATTTATTGTTTCTTTCATATCATTTCTTTAACAATCTAAAAAAAGATCGTATAAATCATATAATACAGGTAACGAAAGCATGACTGGTCTTGCTGTAGAAGCAGCTCAAAAAGCATTAGAAATGGCAGAAGTCAAACCTGATGATGTTGACCTTATCTTATTGTGTACATCAACCCCAGAAGATCTATTCGGTGGTGCTCCACAGGTTCAATCTTTTTCTTTTTTCAAGTACCTAAATTTAATAATCTTTTTTGTATTACCATTTTTATTTATTTCTATCATATTTCAGATTCAAAAAGCACTTGGATGTAAAGGGAATCCACTTGCTTTTGACATTACAGCTGCTTGTAGTGGATTTGTATTAGGCTTAGTTTCAGCTTCTTGCTACATTCGAGGTATAAAGATTGTTTTTTTTTTTGGGTCCAATCGATTTCTATTCCCATAATAGCAATGTACTTACAAATCTTTACACATAAATATCAACATACTTAGGGTAAACAATAAACCCATATTTGTAGTGAGAGTAAAGTATGCTGTTATTCATATTGCAATTTGCCCTTTTTGGTGTCATTTCTTGATTTTTATTTTATGATTTACAGGTGGTGGTTTCAAGAATGTACTTGTGATTGGAGCAGATTCACTCTCACGTTATGTTGATTGGACAGATAGAGGGACATGCATTCTCTTTGGTGATGGAGCTGGTGCTGTTCTTGTCCAGGTATGTCTCATTTTCTTTTAACCTTTTTTTAAAAAAAAAATGTTGTATGTCTTAAAAGGGTATTCTTGGAATTTCAACAGGCATGTGACAGTGAAGAGGACGGTTTATTTGGTTTTGACTTTCACAGTGATGGAGATGGCAACAGGTTTCTTTAAAGAAAGATTCTAAATTTGTGAAAAAAATTTAAACTTTTTGGTTTCTTTAAAGAAAGATTGTCAATTCGTGAAAAAAATTTAAACTTTTTTTCGTTTCTTTAAAGAAAGATTGTAAATTTGTTCAAAAAATTTTAACTTTTTGATAACCCTTTTCCCAAACAGGCACCTGAATGCTGGAATCAAAGAAAGTACAACAAACGATGCATTAGGTACAAACGGATCAGCTCTAGGGTTCCCTCCTAATCATTCATCTTTTTCTTGTATAAAAATGAATGGAACAGAAGTGTTTCGGTTTGCTGTTAGTGTTGTCCCACAGACAATTGAGGCCTCACTAGCAAAAGCTGGTCTTAATCGGTCAGATATCGACTGGCTACTGCTCCATCAGGTGGGTGTGGGTCCCATTACTTCATGAAAAAGGGTGTTTATGTAATTTTTTACGCACACATGAAGATTGAAGGGTATTTGTGTAATTTTGACAGGCGAACCAGAGGATCATTGATGGGGTGGCAACAAGATTGGAGGTGCCAAAAGATAGAGTGATATCGAATCTTGCAAAGTATGGGAATACAAGTGCAGCTTCAATCCCTTTGGCGTTAGATGAAGCGGTTAGAAGTGGGAAAGTCAAACAAGGTCAAACTATTGCCACTGCTGGATTTGGTGCTGGCCTTACATGGGGTTCTGCTATACTCAGATGGGGGTAGAATTGTCTTTTTTATAATTATTGGTTTGTGTACTTTGAGTGGGAAGAAAGGAAGAATGAAGAGAGATGTTGTGAAGTTTGTATGAAAAAAATTCCAAAATCTTGATCATTTTTGTGAGGGTGAAGAGGTTTTTATTTTTAATGTTTCATTATCATGTTCTTAGTTGTGAAGTAGCAAAACATTAATAAGATTTTCATTCTTTTTCTTCATTGTGCATTTTATCTTGCAAAACATCGTGAGATTGTTCATATATCTTTACCAATTGTTAAAAGAGTATTATTTTAGCATAATAGAGTAATAAGATATAATGATAAATTGGTTAAATGCAAGAAATAATAGCAATCATATTTGTTTATTATTGAATCTTATTTCTATTTTTATCACATCGCAACATTTTATTTTCAATAATCTATACAATTATAATAACAATGCCAACTACAACATTTCATTTTGAATAACCTATAGAAGATAATAGAAGTAAGATGTTACAATGTATATAAATAAATAAATAAAAATACCATGAAATCTTTCTACAAATCTAGTGAATCAATGGTACAATAATAATAATTTTGAAATTGATAAATTACCAAAAATTCGGTCATTTATCAGCAACATCATCAAGTCTGGCTTTAATCCTTTGAAGTGTACCTTCAATGGCGATATCAAATGCATCTTTTTTCGTCCTCAAACCCAATGAACTCCCATGTTTTCTGTACATAATTCTGGGAATCATCTCAATCAATTTATCCCTCATCTTCCTCGTTACACTTCTCGGAATCCCCTTCAAAATCTCCAACACCTTCACCCCTTTAAACACGACTTCCTCTTTAGGAATCATCACAGAGAATTCATGGTATTCGTCTTCAGGTAGATGCCATCCGTATTGCTTTCTGGCTGATAGTTCCTCGAAGAACACTGGTATGCAGCCTGCGAGAATGCTATCAAATGTTGATCGTCGTGTTGGGGTGTCTCCCGGAGGTTGCAGGCAGAAACTAGAATGTAACATTGGTTTCATGAATTTGATTGGATCATGCTCGCAGATCCCGTTTGAGCAATCGACAAATTCGCAGAATTTGGAATATTGGTTGTTGGTTTTCTGAGTTGTGTTTTCGATTTTGGAACTGTTGTCGCATTCTAATCTGATGCTCCGTCGTACATTGGGTGTGGAGGAGATCCCGCCGCCGCCGGCGAATAACATTAGGGTTGTTCTTCTTGATCTACGAACCCTTTTGGCCCATGAATCGAAGAGTGCTAGATTTGGTGGGTGGAATGATGTGAGATAAGGGATTGATTGTTCTTGCCAAGGGTAAGCTCTTGATTCCAAAGTTAATGTGGTAATGTTGAAAAACTCCGGCAATTCAAGAAAC
This sequence comes from Lactuca serriola, assembly GCF_051521515.1. Lineage (NCBI taxonomy): Eukaryota > Viridiplantae > Streptophyta > Magnoliopsida > Asterales > Asteraceae > Lactuca > Lactuca serriola. Next base: position 5,539,316 of record NC_136413.1, read on the forward strand.
GAAGTGCCCCATAACGGCGGATCGTTACCTAATGGCTGACTGAAATCCCATGCGCTTCCGGCGAGTACCAGGAAATGGTCGTGGCCTTGGTTGTTGAGCCAGATCTCCGGCGAGTCATGATACCGGAGGAAATTGTAGAGGTGAAGGCCGTGTTGGGAGGAGGAGTTATAATCGGGGCCATACAGGTAACGGAGGGAGTCGAGGGCGGCATAATACGGGAGGTAGATGGCGTCGGCGGCGGAAGGATCGGCGGTGAGACATGGATATTCGAGCATACGGCGGTGGAAGAAGAGTTCGAGAAGTGAAGGGTCGGTGCGGAACCATGAGTGTGATTGGTTGTGGGTTTTGGTGCCAAGACCATGGTTGGAGATGTAAGGGCAGAAGTCGTCGGAGAATGGGTGGTAGGTGGCGGAGCAGTTGGTGAGGATATCGAGATTGAAACGTGATGGGAGGTGACGGATGTGGATCCAGCGATTGGTGCAGTCTGAGTCTAGATCGGATTGTTGTTGGAGAGTGACGGAGGGGAAAAGGGTGAGGAAGAGTAGGAGGAGGATACTGGTGGTGGTGGTGGTGATGGTGGCGGGTGGTGTCATGGTGGAGAGATGATTGGGGAGAGGATGACACGATAAAATTTAGCCCTTTACTTGGGTATTTTTAGGGAACGCATAAATAATCCCTTGGTTATTCATGAACTTCTATATTTACCCCCTTAACTTTTTTATTTAATTATTTGATGATTAATGAGGAGTAAATTGAAAAAACGGGCCTTATGTATGCAATTTTCTCACGCCTGCATTTATCTTTGGTTTGGGTAATAAAAAAACATCTACTACTATTGATCGATGCATATATTAGTTGTGGATTTTGCACACCACTAAAATAAGTCGTCACTCGTCATTATATATAATGAAGTTCTCATTGATAATTCTAGACGTAAATAAGTTCTTCAAGTTAAAGTTAAGATGACTCGAAACTAGACAATAATCTCTTTAATATTCGCCTCGGTCATTTTCCCAATGTTTAAACTTGAAAGCAATTTAACTTATTAATAGTTAACATTTCTTAATGTATTAATACTAAATCTACTTGATTAATGATAGATAATATAAGATTAAACAATCTATATGCAAATAACCAAACACCAAAGCATATAAATAAAAGACAAAGTTGCAATATTCCATCAGCATGTGCACCATTACAAAAGTTTTGCCCACACTTGTCATAATATGTCAAAAGATGTGCCATATGCCATGATTCTTAAAGTTTTTCCAATTACATAATTAAAAGACTAAATGTTTGTCTTTTCAAAAATATTTAAACATAAAATCATTCCAACATCATTGGGTGGTGATCAGTGCTTCCTTCTTTCTTCAAAACCTTCCTCCTCAACCCTATCTTGGTAATTCTTTCTGATTATTTTCGTATCCTCTGCCTAATTGAAAATGGTTGAGCAGGGACATCATTAATAAGATCATCTACTTGGGCATCAACATTTGGATGTGGATCATCTACTTGAACTGGTTCAACATGTGGAGCTGCATCATCTACTGGTTCAACATGTGGAGCTGGATCATCAATTAGTGCAACATGTGGAGCTGGATTTACTTGAACTGGATCCACTTGAATTGGATCTACTTGAATTGGATCCACTTGAACTGGTTCCACTTTACCTGCTATGAAAAGATGTAGTTAATGAGTTGGTTGTTGCAATTTCATTATATTGTTTGAATAACATACCTTTCTCTTTTTTACATTTTTTAGGTTTCTTGTTTTTTGGCCTTGAAGTGGATGCTACATCTGCTGGTCTAATAGGACATGTTGATCTATTGTGACCCTTTCTCTACAAATAGTGCATCTATTAACTGCACCTGCTTTTGAGATAGTATGTTTTGTTTTCCTCTTGCTTTCCCTCTCAGATTGATCCATTTTCCTTTTAAGGGTTGACCTTCCTGGTAACCTTCTTTTTTTGAGGAGGCAATGACTTCATGTAGGGAGCTTCAGGCCGCATGGAACTACCATTAAGTGGATTAATGGTATGGTTGTAACAAGTCAAGAACATGGTTGTATGGAACCATGGTGCAACATAATCCTCTGCATTCTTGTTGAGGTATGAAATGGCTGCCACTTCATGCACACATGGGATACCTGATACTTGCCAAGATCTATATCCACATGTGTTGTTGGTAAGGTCCATAACATATCCATCATTTCCAATCCTAACCTCATATTTTTGTACCTCAGAAGGTATAACTCCCCAAAATTTGTCCATAAAAATAACAAGTTCTATTAATCTAATAAATGACATAATAATACTTATAAATACAAGTTATATCATACCTTTGATGTTTCTTTAGCTTTGATATCTTTAATCTTATAGATGGGCATATTTTTAAATTACCCCAACTTTGTCCCTCTAGTAGCATTCTATACATCCTCTCTATTGCATAAATCCGAATCTCTTCCAACATGGTGAGGATTGGTCTCTTCCTAGCAAGATCAATAACAGAGTTGAAACTTTATGATATGTCATTCTTATAAGCATCACAAGCCCTATCCACTTCAAAGAATGCCCTGCACCAACTTTTAGGGTCCCTTTCCATGAGGTGTTCATAACCTAAAGGGTCAATTTTTTTTTTTTATGGAATTCATTTCTGCCTCAAATTTAGGTTGAGTAGTACTAGCAGCAGCTGCCCAAAACAACTTCATATATTGTTCACCTTTGAATCTTTTCTTGAAGTTAGCATATATGTGCCTAACACATTGTCTATGCTCTGCTACTGGAACTCTTTCTTTGACAGCGTCTACCAATCCCTGAAAGAAACAAGAAATGGATGACATAGCAAAAAACAATGAACTCAAACAAAAGATAAAAGAAAATATACCTTGTGTTGGTCTGATATGAGGGTCAAACCATGACCAATTCTCATTTCAATGTCATCCAGTAGGAGGTCAAGAAACCACTTCCATGTTTCTTTATTTTCTACTGCCACCACAGCCCATGCAATAGGGAATATGTGGTTGTTTGCATCCCTGCCCATAGCTGCTAACAGTTGGCCTCTACTTATACCCTTACCCCTAGTACCCTCCTACATGCTGCAATCCAACCATCCTTCACACCCTTAAAACAAACATACATTTTAGAAAATTAAGTGATGGAATCAGGCATGACATTCACATCTATCTTTACTGTTGAACCAGGATGTGTCCTCATTATTTCTTCGCCATAACTCCATACTTTACCATAATGTTCTATCAAACTACCCTTTATCTCATCCAAAGCATATCTCCTAGCATTTCTACATTGGAGTCACACTAACAATCAAGTTAAACTTTGTACTCACTTTGGCTTTCATTTTCCTTATGCTCATTTTGGGGTTCTTCAAAAGTGGATTCTTAAAATGCTTTCCAGTCCATTTATATGTTACAATGGAACCAAGTTTGAAGACTCTTGAACAGTTATGGTCATGTAAGTCCCTAAAATGCCCGTGTATCAGTCAGATCTGTTTGATGGTGCGGAATCCCAATCAAACGGATGATGCAAAATAAAATAGAAGAGAAGAAGAAGAAGAATATGATGAATCTTGATTGTATTAATGATATGAATGAAATTCCTTACACAAGATTCACACACAAATAAAAGCTCCTGTCTCTCTGGCCGTAAACTACTTCTGTTCAGCAATCATCAATCTTTACTCCTCACCCTAACACCTCTATTTATACATGTTGGATATGGGCCGGAAACATATGGGCCGTAAATGAGTTTACGGCCGTAAGGTATTTACGGCCGTAAACTCGGCCGTAAACTAGACCGAAAAATCCACAATTATTACACAAAAATACAATGCCCAGAAAAGTAAAGTATAAACCATATTTTTGACCCAACAATCTCCCCCTTGGTTTATAGCTTTCTTTTCTTAATGACCCAACAAGCTCCCCCTAAAAAGTAGCTGGCTCTTCTTGTCAATGTTCAATGGGAGCTTGGCTTCAGCTTTAACCTTCGATTTCTTCACAGCATCAGGATGAACATATGAATCTTCAAAGAATGACTTCATCTTGAGCACTTGAGGTTTTCTTCAGAATTTGGCATTGAACGCACATTGGGTGAGGAGGTTTTACGTACTGATTCTTGAAAGATAGTGCTTTCAGCTTGAGAATCTTCAGAGAGAACAAATCTTCTAGATCACTTCAGCAAGTTCATAGATAGCAGCAGACTGTTTGAGGAGGCTGCAATGCAATCCGTCACATAATCTTCAATTGCAACTTCACCTTACTTCTGGGGTTGAAGGATTGAATGTTGAAAGAATAATCTTCATTTCTTGCTCCTTCGAATGAGAATTCTTCGATGCTCACGGACGAGGCTTTGGCTCAGAAATCTTCAGCACAAACTCCATGAGTCTTATCTATACCTGAAATCACTATTCAAGACAAAAACAAAACTAAAAGAAAACTTAGCACACAAATTAAAATAGAAACAAAAATATTTTTAGATTTTTGATTTTTCTGAACAAGAAATAAAACAGAAATAACACTATTTTTGGATTTTTAATTTTTGATTTTTTTTTTATTTATTTATTTTTTTTTTTAACTCTCCCCTAATATTTAAATTAGAAGAAACTATAATGGATTTAACAAAAATAAAATGATATCTAACTTTAAGAGAGACTTGGGATCAAAGTTTTTAGACAGCCTTTATCCACTTGTCGGTATCTTCCATATTCACATCTTTGTCTGGTCGATCGTCGGTATTGTTGTCCACTTAAACACGAAAAATTTGTGACTTATTTAGGACATACTATTTGATACAAGACAAGGTGAACTTAAGTTCCTAAAAATTATATCTGATCCTAATTCCTTAGATACTATATCTTAAGGTCCATTCATCTGACGACGACCATGGATATTGTTGTCCACCTAAATTGAGCAGCGAGATCTACAGACAATCTGTATGAGTTCAATTTTTAGGTGTACTGGAACGTGTTTCCCGCTTCCTGATATGCCCCAGCCATCAAGAACTTCCAGAGTACTCCTTACACCGGGTGAGCAGACAACCATTCAGAGAGAGAAGAGATTCAGAATTCTATTGCTAACTACTTCAGAGGGGTTGAGAAGAAGAAGGTTGCATATGCTGTGTACCAGGTCGGATTAGAAGTCACGCAAAGGAGACAGCATATGGCTAACAGATGAGAAGTATTTCACACACACACACACATATATATATATATATATATATATATATATATATATATATATATATATATATCCTGCAGAGAAATAGAGTTGCATGTGTTGTGTACCAGGTCGGATTGGAGGTCACGCAAAGGAGACAACATATGACTAACAGACAGAAAGAAAGAAAATGATTTTCTACAAACCTAATTTATCGGAATTTACCAGTCGCCCCATCCAACCGGAATTAAGGACAGAATCCGCACATCGAGGAAAAGTTAAGCCACGGTTCCAAGTACGGGTTCATTTAATGTGACGAGTAGATTCCCATATATATCTCCCTGCTCAACCTATCCGAGCGTCGTATTGTCAGGCTGAGCGTATCTAACTAGGTCAAGATTTGTCAAGTCTATAAATTTCCTAAGTTCAAATCTCCCTAGTCAAGTCTATTTAAAATTTTTCGTGCCTACCGACGCATCAAGTCAGAGCATAGACCCTTCAACTTCGGGTACGTTACGCAGACTCAGGTTGCCTGTTATCACTTGATAATATCACTTCCCAAAACATCTCCCTCAAGCACATTTCATAACCAACATTTTCTTTTTCTGATTTTCTAATGTTTTTGGATTTTTTGGATTTTTTTATTTTAAATTTTCTAATTTTTGTTTTGTTTTTATTTCTCCCCCTAAATTTGTGCATAAGAGAGAAACGAAAGTAAATGCGCAAATTTAAACTATCCTAAAACAAAAATTAGTCTTTAAAGTGAATCAGCTTCAGAAAAACTCAGGAGTATAGAGAAGAAAACTCAAACCGTAAGTCACCGATTGAATTTGCATCCAGAAGGTCTGAGAACGGCACGCGTAAACTCAGAACATATCCAAAAATTCTTCACATCGTTAAGTACTAACCCCATTTATGATCCCTTCCTTTCTTCCCTTCCCACAGAGGACACATTCTCCCAAGCAATGTTTTGACTGCTGTACAGATGAGAGATGCCTCCTATCATGTTCCTGGAAAAGCTACTACCAACAAACCGAAGTCTGATGATATGCCTCCATAGGTGCTCCGACACAAAGCGGGATCAGTTGGTCTTTGGAACCCAGTCCATTTTGAAACTGGGTCGACCTTTGTCATCCTTGCACGATACTCTCTCCCATGACATGTCCTGCTTATCACAAACAGAAGATGTAGAAACGTTAGAAGCATTAGGAGATTTGGGAGTTTGAGCCTTCGGAACCCATTTGTAGTTGGGTTTAACCCATTTCTTTTTCGATCCTATGGGTGGCTCAGTACTTGATTTGGAACTAGAAGCCGACTGCCGAGATGACTTTGACCTAACCGGTCTTGACTTCACAGGAGCATCTCTTGGATTGGGCTTGTTGGCTGACATATCCTTCTTGCCCTTGGGATTTGGATGCATGGCCTTGTGGGTTTGATTCTTGGCCTTCTGCGCGTTCCAATTGTCAATGTCTGATCGTGAACTTGAGGGGTTTCTTTTGGAGTATCTCCCTCTTGGCGTGTTCTGCCATCCTTGTGCGTAGTAGGGAACATACGCGCGATTAGGACAATTTTTGGCAATGTGTCCAGGTGTTCCACAGTGAAAACATGTCCTTTTCTTCACTGGGGAGTTGTCTCTTCCTGCCCCTGGTGGCATATCCTTGCATTGTCTCTTACTTTTCCCACACGCACAGTTGCAACAGGCACTCTGTTTAGCTTGAAATGGTGGCCTATATTTACCAATGGGAGGTTGATTAGAAGCAACAAATTCAGAGTTCAGGGGGTCGTTTGTTTGTTTAGAAGAACTCTCCTTGTTCTCATCCTCTGCTACTTTACCTGCACATGTAACATAAGCATCAATATTTTCAACATTAATAACCCCTCCTGACATAAATCCAGCTCGTTTGCCATATTGAAGATGTGCCTCCCTGTCAATTTCGTTCTTTGTCATAGGGATGGATGTGTAGTTATGATTGTAAGGAGGAGGTACACTATCATACCCTAGACCCTTGTGTTGATTCCTTTTAAACTGCATGCTTTGGTCTATCATATTTGCAACCACCTCACTTGAGAAATCATATTTTCTAACATCAAGTTTGGCAGTTTCAAACTTTCCTTTCAAAGATTCAACTTCAGCCACTAGCTCAGCATTTTTTTTGACTACATAATCATAGTTTTCACATTTGTTACTGTAGTCTTCCTGAAGTTTCTTAAAGTCCTTGGTTTTTGCTTCTAATTCAGCCTTCAGGGGTTTCTGTCCTTTCCTGAGTTGATATCCTTTATATCTCAGGTCCTCAACTTCCCCTTTTAATAAATCAATTTGTTCCCGGAGAAATTTAATCGTATCTTCACATGATTTAGAACATGAAACTTCACATGAATGAGAACACGACACTTCATTGACCGGAAGGTTTGCTGAACTCATTGTTTTTCGACAATTCAAAGCGTTAAATTCTTCAATTATATCAGCCAGACTAAGACGATTGAGATCTTTTGTCTTCTTGATGTCAGCCACGTCCATGTCCCACGATTTTGGAAGTGAATTCAATAGCTTTTTGTTGATCTCGGACTTAGTCAAGAAGATCCCGGCTATATTCATCTCAGTAGTAAGTGTAGTAAATCGCTGCAACTGAGCTTCCAGCGTTTCTCCAGGGACATAATCGAAAAAGTTGAAATTTTGTCTTAAAATCTCCTGACGATTCTCTTTCATGTTTTCAAATTCCCTCGTAGACCTTAAAATCAATTAATTAAAAAAAGAAAAAAAAAACAACTAGAAGCAAACGTCAAATTTAAAATGCCTTTTTTTTTTAATTATTATTTTTTTTTTTTAAAAAAAAACAACCTTAAAAGTCAAATTTAAAAAAATTAAACTTGAAAAGTCAAACTTAAAAATCAAACCGAAAGGTTAAATTTGAAATTTTAAAAATTAAACGAAAAAGTCAAACTTAAAAATCAAACCGAAAGGTTAAATTTGAAATTTTAAAAATTAAATGAAAAAGTCAAAGTTTAAAAATCAAAATTTGAAATAAAAAGTCAAAATTAAAAATAAAAAATAAAAAAATAAAAAATAAAAACAATTATTATTATTTAATTAATTTATTTATTATTTTATTTTAATTTTTTTAATTTGGATGAAAAAGGAATTTAAAATAAAAGGAAATTGATTTTTGTTTTTGGGCAGAAAGTGTAAATAATTCTAAACTTGCTGCGACTGGAAGAGGTTAAGTTTAATATTTCGGAGGGAAATCACAAAATGGCTTGCTTGCCGACTTGGTAAGGCGCGAGCTTGCTGAACCCAAGTCTCGAGTTCGATCCTTGCAACAGGTAAAATTGCTCCTACTTTTTAATTGAAGCGCTGCTGCTGCTGCTGTTTAGCCGGCTTGCCCTAGCCGAGCCGTATACTTCCAATCCGAGCCGCAAACTCCGAGCCGCCACGTCCGAGTCGCAAGCCGCTGCCGAGCCGAGATCTCCGAGCCGTATACTTCCGGAAACCCTAGCCGTAAACTCAAAAGCCGCCGCCGGCCGTAAACTCTTCCAGATTACGTGAAAATTCGACTTTGAAGCTCCAAAACTCAATCAAAAACCCCTTTTTATGAAAAACACAAAGAACAAACTTCCCTTATTTTTGCGAGATCTATCCAAAAACGCAAAAATATTTCGAAAATAAGATCAAATAATGCCCCAAACAGAGTTTACGGCCCAAGAACTTGGTGTTTACGGCCGTAAGCTTGGACCGTAAACACAGAATATTCAGATTCCAAACGAATTGTAAAACCTTTTGACTGATACAACTTGGCTCTGATACCAATTGTAAGTCCCTAAAATGCCCGTGTATCAGTCAGATCCGTTTGATGGTGCGGAATCCCAATCAAACGGATGATGCAAAATAAAATAGAAGAGAAGAAGAAGAAGAATATGATGAATCTTGATTGTATTAATGATATGAATGAAATTCCTTACACAAGATTCACACACAAATAAAAGCTCCTGTCTCTCTGGCCGTAAACTACTTCTGTTCAGCAATCATCAATCTTTACTCCTCATCCTAACACCTCTATTTATACATGTTGGATATGGGCCGGAAACATATGGGCCGTAAATGAGTTTACGGCCGTAAGGTGTTTACGGCCGTAAACTCGGCCGTAAACTAGACCGAAAAATCCACAATTATTACACAAAAATACAATGCCCAGAAAAGTAAAGTATAAACCATATTTTTGACCCAACAGGTCATCAACTAAGGACTTAATCTGGAAAGACCTTTAACTACTCATCTAGGAAGCCCACAATCTAAAAGGACAAGAGGGGTTCTTGCTATCTTTACAGCATCTCACTAATAACCTCTGACTATCATTTTTCTCATAATAAAAATTGTACCCATTCTTTACTGCATAGTTAGTAAACAAAATTTTCAATTCCACAGGGTTAGAGAATCTCATACCTAGAATTGGCACCATTTTGTCCCATTTATGGTTCTCATTATGGATAGGGTACACTGGTTTGTCATCCCCATTGTTGGTTTCAACCTCATCAGTTTCAAGCTCATTATTTTTATCCTTAGAAATATCTGACACCCGGTATAAGAATTCATCACCAACAGTCTTGTCTAGGGATGAAAGTGGGTCCAAACCCGAACCGTTGGACCCGGACCCGGAAAAACGGAACCCGTAATTGACGGATTATAGGACCCGTTAACCGGACCGGTATACGGGAACCGGTTCCGGTTCGGTTCCGGGTATCGGACTGGGTAAAGTGGGTATGGAACCGGTTGGAACCGGAAATTGAACATTGGAACCGGAAACCCAAAAATGGAACCAGAAGCCTCGAATTTTGGAACCGGAAACCTTTAAATTTGGCAAATTTTTTGTTTAAAATGTTCATTTAGTGATGGTTTTCATAATGAGCCGTTATAGTTGTATTTCATGTGTTTTACTGCATGATACTATAACATGTCACTCCAAAACAATCCCACAAACAAATCCCTTGGAATACTGCATGTGTTTGCCTTTTGTTTCCATGTATCCACCATGTATGCCAAATTTTTAGGAATTTAACATGAAATGAGTGAACTCTTATGGAGTTGTGGTGAACACTTTTATAATGTTAAGCTTATAAAGTTTCTAAGACGTGTACAAAAAAAGTAAATGACAAATTTATTTGTCTAGGCATTTGGTGGAATCACTTCAAGCACACAAAAAATAAATGGATGTCAAACTTTATGTTTTCACACATACTTCATTTATAAATAATGTTATTTTTAGCAATTTTGGCCAAAAATCACAATATTATTATGTTCTAATTTTATTTATTTATTTTAAAAATAGACCAAATAAATTGCAAAAGTCTCTATGGTTGGGCCAAAATGGCAAAGCCTGGTTGCTTCACTCGTATCATGTGTAATGAAGGGGCTGCAAAAAGAATTAAATATAATCACAGGGGATTATCTCCACCAGCACCCTCTGTACAAAGGTAACAACAGGAAGAACAAAAGAATGTACTAGTAGGAAGAATTTCAATTAACAAAAAATACTTTGAGCTTAAGTATTATTGATTGAAAAGGTTTTCTGGGCTACATAAACATACCACACGAAGGGTCCATTAAACTAAACACAAAATAATCATAGTAAAACACAAAAAGTGGAATAAAAACTATTAAATAAGAAAACTTCCAAAAATACCCCTGCTCTTATTTGCAATTTCTACAGATACATTAACATGTTTTTAAGTCCCTTTGATGATTTATATGTTTTTAGCTTAACCTCTACTGCAAAACAAAATCCTAAACATCCAAAACAAAAATATATCAGCTTTTCCAAAAATACCCCTAGGACATAATCTGTACTGTTTGAATGTTTGTATATACCCAACCTTTCTGGGATTCTGTGACTGATCACTTGTTTCCTAATAGGAATGGAATCAGAGACAAGAATGGAATCACAAACTGGAATACCGAATACCAAGATTGCTTTATTAACTTTCAGTATGCATAGTCACAGCTCACAAGTGTAAATCACATTGATCATAACTATATAGATATATGCAAATATGTATATTTATGCATGTATGGAGATACATAACTCAAACTCTGATGATTTCAATTGGGAATATTAAAAAATAGAACAAAAAGTAATTAAGAATTGGATTCAAGTTGTTGGATCCATGTGATTACTTTGAAGATCGGCATTGATTAATTAAATGTAGGAGATTGATTTGAAGTTCAATTGAGATTGAATGGAAGAAAAATCAAAACGAGATGAATGTTGTCGATCACAGAGGAGAATAAAAATTATGTTTTAAGTCACTCTTGTTGTTCCCGACTCCTGTTGTTGTCGACGATCACAGAGAAGGGCCAAAAAAACGAGATTGAATGTATTTGATGATTGCCGATCACAACCATTGAGGATCATTTTTCGACGTCGAGCAAGAGAAAAACGAGAGTAAGCGAGAGTTATCGATCACCACAATAACCCTTCAGTTTCGGTTCTTTTCCCTATATCGGGTCTTTAGACACTAAACCGGTTCGTTGCCCACTAAACCGGTTCCGGTCCATTAAACCCGGTTCCGGTTTTTTAAACATATTCGGTTCAAAAACCCGGATTACCCGGAGCCATTGGAACCGTACCCGAAATACCCAGAACCCGGATAAGAGTAATTTTGGAACCCAATACCCGACCCGTTTAAGAAATATCCGGTTATACCGGTTCCGGTTCCGGTTCTAAATCTCACCCCTAGTCTTGTCAAGAGAAGGAATGTAACCATCTGCTTCATGCTCATATGGAATATCATCAGAAAGTTGTGAATCTTTATCATCATCCACGTCCGACTCAGAATAATGCCCTTCATCATCTTCTAGTACTTCCATATCAGCCCAATCAAGTACAACTTCATTTTCATGGTCTATATACACATTCATTCTTAGACCAGCTTCATCACTATAACCTGTTTCAATAAACTCATAGTAGTCAGCATCATTCCCATTTCTCCTAATACCCTATGCCAATGGTTCATTTCTAGTGCAGTAATATACATTATCGCAACTGCCTTCAATCAACTTTGCAACAAACAACTTAAACTATTTGAGATTCATTGCACCAAAATCGACATCAGAGATTGAAACAACAACAACGTTCAAGTACACTAATGGTTTTGGTGCGAATAAACCATTATAATGTACATAAACTGTCAAATACTCACAAAGTTTGGAATTGGAGGCCATCTTCTTCACTGTAACACTCACATTCACCACTTATCTTCAATTTCGTAACTGTATTCTTCGATTAAACCCTAACTGTAAGTAGAAAAGGAGGTGAAAGAGTAACGAGTTTGCAACATGTTCTAGGTCCACGTAATACGACATGCCATCTCTAATTAAATGAGATAATCGGCAAAACAGGTGATAACTTGTATCGAGGGTTTTGGTGAGCAGGATTATTAAGTTCAATGGTATAATAAAGACAAAAAAAAAGATAAAAGACCAAATGGGTACTTATCGAACACTTTATTACCCTCAAATGTCATTTTCCCTTGGTGAAACCCTTTTATATCTCTTTAAAAAAAAGTGAAACCCTTTTATATTTGGTAAGGTTAACGGATAATAGAAGCAACAAAATCGATTATATTTCCAATTTATGGAAAAGAGATACAAATTAGAATTCAAAATATATAAATAAATAATAAAATTAAAATTATGTAGAGAAATAAGGGGCAATAACACTAACAAAATCTATAAGTAGAATTCTCCCCCAAAATAGAAACGAAAAGAAAATGCAGTGGGAGTTTAATGGAAATCTATATAAATTCGATTTTCATCTCCTGAAGAACTCGAATCCCACTTCAAGATTCCCAATCTTTTTCCCCCAAAAAGATGATCAGATCTTTATGTAAGTTTCTCAATCACTCTCTGTAATTCATTTTCATAAACATATTTCAAAATTTCTTTAAGAATTTTATTATGATTAATGATTAATTGTTTGATGCATTAATGATCATTGCATTTGCAGCTCGAAAGAAACCCACCGGTCGCCGGCGATTCAGGGACTACTACGCCATATGGATCGACACCCTGAAGACAATCCACCTCCCAATCCTCCGCCACCACATGTCTTGCGCCACCTCCACCTCCTCCCCAAACCTCCTCTCCGCCCACGTTGAAATCCTCCACCACCACTTCAAATCCTACTACCACAACCTCGACCTCGCTGCCTCCACCGACGTCTCTCAAATCCTCATCCCCGTCGACCACCGTAACGCCATGGAACTCCCTTTCCTCTGGCTTGGCGACCTCCACCCCTACCTCTTCACCAACCTCCTCCGCTCCTATCTCCTCCAACACGACGACAGTTTCTCGCTTCAAGAACCAGAGAACGAAGACGAAGAGTACGATTATCAAGAACAACAAGAACAAGAAATCGAAGAAGAAGACGAAGACGAAATCGAAGTGGGTGAATCTTGCGAATTCTTGAAGAAACAGTGGCCATTAATGAATGCTTGGAAGATCCAGTCGCGTAAATTAACAACCAGAATCGATCAGATTGAACGTGGGCTGCGGTTGATGGTGCCGGCATTGATGAACAGAGCAAGGAGAGCTCAAGCGGGGTTTGTTCAGAAAGTCGGCTCAGGAGAGGTGTCTCCGGCGGCTGCTGCGGCGGAGATGGAGGAAGAGATGGTAGGGATTGTTATGGATGCGAATAGGCTGAGGAAGGATGTGATATCGGAGATTGTGAGTGTAACAACTGTGTATCAAGCAGCTCTGTTTCTTGAAGGATTAGCCCAATTTCTTGTTGGGATACGAGATGGGAAATTGTTGCAGGAATTCAAATCTTGTAAATCTACACTCAATTGATTATCAATTGTATTTGTGGATCATATTCTTTGAAGCTTGGATTTTTCATGGTATTTGGGACATTTTCATCTAAATTCCCAAGTGTTTGTAATTAAAGTTTTGATTTTTTTTCTTTTGTTTTGTTTTTCGACTGATTTGATCTATATAGTGTACAAAGAGTTCTTTGTTTGTTATGAAATTAAAACTTGGAATTTGAGTCCATTTTTCGGCATCAAGTATAAATGTTAATATGTGCACGCATAGGATAATTGTTTTTATTATGTTAACAACTAACAAGTATGTTATAACCCGTGGAGGGATACCAATAGATAATAAGTGACTTGTTATAAAAGAATATACAACAAAATTCGAATCTATGTTTATAAATAAAAACCAAGAAATGAAAAACCAAATAATATTTTGGTTGTAAACTAATATTTTAGTGAATGATCTATCTATCCACCACAAAAATTAGATTGCATCATGACAATAACCATAATCATAAACAATTACTTGGTATGTTGATAATTCGTTGCCATTTATCAATTTTCATGTGCAATATCCTATGTAACTGATGTTTAAACCTTGTTATGATTATTCTTTTTTGAAATTCATGTTGTTAAGATTTATTAGTGAATGGAAATTTGTTTTTTTGTTCCTATTATAAATTGTTAAAATATTTTAAAATCAAAACTATATATTTTTGAACGCCAAATAAGAAATAACTTAGATAAGATTTGTTCATCAATGTTTATCTTTTAATTCTCCTTTAATATCAAATTTTAATCACTTAGTAACTTTTTTTTTTTTTTTTTTTTTTTTTTTTTTTGTAGTTTTCTACCAACACCAGTCTAGTGGTGATATGTAACATTTTAGTTGGAATATAATTGGTATTTGTGTTAGGCAAGGTGGTCCAAAGATGCAAGAAAAGAAACATATTTTTGTTTACTTGTGGCTTATAGTATGAGAATTTCATTTCTAATACATCATTATACTTGAAGAAATTCATATGAAAGCTTGATCATGTAATAAAACATAAGTACATTGCTATTATGAGTTGCAGATTGCTACTATATGTAATAAAAATTTAAATGGGTTGTTATAATGAGTAAATAACTATAAGTAATTTTGATATTATGGGTGGACAACTAAAATACATCACCTACGTAAAAAAAGGTCAAGTATGTTGTTATTTTCTTTGGTTTGTACTATATATAAAGGACATAACTAAAACGATAAAGTATAACGTAAAATCAACATAAGAATCAAAAGAGACAACTATGTCATAAAAGGTTTGTTTCTTCCAAGGAATAACTTGACAAATTACCTAATTGCACAACTTATAGTGGGTTGTTATATAATCTTCCTTAATAGATAGTGATTATTAAAGATCCTCAAGTGCTCCATTAGCCAATCGCAACCCATGCTTCAACATTTTTTTTGCAGCTTTTGTTGAGCAACAACCTCTTTTAACCGACGTGTCTCCCTTATAACCGAAGAAAGTTGCAATAATAAATGCTAAATAGTAAGCATCACATACATTTGTGTTTTTTAAAACCATATTAAATATTAGGTTTCCTTCAAACAATAAAAATATAAAAAAATTTAAGTGGAAAAAGCACCATACCTCAAATAATTGGCAATAATTAATATAGCTAATCATTGTCAATTGATTCCATTAGTTTAAAACTGATTTAGTCATGTGCATTCCTAATTCCTATTTGATTCTAACTATGGAATAGATTTTAGTTTGATTCTAACTATAAAAATCGTTATACGATTGAAAGGAAATCATTACCTGGAGTAGTCAACCAAGTAACTCATATTCGTTAAGGGCAAGAGCCTCCTCAACAACTTCCATTTGAAAGTATCATGCTCTGTAAAAACAAATCAATAAAAGTACATCACTAATTCTTGCAGTTAATCCTTTTACAAAAGCCATCAATTGGCTTAACCCTTTTACAAAAGCCATCAATTGGATTATAATGATATCATTAGGCTTAACACGTGCCTTCCAAATGTTATCAAGCTGAAATAAATGAAGAATCACAAAAGATGATTATATTGTAGCTATAAAATAAATAGTCATAATGCAATGTGCATAGAAAAGCTAACTATAACGCAAAGTATGCAGAAAATCATGCATGATTGTTTTGTGCAAAATATATAGAATGGAACAAAGTAAAACTGAAATAAATGAAGAATTACAAAAGATGATTATATTGAAGCTATAAAATCAATAACCATAATGCAATGTACATAGAAAAGCTAACTATAATGCAAAGTACGTAGAAAATCATGCATGAGTGTTTTGTGCAAAATATACAGAATGGAACAAAGTAACCCATGTCATTAGATTTTTTGGCAAATTGAAAAAAAAATTAATCATAAACACATATAATAGAAGATGGTTTAGGAGTTTATACTAAATTTCTTTTAGTCAATATATTAGTTTTTCTTTTGTAAAATATTAACACAATATTTTTATCACAGATAAAATTTTTTAGGCATAAAAAACATATTTTAGACATTCTTCCATTAATACCAATTTAGTGTATTTTCATTCTTGCATTATACCACACTTAGTGGTTAAACCAATTGATTATAGAAAATGTGTAACACTCATCGTGAGCGTTGGAAATCTTTCTACTCTAGATAACAATGATGAAGTCTCGGAAGAAATTGTTTTTGAAGATGATTGTACAATTGTTGGTGTTCTTCCTGTTTGAACCTCGCTCAACATTTTTCAAAATCCTTCCTCCTCCAAAGCTCATTTCCATTTCGGGCTCACTTCGTCCTTGGAAGCTTCCGATGAAAATGCTGACATTAAGCACAATGACGTTGTTCCTCTTTTAGAAACCACACCAAAAGATCATCAAGCCTCTCATACTCAAGTAACTCCACACAATGATGACAAAAGAAAAGATGTTGATCATAAGTCTGAAAGTTCCACCTCGGATACTAGTTCTTACGATGAAAACATTGCAGACCCATTTGATTTGTGGGAACTCCGAGATAATGTTGCTACAACAAACTCCAATATTGACAAGGTCTTTAAGCAAGTTGCAGGCCTTGAGTCAAAACTTGAACTGGTGCTTAAATCACTTTCCGAGATCAAAGCTAACGCTCCATCCGAACTTGATCATGCAAATCAATTGGATCAGCTTATCTCGCTTCGCCTAAGTCGCACTATTGAAGATGAAAAAACATGCTATAAGGAAAACATAGATTATCACACCTCCACGGTCACCACTATGCACAAAGTTCACGGCGACATGATTTCTGCCACAAACACTCTGATCAAACAAACTTACATCCGACATGAAAAACATATTTAGTGGTTGGGGAAAGAGATTCGTCACAAAGACGCCATGAACTTGATTATGCAAGAAGTACTAATCAAGGTCATCCGTGCAACTCAAGATCATATGGAAATTTTGAACTACAAGTTTGATGAAATGCTCCTTATTCTCGATGAGACCTTTAATCGCCTTAAATCTCAGGCTCCAACCGCATAAGCCTATGATATGCTTTCCAGGAAAATCAACCCGCGTTTTCAGCGTGTGTTTGAGCGCTTATCCGAGATCAAGAATGATAATTTTCTTGCATCGGAGGCAGGGGCGTCCCATGCAAGATGGGGAGAACATCAGGGAAATCAACAACTTGTAGGAGAACAACGAGCAGTGCAATGGAGATCAATCTCATAATTTGTTCTTCGAGATGAATATTCTTACAAAGAAGTTGTGGAAGTAAACCCTTCTGAAGCCAAAGATAATTAAAATGATGCTATTAAATATGTGATTCTTGGTCTTCAATCTATCAATGAAACACCTGCCAAAATTCTTTCAGAAGCAGAAAAGATGAAATAGTCCTCAGTCTCTTGGCCATAATATTTGTCCGAAGCATTCAAAATGAGCCGAGACATGGTGAATGTTAAAACAAAGCTGACAATTGATGCCTTCTGAGCCACTCAATCAATGCCTCCTTTGATTCCTGCTCCGAAGATTGTCCAGATTGACGAAGGTTCTCCAATCAGAAAATCGGACGAGATTCCTGAAGATTCATTGCTTCCTTCTCCATCTGAGGTGTTTATTTCTGAATCTGGACAACAAATAATCTCCTCCATCTCCAGACAAAGGCAAACAAATAGTCACCGATTCTGACAGCCCAATGAAGTCGTTCAAAAAGTCTGAGGGATGGTCAAAGGAACAATTACAACAAGCATTGGAAGAAAGCATTCATATGATGATCTTCAAATTATCATCAGACTGCGTGTGAGAGATTGAAAACTTTTTACTCTACTAACGCACATCTCCAAAAGGAAGTGTGGTTTCGGAAGTGAATTACCAAGATAGTTGGTCATGGTAGAAACGTCCAAAAGCAAGTCCGATCTTGACCGTCTTCTGTACAGATACTACATATCTCAGAATAAGGAATCCACCATCACCATCACCGATGCGCACTTCCCTTCAATATGTAACAACGTAAATTTTCAAACCAAATTTTTCATTTTTAAAACACATAAAATTTTATAATATTTCATAAAACCACAAGTGTCTCAAATGTCAACATAAATCCACAATAAAAGTCAAATCCCAGAATCCTCGACATAGTCTCGGGCAAGTGTGTACAATCATGTCGGTGCCTGCCCGCGGTCCTAAGAGGTACCTGAAACACATAACACATAACACGGTAAGCACGAAGCTTAGGGAGTTCCCCAAAATACCACAAAGATCACAATAGCCACTCGATGCTAACTCAATATGACTTTCCAGTCAATGTGTCTCAGTGGAGACCTTCCGTCCCACAGTTCGGGTGGACCCTCCAGTCCCAACTCAATAAGCTCGTAATAAAATACTTAGCATAAATCACAAAGACATAATGCAGGATATCACAATACTCAAGCAAGCACGTAAGACTCCTCGGTCACACGAAAATACCACTCATGGTAAGTATAGTGAGAAGACTCACCTCGTAACAAGCAAGTAGTAATCTCGTATACGAATCTCGAACTAGCATCTGCCTAACACATAAGATAATAATCTATATGTAACGCTCTAAAAATTCCAACCAATTTAAACTTTTCAAAAATAACCCAATTTCATTAAGTTATTACAAAAAGATTTTCAATACATTTATTATCAGAGTATTCCCAGAACCATATCATAAAACATAAACATGATGAGCGGTACGATCACGCCTTTGCCTTGCCACGGTCTCCTGAAGTACCTGAAACGTTAAACCACAATTGTAAGCCTGAAAGCTTAGTGAGATACCCCCAAAATACCAACCACATATACCATACACATAACATGTCATATCATAACAGAACGGAACAACCATGCACTTCGGGTCTAAAGTGTGACTGGTCCGCCACACCGGGCCTACAGTCCACATGGTCCACCCTCTGAGTCTAGCCATATACATCGAGTCTACAGTGTGATTGGTCCGCCCGCACCGGGCCTTCAATCCACCTAGTCCACTCTCTGAGTCTACAGTATGACTGGTCCGCCCGCACCGGGCCTTCAGTCGGCCTGGTCCACTCTCCGAGCCTCGGCACGTCTGGTCCGCCCTCTTAGGGCCTACAGTGTATCCGGACCGCTCGCTGGGCCTTCGGGATAACTGGTCCGCCCTGGGTATGTTGGCCTACAGCACAAAGCAGGACCCGCCTCAACCCAACCCCAGTCCAACAACCATGTGCACATAAACATAAAATCATATATCAATTCACAACTAATCAAACCGATCTTAGCAGATCATATACATAGCACATCCCTACCAGGATTTTGACCTAACCGATCACTAGCATAACATCATCCTATAAACCAGGATACCGACCCTAACCAGGTCTCTAACATACACCATCCCAACTACCAGGATGCAAACATAACAAACAACTACCTGGATTTCCATCCGATAAAGGGCTGACCTTGGTGCCTTAGACCCTGTTGATATAGTGAGGATAACTTACCTGTAACTGCCGACTGATAAGATAAGACCAAGCTGCTCCGACCACCGACACGATCTCCACCACTAGCCAATACCAAATAACTGAACTTAATAAATACCAATAATTACCAAAATACCCCTGGAAGACAATTGGTCAACTCTTGGTCAAAGTCAAAGTCAAAGTCAAAATTCCTGACTGACTCTACTCGCCGAGTCAACCCGCTGACTCGTCGAGTCCCTATGTTCTAAAAACTCTTAGAACACGACTCAACTCGCCGAGTCACCCCAAGACTCGTCGAGTCCAACGATTATCGAGTTCCATCCTGCTCAACTCACCGAGTCGTCCCTCGATTCACCGATTCACGACTTAACCAGAAAAGGTTAGGCTTCCACGACCAAACTCGCCGAGTCCAAGCATAGACTCGCCGAGTCCCAGGCGATCTTCAACAGACCCGCCGAGTTGTTCTTCCAACTCGCCGAGTCCATGCACATATTCATACAACTCATCGAGTTCACCCATGTGACTCGTCGAGTCTCTTCAGTTCTCATTCCAAACAGAGGCTTTTCAAGCCATGCATGGACTCCAATCCATAGATCCATTCCTCTACAGCCTAACCCTCACATAAAGTTGCAAACTTTACGTGAGAGCAAGGAGATATAAGCCCAAAACACTTCTAAGGCTAGGGTTCAAGACAAAGGGCTTCACCAATGGCTCCTTGACAAGAGCTTTATGATCTTCTGGATCATCTCAAGTCCAGATCTGAGGTAGCAACCTCAGATCGAACCTCCAAACCCGAAATAACTCTAGAAATGCCCCAAAACTCAAGCAACAAAGGATCTAGACTCAAACCAGCTTAAGCAATAGATTATTACCTCAAATGAAACCCCTCACTGAAGTAGACCTCGGATCTATACCACTTCCTTGCTGTAATCCCTTAGTCTTCAAGTTCCCTTTTCAAGATTTCCTTTCCCAAAGCTCCAATTTCACTATCAATGGAGTTCCACTCGATTTCTAGGGTTTGTAGGCTCTCAAGGGTGGTAAGGAGGCTGAAGAAAGGATGTTATGTTCTTTATATAGGGCACAACCCCCGGGATTAGGGTTTTCTCTTTTCAGCACCAACTCGCCGAGTCCAGCCGCCGACTCGCCGAGTTGGTCACTTAACACTTGACCAGAACCGCAACTCGACTCGCCGAGTCGACCTTCCTTATTTACACTAAGAACCCTGAACTTGCACCTCTGAACTCGGGGTGTTACATTATAATTAACACTTAAATCACGACTCGAAATAAACTAGGTTATTTTCCCTTTCTAACTATTGGATTAGGAAAAAGACCATTTTACACCCCCTGGTCACCATGACTCCTAATTGACCAAACCCTAAAGTGAACAGAAGTGAAACTTGAGTCAACAGTCCATGTTGACCCAACTCGCCGAGTGCACCTATGTGACTCTCTAAGTCCCCATTGTTCCTCAGGACGTCGCGAAAACCCAACTTAACTCGTCGATTTGTCTTATCAACTCGCCGAGTCACCCTTGACCAGACTCGTCGGGGGAAACCCTAGCCAACTCGTCGAGTCCCTTAAGTCAAATTCTCATTCAGACGTTTGAAGGCAGATCTACCACTCCAAACACTAGATCTAGCCTCCCAAGGTTCGAAAGTCACGTAAAGCTTCAATCTTTACGTTCATGCATGGCATATTTGCTCTATAATGCCACTATAAGCTCTAACTAAGGTGTTTATGCACAATAACTCTTTAATGGTTGAATAAAGCTGGGACCTTTGGACTCTATGGACCTTACAAGGTCCATATTTGATGTCTCAATGCGTGGCAAGCACAAGTCACACCAAATTCTCAAGGAAATATGGAAAAACCCCCAAAAGTTCCTCTTAAACAAGATCTAAACAAGATAATGAGCAAGGTGATGAATTTTACCTTCCAATAGAAGCTCTAAGTGAATGAATACTGGATTTCACAACCTTTCCTCATTCCTTGCTTGAACCTCACTTCTTTTTCTTCCAATGATTCACCAAAACACTCAAAATTTAAACACTCTCTCTTAGCACAATGGCCGATTAGGGTTTCACACAGGGGAGTTGGGTAGCTGGTAAGGCGAAAATAAGGACATAAGTTCCTTTAAATAGGTCTTAAACCCAGGGATTTAGGGTTTCCTCACACAGTCAACTCCGCGAGTCAGCTCTCTGACTCGTCGAGTCGATCATTAAACCCACGTGACCAAATCGAACTCTACTCGACAAGTTAAACTCACAACTCGTCGAGTCACTCATGAAATCCCAATAATAAACAAGAAAATGAAATACCTGGGAGTCGGGATGTTACACAATAAATCCAAATTACATTCTTGTCATAGTTGCTCACCTATGAGATCGGCAAACAAACGAATCGAGCATTAGAGCTTATAAATATGCTATCTGCTTTCTAAAGGACTATATCACTGAATTCTATCGACCCGATGTGGAGTTCACTCATCTTTTTGGAACGGAAAACTTTTTGGCCAAGATCACTACCGAACTAACTGAAGCCTAGATCTTAGCTGAAGGTCCAATTGAAGAACCTGAACTTGGCTATGTCTATCTCAAGAAGAAGTCAACTCAAAAAGAATTTTTTCAGAGTTATAGACAAACACCTAGTTCCCACCAATATTCTTCAAAAGTTCATTTCAAATGCTTCCAAGAGTGATTCCTCCGAGCACATCAAGAAAAAATTCATTGAGCATCTCCAATGACACATCGAAGTCCGAAGCTAGTTCTAGAGTGCCTACTTGTTTGTTTTTGATGAAACTAAGTGATAAATGAAGTGATTGCTAAGGTCACTTAGGGGGAGATTGATAGAACATGAAAAGTAATCCTTATGCAATCCGAAGTGGAGAAAGTATGAGATGATGAATTCCAAAATGCAGACTTGTTTGAAGAAGAAGAGCAGTCCAAGATGCATCTTAGTAATAGAATGTTTCTAAGTCTGTAATGTACATGTATTGTTCCAAGTGCTATTTTTTTGTGTTCCCATTGCTTGATAGCATAATACATGAGACAATATCAACAGAAGTTGCTGTGTCAGTCCGTTGATCTTCAGATGTCTGATAGTCCACACTTACTTTTTATTTTTTCTTTTAGTTACTCCTTGGCTATTTAAGGAGTATTCATCTTTGTATTAATAATATGGAACATACTCCTTGTTCACACCAATCAAGAATATTTAGTCAATCATTCTCTCTTACATTCTTATTGTTCTTGTATTTCTTTACGTTGTTCATACTTAATCTTTTTATACTTTTGAGCACTTTGTTGAATCTCTTAATTCTAAGACAAGACTAGTTTACCAGACTTGACTGGATTCTTATTATTAGCAGACATTGATCTTAAGTTAATTCAAGGTTTTTGTTCTCAAACCTTGTTCGTGCACCATGTTTAGCATTCACAAGCACCATTTGCGTGACATTAAGCTATGGTTTATCTAACTTCGTGAGACAGGCGAATCTTTTCACTATACTATGTAGGTTGCTAGATTGTCTCTATGACTCTTGTATGAAAGACTGTGGTTGGATCACAATACTTGTATGAAAGACTATGGTTGGATCATAGAATTTGTTTGTCTTTGTGACTTGCATGCAAGACCATGGTTGGATCATCGCAAAAAGGTTACGACAGGGTTGTAATCTAGGAGTGACCGTAAGATTGTGGTTGGATCATAGTGTTCATATAGGGTTGGGCCCACTCATATATATATATATATATATATATATATATATATCTACGATATGTAGTATTTTGGGGAACTCACTAAGCTTTGTGCTTACAGTTTTGTGATTTAAACATTTCAGGTACTTCCAGTTCCAAAGTGAAGGGCCCGACTTGACTGCACAACATCCTTGATGATTTTCCGCACTGATTACTATCATTTCACTCTGATGTTTGAGATACATTTTTATCATGATTAATTTTGGAACAATTGTTTTATGGCTTTGATGGTTAGAAAATGAAAAAAATTTATTTGTATTTTTGAGGTTTTACATGGGCGAGACCCGTAATGTATGTTTGGGCGGGGCCCGTTATGTGAGTTAGGTTAGGCCCATTGCCTATGATATATGTATGCGGTTAGGAATTTTGGTTGTTCGACGCTAGAGTCAAGAATTGTATGTATGGTGAAATATGTTGTATACTAAGAAACTCACTAAGCTTTATGCTTATAGTTGTGGATTAAGCATTTTGCAAGTCGTTCGTGAGAAGAGATCGACGAGACTGTACACACGCATCAATAATATTTATTTCCGTGATTTTATTAACTTGACACTAATAATGTATAGTTTCAGTCATTCAAATGTTATTCATTGGTTTTTGAAATAAAGACTTTAAATTGGTTAATCTATTTTAAAATGAAAAATCTCCTTGTAATTTTTGGATGTTACACAAACCTTTAACCGAAATACTCGGTGTTTTAAAAATGCAACAACTTATTTATCGAGACTTTATTATTGGACATGTTGTTTAGTTTTTAAACTAGATCTCTTTAATTTGTTTGAAATTAAACAAGTTTAAAATGAGAGATGAAAAGTTTGAACACGTGGTCATACCAATGAAATCTAAGTTTATAAAAATTTCAAAATGTCTCCCGACTTCCGTTATAACTTGTGTTGTTGCTTTAAACCCAACTGTAAATATTGTCAGGGTTCAAACTTTAATTCACAACATTTCTACGATTTAAGTTTATTAGATGAAGACCACGATTTTATAACATAAGAAATAGTTAAATTTAACAATGATTTTCAAACTACATTTCAAGTATATTTACAAAATTATAGTTCAATAACCTCTCATGAAATGATGCTAAATACAGAGAATCAAGATCAACTTCTCACCATAATAGCGAAACAATTCGACTATATAATACTTTAAGAAATGAAAATATCAAACGAGCTTGGACCAACACCTCTAGTAGTGAGCTCTGAAAGTACATTGGATCCAAGTTTTTTGCAACATATAAGTCTACAAGAGTTTGAAAATTTGGATATATTGGCTTGGTGGAAAGAAAATGAAATTTCCGATTCTAGACGCTATCACTCATAATCTACTAACCGTCCAAGCTTTAATGACAACTTCGTTTTTTTTTTTTTGTTTTTGTTTTTTTTTTTTGTTTTTTGTTTTTTTTTCCTAT
This sequence comes from Lactuca serriola, assembly GCF_051521515.1. NCBI lineage: Eukaryota > Viridiplantae > Streptophyta > Magnoliopsida > Asterales > Asteraceae > Lactuca > Lactuca serriola. Next base: position 5,564,421 of record NC_136413.1, read on the forward strand.
TAGTGACATGGGTGTATCTCAAAGATGAACAAAACTCACCATTTTGTTGGTGAAAGTGTTAATTTGCTTGAAAGATTACTTGGACAACATGAAACATATCGAAAATGTTTCACCACCTGAAGGCAGAATTGCAAGGCCGTAACAAGAAATAATCATGAGATTATCGGTACCATTTATCTTACATGAGCCTGTCTATAAAGTAGAATCATGCAACCTGGTGGAGGAAGACTATGTCAATGCCTATTTTCGATTAAGAATGTTATGTTCCATATTTTTATGTTTCAATATGTACTTCCTTCCTGATTTTATGTATTTTCGAACACCCAAAACATAAAAAATAAAATCTATAAAGTTATGATTTTTATGTTTCTGCCGTTCTTTTTGCTAGACCGGTTTTGTACGATCCAGTTTCAATTGGTCCCAACCACTTTGCATAGTTAAACTGGTTTTCAAACCGATCCGGTGTACAAAAGAAAAAACCGGTGTTTTTACCTCTATTGGCAACTTCTTCTTTTTTGTACATAATAAAGCAACTAACTTGCTTTAACTGTTTAAATTACACCAATATTACCGGCTAATACATGTTTTAACCGGTAACTCAAAGGTAAAATGACTTAAGAGGGTAATTACCTCTTATCCGTGTTCACATATTGACAACTTCTTATCTTTTGTACATAAGAAAGCAACTAACTTGTTTTAACTGTGTAACATCTCAAAAATCATGACCCAAAATTTCATTTTTAATTTAATACTAAAACCATAATTGTCAAACCATTAATTTAATACTCCGGCATCAGGCCTCGCCTAGCATCGAGCCCAGCTCGGTATACATATATGTCTCTCTTAGGCCCTGCCTGTCTCCGGGCCCCGCCTGCTAAAAACATACAATCATATAACATGCTAACACATAAAGAAACATACTTTACTGTATCCCTGTCCTAAAAAACATACTCTGCTAATAATGAGATACGGAACATCGTCCGTACTCAACTAGTGATGAGATACGGGACCTCGCCTACACTCACCTCCCTACCAGACACATACAAGTATCACATACACAACAAGTATAATCTAACATGCAAACATTCCTCGGGCACCCGCTCGACATCAAACCTTGGTCTGGAATAACATACTAGCATACAATGCCTAGGGCTAACCCCCGGGTCTTCCTACTTATAGACTACATGGGCTGGCATTGTGGCCTTAGACTCATTCACACAGTGAGGAGACTCACCTTGCACTGCTGAAGCCCTGGCTGGAACTAGCTGAGTACAGACGAAGTTTTGTATCTCATTATTAGCAGAGTATGTTTCTTAGGACAGGGATACAATAGAGTATGTTTCTTTATGTGTTAGCATGTTATATGATTGTATGTGTTTAGCGGGCGGGGCCCGGAGACAGGCGGGGCCTAAGAGAGACAGATCTGTATACCGAGCGGGGCTCAATGTTAGGCAGGGCCCGATGCCGGAGTATTAAATTAATGGTTTGACAATTATGGTTTTAGTATTAAATTAAAAACGAAATTTTTGGTCATGATTTTTGAGATGTTACACAGTTAAAACAAGTTAGTTGCTTTCTTATGAACAAAAAATAAGAAGTTGCCAATATGTGAACACGGATAAGAGGTAGTTACCCTCGTAAGTCATTTTCCTTTGAGTTACCGATTAAAACAGGTATTAGCCGGTAATATTGGTGTAATTTAAACAGTTAAAACAAGCTAGTTGCTTTATTATGTACAAAAAAGAAGAAGTTGCCAATATGTGAACACGGATAAAAGGTAGTTACCCTCCTATGTCATTTTCCCACTAATCGTCTAATTCCACTTGTTTGATCATATTTACAACTATCACAATGGCTTTAGAGTAGGCCCAATAACGACTAGTAGGCCCAAGATTGATAACCATTTTCCAAGTAACAGAAGGGTTTTCAAGTAGGCCCAATACTGAGTGCTGAATTATATCACCGGGCCTCTACTAGACCTACTGCAAGATTGAACCCGATATACACTTATAGTCCGTGAAAACCTACAACACTAGATGTTATTAAAGCGTATTTTTTTTTTTGGTATTACCATTATAAACCATCTACAATATTATTTTCCATATTAAACTAAATCGCACAAACTATAAATATCATTATAATGATCTTAATGTTACTTCATGGTCAAGTAGATTATTTAACTTGAAAATGGACAAGAAAATTAATACGCTATGTTACAAAAGAAAACTACGACATTCATAAAATCGAAGAATTTACACTAATTTAAGGATAGAAACATGAGACTTATAACATGTTAGCTTATAATGCATATACATCTAGTGTCTATACGGCTAACGTACCAATATTTTATATCCATTGTGTGAAGAATTATTACTTTGATGATTTTAGTTAGAATGGTTGATGATGATGACCAACTATCATTTGTTTATGATTATCTGAAAAACCACTACAATATTGGGCATATTTTCTTATATCTTAATGGTAAACATCATTAACCAAAATGTATATGCAATTATTGTTAACATAGAATATCAACCGCATAAGAATATAAAGTGTATTTTGGATGCTCTAAACCTTTTGTGCATACTAATGCTAGTTAAAACATTTTTGTGATACAATATTAGTCACTAAACAACGTTTTTCTTTTTAATCATGAGTGATTGTCCATAAAGGAACTAATCCTTTGTTAATCTTGATTTTGGGACACAAACTTGCTCTATTTCTTAGTCATTAAGTAAATAGACATATAAATATCTCATGCTATCATCCATAAATGAGATGAAGTATTGGTTTGCATCTTTTGGGGACACCAACAAGATAACACACATCTTTGTGAACTAGATTAGATGCGTTGGGTTTTATTTTTTTAACCTATTGGAAATACGATCTGGTTAGTTTTGCTTCAACACATTTACACTTACAATATGAGTCAATATGAAATGTAGGTATAGGTATGCAAATAAACTGAATTAGTACTTGTTTTATTCATATAATTTTTAGTTACCATTACATTTAGTTTGAAGTGTGAACCAACAATTGCAACACCCTCTATTTTGGGTTTTATATATATATATATATATATATATATATATATATATATATATATATATATATATATGAGAGAGAGAGAGAAATTAAATATCCTCATACTTTTCTTCATATCCATTTAAAATAATGACAAGTGTATAAGACATATGTTACAATTTCATTTGATAGAAAGATAAGTAGGAACAAAAGGTAGGCGATATTTAATATATATATATATATATATATATATATATATATATATATATATATATATATATATATATATATATATATTCTAATAAATGAATATGTTTATTTTTCTATTAACAAGTGTCATTATATTAGAACTTCTCATTAATATTATATGTCTCCTATCATGCCATTTGTCAACATAATAATCATACATTTCAAATTTCAAATTTTATTCTCACCCTAATTACATTAAATTTTAAATTTTAAATTTTTTCACCTAATTATATTAAACTAATAACACTAGATTAAAAAATAAAATAAATTTAATACAAATTATAAGGTAATATAACTTCACATATTTGTTTAAATTAATGATTATAATTTTATATAACTAAAAAATATCTCTTAAGTAATAATTTATTAAAAAAAATTGATTAAATAAAATTAATATATTAATATGAAAGTTTAATTAAATTTATAACCGTGGTTTTCACGGGTTATAAACTAGTGTGTCTATATATATATATATATATATATATATATATATATATATATATATATATATATATTGTTGGAGGATATTTGAATAGGGTGATGGTGGAGAGCCATAATTCTCTTGGATCATGTAAGTCCACTTTCCAAACTGATATTTCCACCCTATGCCTGAGTTACAGGAAATTCAGTCTACGATAATCCAAAATGACATTTGTGTATTTAGGCACAAAAACACAAGTTAAATCGTCAGAAGGTTCTAAGTTCGAGTAGAGGAAGAAGAGCTAAGAAGGTTCTCACGACACAATTAAGGAGTTGTATTTTTACTAGCCAAATTAGAGTTTTTGTCTTCTATATCAGTTTGGAGAATCACGAATTTATCAATTTTACCAAAACCACCCATTAGAATTCGGTCACCACCGCCAGTGGCTTTGCCCCTTGGACCCCGCTAGGGGCGCTGCCTCTAGGACCCTGCAAGGGGGTACGACCCCCTTGACCCCCTCCTTTATGTCGTACTGACTTATAATTCGATCTTATATATGCATGAGCTATCTACATACCCTCGCCTTAGTTCCAATTACATAAAATGTCTGGTGACACTAAAATCATCAACACACACACACACACACACATATATATATATATACACACACACACACACTAGCCGTCTACCCACACCAAGCACCGGGTGCAAATATTATTTTTTTCAAAAATTAGTTTGCATAGGGGATTAGTGTTTTTGCGCAAATAGTTTACTATATATAAACAATCGATCAATAAGAGCCATGCTAGTAGAAACGGAATCAGAAAGAATTAAAAATGAAAGTTTGGATTCTTAACAAATGCATATGAACACGTGATTGGTTGATCATTGTTGATGGTGCAACACTTGTTTATACAACAAATTTGATGTATAGACTTCACTGCCGTTGAATTGTTCATCAGACTTCACTAATAAATAACGCCACATAAATTTGGCCATGCGAGAAAACCGATTCTGGAAGAAAAATTCCTACATTTGGAATTGTTTGTCCCTAAGCTTTGTTGACTGTTATCGGAAAACATAATCGAATTGGGAATAGTTTTCTCTTTAGCTTGGACGGGAACATGTCATCTTCAGATGAACTTAGAGAAATCCTTGGCAAAAATACCCTCGTTCTAGCATGTTGACCAACAACTATTTCGGCATCAATGACCTTGTGTTGAAATTTTTTACATATTAATCAGGTTCCGTTACACAATCCATTTGATGGGTCGAGATTCCGTAACAATATTATCGGACATCCAAATTTTAATCTTTGGTAATGAGGGGGCAAACCACTAACACCGAGCGTGTTTAAAAGTTCCATGGGATAGAAGTTATTTATAGCGTCCACGACTTCATCAAAACTATAGTAATTTCTCTATCTTCCATGGAATCGGCCGATCAAATAATCATTAATCTCATCGACACTATCATTTCTTGTGGATAGTATTGTACACGAAATAATATAATTTGGTTCAGATCTATTAATTTCAAAGGATGGAAAGATTGCATCAATCAAAGCATGCAATGACTTTTCTTTTTCAGTGAAGGGATTACCATATCATTAGGGATGCGAATAAAGTTTTCGTGCACCATTTTTTTAACTTCCTCACCGACATGTAATAGAAAGTCTGAGAACCATGGATCGGTTAGTGCTCTCATATTTATAGTTAGTTAACCACAACTTGATAATCAAATACCAAATATGTGACATTCGTATGCTAGAATCCACAGTCTGTGCTCGTGCTCCACATCTAACGACCAACAACACTTGTATGAAATCACCTCCCAAAACTAGTATCTTTCCACCAAACGGGAGCATCACCCAGTGATATTTTTCATCGTACGGTCAACCGCCTCCAATGCATGTCTTTTAGCCATCGACGCTTTGTCCCAAATGATTACTTTTACATTCAGAAGTAGTTGAGCAATACCACTTTGTCTTGAAATCTTGCAAACTGAGTTATTTTCAAGATTGATAGCAATTTTAAAGCGAGAGTGAGCTGTTCTCCCCCTGACATATTATTAGCCACAACACCCGATGAAGCCGTCGTGATTGCAATATGACCACATGAACGAATATTAGCAAGTAAAGCTTTGTACACAAATGTTTTTCCTGTTCCACCCGACCGTCTATGAAGAAAACTCCTAGAATATCATTATGGACATGCCACATTACCTCATCATACACATATTCTGTTCATGATTGAGAAAATATCATGCTTGTAAATGTTCAAGTTCTAAAACTATAGAGCATTCTTCTTATACCTCACGAAAAACTCCAAATTCTAAATCGAAATTTTGATTTATCTTTGGAAGATCAAAATCATCAATATCATCACATGTAGCTTGTAGGAATATCATGATGTCAGTGAGGACCATATTCTGGACTCTCTCAATGCTTCCGTATTGTCGCCTATAATCTTTTGAAAGAGTATTATAGTGGTCATCCCATAAGCTACGAACATCTCCTAACACACAAAACCTCAATATTGTTGCAAACAGCCTTCTAAGAGCATTGAGAAATTGAAAGAAAGATGCCTCTGTAAGACATTGTGATAAGCCATCATTGGACTCTATTAACTCTCTTTCAAGAGTTGCTTTACAAAATGTTGGGTGTTTTACGTTGTTCACTGTGTAGAGATCTTCAAAACACATAGGGCCACTAACATGCAATAAAAGTAGGTGAAGGTAGTATCACTCCCCTTCAACAAGGTTAGCAGAAACCAAACGACCTCGCATTAATCCTAGTTTTTGACAATTCCAACGACGTGATTTCGGATCCCATGTAAACTTTTTAGGAAAATCTATGTATTTATATTCTCTTGCACGAATATCTTCTTTTTTTTTTATAGAAAAAATGCAGTCAACATTAATATCTTATCTCTCTCATTTTCAACAACGCTAGTCAGCGTATCATCCTCACTGAACTTGAACATTTGCTGATTTGGGAGATGTACCTGCAAATCCATCACACAAGGGTGTATCTGAGAAAGAAGGAAGCTAAAAATCCTCCATATTGCCTTGGTAAACGAGACATATCGTGCATCCTGAAACCATTTATCTCATCGGTAACAACATGGTGTCCATTCTCATCAATATTGATAACTTTTTTTTGTCATGACCCTTGTAAATATAATCAAACACATATTTCACAGAGGTTATACTCGATCAAACCTCAACATTCATTTGATAGTTAAACATCATTAACAACTTTGGGTTATATGGGACCACCCATCTGTTATCCATCTTATTGCCTAGTATGTCCACGTCTATACCATTATCTCTCCTTCGGTACACGAGATATGAGTCCTTTCCTTGTAAGGTCGTTTTATTGAATTATTGAGGGTATTTAAAATGAAATTTCTTTTGCTCTTTATTCATACAAGGACAGTCAGAGTTTAAGTTATCATAAGGACCATGTATCATGTGTGAGATGACCAACTGGTGCATATTAAGATGCCTTATTGGGTCTAGAATTTCGGCATATACTATCTTGTGTACTCGTCTGCATTAGTAAGCTTGTGTGGATGCGTCATTATCAAGAGGAAATGTGAATGTGGCAAACCCCATTTTTGAAACTCAATGACATAAACGTACGCATCCACCACGCCGAGGACGTGCTTCGTGAAGAGTTGTTTCTTAGGATCCTCTAACTTAGCACGAAATACTCTTGACAAAAGGTCCGATCGATCTTGAGTCGTCTGCCAAGGGAGTAACTTATCTTTTATTACTGGCCAATTTGGATTGCATGTCATTGTAAGAAATATTTTAGGCTTCCCGTCATCTCGAACTAAAGTCATGGTGTCAAGAAATCGTCGCCGCATGTCACTGGGGCCTCTGATGAAACTTTCAGGCAACACAACATGTTGCCATATCATATTCGATTGAACCTCACCGATATTAACACAATCCACTACACCTTGGTATAAATCTGCTCTTATTTTGGATTGGTTCTTTCTACAGAACTCCAAACAGGAAGTCTCAATCTTGATGTATATATCTGCTATAAACTGTTGTAGTAATCTCCTTCTTACCAAAATTACATTATAATTTGACCAGATTTGAAACTTATAGCAATAGTACTCTTGCATACTTACATTATTCCTCCCTCCTTTTGTATTAGAGTCTACACAATGTTGATGTCATGAAAAAAATAATTAATGATTTGTACAAACATGTAATATTTTTTAATTTAACTAAAATTTAAAAAGTTATGATATGTGTACCTTCTAAATCATCATGGATGTCTTCGTTGTCGTTAATAATATTATTGATGGGAAATGCATGTCTTGGGCTATTAGAATGCCATCCAAACTCACCATTAGGAAAAAATAAAGGATAACACAATGGATCATAACATTCCTAGTAAAATTGAACTGTTCATGTTTTGTCGAATCTGCCATATATGATAGTACTTCATTTACATGCAACTATGTTGTCGTTACCTTCGATCCAAATACTAGTGACCTGGGATTTTTATTATGGAAACGATATGATTAAATATTGTGTGTAATATGCACAGTTGTATGTCATACATGATATATTTATTTTAAAATTTGTAGACAATAATTATTATGGTACCTTAGATGTGGTCGGTCTGTTGTATACCCTTTGGTCAAGTTCTACTGATGCATTCAAAGTGACTCTGTGATTTTCAATCTGCCATATATATACTTGAAGTAATGTTTTAACAGTTTATGTTTTTTTCTTACCATTTGAAGTCCTGTTTGTTTTATGCAATATATATTTATTTCAAGTTTCAATAGTTTTTTCGGTATATGTTTCTTTCAGGTTTCTATAGTTTTTTTTCTTGAGTAATTGGATAAATGCATATTGATTGGTTTATATTTAAATAATATTTGTAATTTTTCTTTGGTAGAATATTTGTTTTAATTAATATACCATAATATAAATATCTCATAAATAGAAAAATACAATAATAAAAAAAATAGTTAAGGAAAGAAACTAAATTTATAAACTTAAAATTATTAAATCATTAAAACATACTAAAAATCCATTTCATAAAATCCGCAAACAAATAATTATCAAAAATTTTGAAAACAAATAACCACCTAAAAATCCGCAAACAAATAACTACCACATAATCCGCAAACAAACAACTATGAAAAAATTAAATATTTTCCCTATATCTAATTCTTATCCTCTCTACATCCAACGTTCTTGGTTCCAACATGACATTAGTTAATATAGTAGACATAAAAATATTATATGTGTGGACATGTAATATACAATTAATATGGTATATTATATAAAGAACGAAACTATATATACTGTTGCCCATAGTTAACTTACGCAAATTTTGGTGGATCAACTTGACCTTAGATACATACATTATGAACCGATTAAATATCGCAAGATAGAATGATATCTTAAGGCTCATCGGTATATGAATTGGACATCAACTTTATAATATGCCCTCAATTCATTTAAACAAATTGTTGTTAAAACATATCATAGCAGTGAAAATTGGTTAATATATTTAAATATACATTTTATGGTAGCTTATATATATATATATATATATATATGTGTGTGTGTGTGTGTGTGTGTGTGTGTGTGTGTGTGTGTGTGTTTATATTCTATGGAAAACAAAAAACCCTAAAAATCATAAACATGCATAAAAAAATACTTAGAGATTATAATTTTTTGACTTTATATATACAAAATTCGCAACTTTTTTAACAAATTCGGTGAAACTTTTTTTTGAAAAAACAATTGAGTTTTTTTTTTTCAGCGAAATTTTTAAAAAACCTGCGATTTTTTGATGTGTAAAATAAAAAAAAGGTTTTGTGATCTCTAAGTATTTGTTTTATGCATTTTTATGATCTTTATGATTTTTTTTGGGCTTTTTTTTGTTTTCCATATATCCCTTCCCTATATATATATATATATATATATATATATATATATATATATATATATATATATATATATATATATATATATATATATATAAGTTCAATTGAGAACATAAAAAAGGTTGACAATAAGAGAATCATTTTCAGCCACTCATTTATTTTTGCCGCAAAAACCTCCATCGTACTAACGGAAATGAGAAAGAAATATTCATGTGTTTTCTAACAAAACATGTTTCCTTAAACTATGTTAATTATTACCTTAATATATACAAAAACATTGTTTTTTTTTTTTTTTTTTTTTCAATTTTTAAGGAGCTATTTTTATCGAAAAATGATTTTAAATATATCAAAATTCATAATTTTGTATTCTCTACAAATAGACATCTATATTGATATAATTTTAAGATAAATTAAAATTTTTATTTTTTTTATAGTTTCAACTATCATTATTCATAAGTGAATAAAAATGCATTAGATTTTAGTACAATATATTTGTTATTCACTTATGAATATATATATATATATATATATATATATATATATATATATATATACACACACACACACACACACACACTTTAAGTATCATTCATACTACTTAATCATATATGAATAACAAATAAATTGTAACAAAAATCTGATAAATGTTTTATTTATATATGAATACAAAATATGACGACAACTAATACACGTTTTATTCATATATAAATATAATATATGATAAAAGATGATGTAAAAAATATATTTTAAGTTGGAAAATTTTATTACGTATTATATTAATATATGAACGATACACAAGCTATAAACATACGTTTTATTCATAAGTGAATAACGAATATACTGTAATAAAAATCTGATAGATTTTTATTCACTTATGAATAAGGAGAGCTGAAACTCTAATTTTTTTTTTAAAATTTATTTTAAAACTATATGAATATGAACGTATATTTCTAGAGAATAAAAAATTATGAATTTCGATATATTTAAAATAATTTTTCGATAAAAATATATTTCTAAAAATAAAAAAAATAAAAAAGTATGTTTTTGGATATATTAAGTTAATGATTAACATAATTTAAGGAAAATGTTTGGTTGGAAAACATATGTGTATCCGTTATTCATTTCCGCCGGTAAACCTAAGTGTTTTGCGGCAAAATAAATGTGTAACCGAGAAAGGGAACCATTTCCACTTTTGCAGGTCACCGCATACCAGATCATCGTTTCCGGATGCTGCTTCTTCTCCATAGTGAATACCCTAATTACTAGTTAAACTTATGGTTTTGAAACTTTGCCTAAAAGAATCTTATTTTTAATAGATCTTATTAATATTTTAGAAGTCACATTTGTCTGTTGGAAGACAAAGTTTGTCTAGTTGATATACATGTGATGTTTTATATGTACCCATGTACCTATTGGAAAAAATTGCTAGAAAACAAATCGATTGATTTATTGTTTAAGACTATTAAAGATTTAAGAAAATAAAAGGAGAATTAATATTCTTTATCTTAGTTCAATGATTTATTTAATATATTACTTTCGAAAAAAAACATTTACCTTTCTTTAATAATATATTATTATATAATCATATATTCATATATATTTATAAATCAATTAGGTCATCCGTTATACTCATTACTAATCATTGTAATTGTAGGTGTCACATCATCATCACTAACAACCACTAAACATATGAGATACCTACCCTTAAACACACCACACCAATTTATTTTTTTAATTAAATTTAAATCGAAATAACATAAGAATAATATATATATATATATATATATATATATATATATATATATATATATATATATATATATATATACTAGTTTTTTTATTACTATAAAATACCAAATTACATTAATTAAAAAAAAAAAATAACATTAAAAATAAAGATTACATTAATTAAAATAAAAAATAAAAAACCTAAAATTACCATGCTTAACTAAAAAAACTATCCCCTATTCCTACGTCGGACTCGAAATTACTCATTCATTGCGAGAAATAGCTCTAAATCTTCGCTTTCGAGGTCGTCAGCTTTCATTATCAAGATTTCCATATCGGTTTTTGTTTGAATCATCGATTGTGTTTCTATCATTTTTTGTTCTACCCAACTCAACATCTCCGCCTTCGTTTCTTGAATGTGCATATACCGATCAAATTTCTCTCCAAATTGATCCATAACACAAGATCCCGAAGCCGTTGAAGCCGGTTTTTTTGCTTTATTTCTTCCAACGGGCCGACGAAGAGGTTGTTCGTCTTCAAGATTGAGCGGATTATTGTTGGTATCGAAGTGTGTCCGCCCGTCCGATTGTTGGGAAGTTGCATCGAAGTTTCTTGAACGCTTTGAACTGGAAGATCGTGACCTTCCGTCCGTTTGCTCTTTCCATTTCGGATCATCTTTCAACTTTAGCTATGCTTTCACATACAGAAAAGATTTGCGGGTTGGCGTTATTTTTTCAAATTGGTCCAAAGCTGCTTTAAAGACATCGAAATCCTTTGACACACTTTTTTGTAAGTTTAGGATGTTGTTGTAAATTCCTCCAAATTCGGTGCATTTTAGTCGATTATTGCGCCACTTCGAGCTAATTTGATCCGGATTTCGTTTTTCACTTCCTGATAACTTATAGAACACCGCTCGAACTTTCTCCCAAAAACAACCATACGTTTGACTATCGTCTTCGATTGGGTCTTGGGAAGCCGAAATCCATGCCTCCACTAGCTTTTCTTCTACCTCTTTTGTCCATGAGACCCTTTCTTGGGTGGTGGTGGGTCGGACTAGTTTTTTTTTCTTTTTTTCTTTTTAGTTTGAGATGGTAGTGAAGGTTGAACTTCTGAAACAAAATCCGACGAATGAGGGGATTGTGATGGTTGTGGTTGGAATTGTTGTTGAAGTTGTTGGAATTGTTAGAAAACTTGATATTGTTAAAGTTATTGTTGGAAGGCCTAGAAAACTTGATATTGTTGTTGGAAAAATGTTATTTGTTGGATAGGGGAACCAGTTTGAATCAAATTGACAAAACCACATTGAGGTGATTCCATGGTCCGGAATTGCCGATGGGTTGTATCTAACGCAAAAGCGTTATCGGGTTTACGATTTCTATAGTTTGAAGGTGTATTTTGGTTGGGATCCATGGTTTTGGTTGTGAAAATATTGTGTGTATTTTGTATATAGAATGTGAACAGAATGGTGTAAGAAATAATGGTTGAAAAAATATATTTATAGGTAAAATTGGTATGTAAAAATGATATTTAAAAAAAAATTAAAATTTTAAAGATTTGGCCGTTGGAACGGCTAGTCAAATGGCCAAGAAGGGGAAAGAGCCCTATTTTGCATTGCGTTTCGTGGTCCGGAGAACGACTCACAACAAAAACGATCGACCACGACCGGTCAAGATGGTGTGCATGGTCGTGGTTGTGGTCCAACTTAACCACAGACAGATCGTGCCATGTATACCGGTTGATCTTATGTGCTAGCCTTTTTCCTAGTCATTGGTAAAGTGTTTTTTCATTTTGAAATTCGTAATCCTAATAAATTCTTTTCTTTAGATCTATAAGGTTTATATAAAATGTGTTTGTTCATATAGAGTCCGTATTTACTTTTTTCTAAATACACCAATGCTCAAACACCAATAATGTTATCAATTTTAAATTTGGACTTAACCTTTTTTTAAACAATAACAAATATCAATTTGGCTTCCATTTAGGGGTTTCACAAGTAGTTGTTAGTTGAAGGTCACCATTACAAGATAGAAAACATGTTTTGTACTTGTGCACACGTGTGTTCTTTTATGTAATTATTGATGTTATTTTAATTATATCTTATCGTCACAATCAATCTTTTGTTATTAATTAATCATGTTTATTTTCTTAAATGCTCGATTACTTGTTGATTATGCATCTTTCCTGTGGGGCACTTGCACTTTATCCTCATATAAGTAAGGGTTGTAAAATATAATTAAAAGTTTAATCATATAATCATTAGTTGTTATAATTTTATAAATAAAGGTACAAAGAGCTGATGGTGTGACCACGGCTCCGGGTGCGGTGCACCACATCACCCGCAAACTACACCATGCCGGGTGTATGGTCCTAGCCTAGCTCGACAAGATCTTGCTACAATCTCTCTCTCTCTCTCTCTCTCTCTCTCTCTCTCTCTTTACCGCTTTGTTTTTGTTTTAGTTTTTTTTTTGTTTATATATATATATATATATATATATATATATATATATATATATATATATATATATATATATATATTTTTTTTTTTTTTTTTTTAATTTTCTTTACCTATAAATAAAATGTCAACATCCAAACTTACCACAAATCAATACATTTCTTCTATATCTCTCAATAATTCAAACCATGTATTCTTCCAACAATCCAAAACACCAAAAAAACACTCGTAAAAGACACTTAATAAAAGAAAACGAAAGGCTACGTAAACCATGCGAACCCATAGAAGTGATGGCATTCATACATGCATGGGTCAATGTTTTCGACGATCTAAAAGTTGGCAAAGACATAAATATAATCATTTTTTAAGGCGAGATACAAAAAGGTACCACAAATGAATGAATGTAGGAGAGTATTGTAACACTTGTAGATTTGGGCTAGACATTTAAGATATAACAGATAATCTTAGCTAAAGTTGTACTAATCGTAAAAGCGAGAGCTTGCATATACAAAACGTCTAAATCTGACATTGGATGAGGAAGTTATGATTTTTCGAAGTTTCAACGCAGTAGTGCGGACTCAGAAATCGAAATTCAAATCGGATAATTGGTAGCCGAAACTATCTAAACGTGAGATGAATATCTCATAAATAGGATTCCGTCGATATAAAGACAGTTGAGAACGAAATTCGTATGAAATAGTTATGATTTTTATACAGACTTTAACAGTTTAAGCCTGTTAATAATATAATTTTAAAAGTAAACTGAGAATTAGCCGACAGACGATAACTACACAAGGATATAAACAACGTCGAAAATGGAGCTTGTATGAAGATGATATGAGTTTTTGAAAATCTAAAAAGTTTGCGCATATATTTCATTGGGCGCGGTGCGCAGGCGCTTCAAGAAACAGCAACGTGGACCATAGAGAGGTTGACACATGGCAACATTTCGGAGGGGCGACATTGACGAAAGTGCTCGACATCCACCGTGATAAGCGCGACGTGCTTGCTAAATTACCATATAAATAAGCTCTGAAACAACCTCATTTCTCATCCCGTTTCTTATATTTCTCTCTAAAATCTCTTTGGTCCTTAAGGTTCGACTTTTTCGGACTTCTAAGCATTTTAGCTAGGCTCTGGAGTAACTACAAGCCCAACGAAAATAAGCTTTTGGGTTGGAGTTTTGCCTGCGAAATTTCCCAGTTTTCGCTTGAAAATCTCTATAAGTTAAGATGTACTTATCTTAATTCAAGTGTAACTTATATTTATATTCATAGTCGTTATTATGAATCTATAAATAAGATTTATCAGTGATTATGTTTCATAATATTGATTGATCTACTTACAAAGGTGATGTCTAGGCAAGCTTTAGTGAGGTGTTTAAAGTGAGATTTCTAAACAGTATACTCTATATACCAAACGGGCCCTACCTTTGTTTTGATCTTACCTGGTTGCTCTTATCAGCTATATATTAGTAGACATTGGGATTGTTGAGGAATATGGACTATCATTAGTCACAAGAATATAAGACTAAGACTTAGTGATATTCGTACCAAGTTCATATCAAAGGAAAAGCCAAAGTGTTAGGTGGAGCGCTGCCGAAATCACCAGTCATTAACTTTTAACAAGTGAGTGTATAGTTACTTTCACCTTACACATTGATATGAAGTATTTAAATACTTAGATGCTATGTACAATACTTGTGCTCAATATGGCTTACTTGGTTATACTATATTTAAATAAAGTATTGAACTATTTATTATACCTAAATTATATTGGGTAGTGAAGGGTTATAGAAATTAAAATATGATGAGAGGTTGTAGCCAACATGATTTTATTATAC
The DNA here is from genome assembly GCF_051521515.1 of Lactuca serriola. Classification (NCBI taxonomy): domain Eukaryota; kingdom Viridiplantae; phylum Streptophyta; class Magnoliopsida; order Asterales; family Asteraceae; genus Lactuca; species Lactuca serriola. The sequence continues at coordinate 5,580,062 of NC_136413.1, forward strand.
TACTAGGGATTAGTAATCTAGTAGGGTATAGAGGATGAGCCATAGACTATTCTATACAAGTCTGGAGAAACATGGACATTCTTGCAACATGTAGATGTTTATAAGCCATACACATGCAACTTTGCAACCTATAAATGTTAATCAATCAGACATCGGCATGTTTACAACATGTAGATGTTAATAAGTTGTTTGTAGACAGGTCCTCGACCTGTAGGCATTAATGAATTGTACATGGGCAGGTCTACGACCTGTAGGTGTTACCGAACTATACATGGGCAGGTCTCTGACCTGTAGATGTTAAAAAAACCACATACGGACAAGACTACGACCTGTAGGCGGGAATGAACTATTCATGAGGGTATTTTGCTCACCCCATGGTTGTGTTATTAACACATATTGCTAAGTAATCCTCAAGGTAGTATTGTTCACTTAGAGACCCTTTATGATAGATCCCTTAAGATCATCAGTTTAGGATCAGGGAGTGAGAATAAAGGGAAGGGATAATCAGGTTATTTGTTTGATGCAGAATATATAATTAAACCAAAAGTATGACCCACTCAGTTTCTTTGTATCACAGGTACTCGTACGAAGGTATATGGATAATGATGTTTGGATCTGATGGGAGATTTGAGGAGGTGTAGGCCATAATATAATATTATGTCGTAAGTCTTGTAACGGATATGCTTATGCTTAAGTTTCTTGTATCAGTTATGACATCTCAAGTTTTTTAATAATCAGTGAAAAAAATTTCTTTAGAAATACTTTTTATGGGACAAATTATGCAATATAAAGAATACTCTATTTTAAAATAATCATAAAGAAAAGGTCTTTTCAAGGCGTGAAAATGGGGATGCATAAGTATCGTACAAAAGGCCAAGTGTATTCCAAATGGGGGAAGACAACAAGGAAGTCATGCTGTTTAATGATTGTATAACAACATGCAACACCGATGGAAAAGAAGAGAAAGTGATGATGTGATTCTGAAGAAAGATCTGTATACCAAAAAGAAAATAAAAAGGATTTCAGGTTTGTTAAAATTTGGAATTTTGTGAAAGATATCAAAAAATGGAAAAAGACCAATACATTTGACGAGCATATAGATATTTATTAAAAAATCTCAAGATCATTCGAATCCGAATACACTACATCAGATGCTCGTGTTGGAATCCACCTCAACGATGATGAAACCGTTCAAATTACACCACCTTCCCGAACAATAGGAATGAACAAAGCATAACGCAAAGAAAATGGCAAATCGATAGATTCATGTGACTTGAAAGTGATGGGGAACAAGGTGAAGGGTCTAAACACAAAACTTTTGCATGTTGCTTCCAAAAGAGAGTGTAGAAAATAAATGGATAGTGACATAAAGTTCTAATGCAAGACACAAGTAACATGACCAGGGAAGAACGTTTCATTGCTTTGGCGATCAAATTCGTCCTTAGGAAACGTTATAACTATTATTTGTCTGCTTAAGCGCTTATTGTGTGTGTGTGTGTTTTATTTTTAATTTTTAGGGGTTCAAATTTCATGTTATTTTTGCTATCTAAGTTATTAAGTTTTTTTTTTTTTTTTTTTTTTTTTTTTTTTTTTTGTCATGCTATGTTTTTTTAGTTTAAGTAAAGAAATTTAAGTCTTTTATTAAAATTGATTTTTTTATAAGAAATTATGCATGCCATGGTACTCACTCATTGTGGATGACAAGAAACCGTGAGATTGTGAAAATGGAGGGGCAATGAGGTGGCGTTTATGTGGCAGAGAAAAAATATAGTAATGATGACACACACCCTAAAAAATATCAAATCTTGTTTACACCTATTTTCAAACACTATTATTTAAAACATTAAATAGCTCATACTTTTTGTTCATACCCATCTTCTTACTTGTATAAAATATTGACATGCGGAACCTACTAATTATCTCTCTTAGTTCCCTTGCTTGATTATAACACTTGCACTGATCCAGTGAATAAAAGGATATATAAAAACAAAAGATAGAAACATATGTGATTTCTCATATTATTTACATCAAAACAATCAAGATGATAGAATAACCTTTAACTTAATTTGTTTTATAGTCGAAATTTTATTGCAATCTTCTTTTTCATTTTGATTTTTTAATATAAAAATGTTTATTTTAAAAATATTTGACTTCCTATATAAAAATAAATATAAACATAAAACTAATAATAATTTAATTTTTTAATTAATTTATATTAGAAAACTCTAACAATTACATCACTACCGGATGGAAAAAGTATTAACTTAAATAATATATTGTAGTAACATCGTTCCGTTGACTTGGTCTTCAAGCGCAGATTCCTTTCCGGAACTTGTAGTCACACAAACAGATGGAAAACGTTAGTGGCATCCAGGGAGGAGGTCATGTGTAACACCCGGTTTCGAGTCGTTTCATTATTCGGGACTGCGGCCCGATCATGAATTATCTTAAGGCTTGAGATCTTAAGGAAGAAGGATTTGGCGCTTTTTGGATGAAGGTGTGAAAGTCTAAGTGATCCGAGTGTTTGATGGTGTTTTGAAGCCCAAGGGCATAATCTTAATTCGTTATCACAATCCTTTATGAATTTTGATTTGGTTCTGGGAGTTTTAAGGCTATGATGGGTTGCTAGAAGTGTAGCGCATCGCGTCACCTTTCTTTGGGTATAAAGTTCGTCAGAGACGGACTTAGAATGAAGAAGTTATGGCATTCAGAAGAATTTAGGGTTTTTTTTGGAAAAACCCTAGTATGCAGGGCGCACATGGGGAGTATGCAGGGCGTACTCGTGCGAGGGCACTTACGCGAGACGTATCTTGGCGTATGCTAAGCGTAGTGAGTAGACTTGGTCGCGAAGCTTTGGCCTCGTACGCTGAGCGTACAAGGAGTATGCTGGGTGTACGAGGAGTGTCTAAACCCTAAAATTTGATAATTTGTACCCTATTTAAACATCCTTATTCCTTAGGGTTGGCCTCCTAATTAGTCTCTAAAGCCCCAAAACCCTAAAAATGGTCTTAGCCTCCATTGTTGGGTGTTTGAGCCTTTGGTGAGAATTTAGTGTTCATTTTGAGGATCTAGAAGAAGAAAGAGAAGCTTGATGACTTATTGTTCGAAGGAAAGCTTTGAGATCCAACATTTGCATCTCCTTTTGGTAGCTTGGGAGGTATAAAGTCCAAACCTTGCCTTTTCATTTCATGGATCTTCTTCTTGGTTCATGTTTGGTCATTTTGAACCTTTAGGTTGATGATTGGGAGTTAATGTTGTTTTTGAGGCTTGAAATTGTAGATCTGGATATATCATGGGTTCCTTGGGCATAAAGGTGCAAACATTATGGTGGTTTTGGTTCCATGTATGTATTAAGTCAAGTATTAAGCTCTTTTGAGCTCTAGAGTCCCATTTAGCCATGCATACACATAAAGTTGGCAACTTTATGTGATTAACCACCTTGGGGAAGTCACATCTAAGTTTGGATCCAAGTGTTAATGGATTAAGTAATAAATTTGGAAAGATGGCCATGATTGGTGAGTACGCTGGGCGTACAAGTATGTATGTCGCGCATACAGGCCTTCCATGCTATACACTGAGTACGCCCAACGTACTCAGTAGACTTAAGCCCTTTCGTTTTAGGCTTTGGTTTTGGGCCTGGTTGTGTTGGGCCATATTAGGCCATCTGGATTTTCATGGTTGGGCTGCTGTGTCTTGTTGGACCTTCTTGGGAGAAGGCTCATGAAAGGAATTGGGCCCAATTTGGAAAATTGGGCCATAGTTGGGCCTTAGATGTTATTTTGGATTTTGGGCCTTTGGTCATCTAGTTGGGCTAAGCTTGAGGAAGGGTAAAAAGGTCTTTTACCCTAATTTGGACTCATAGTGTGAGTCGGGGCTAGATGTTGATGGGTTGTCATTGTGGTATATGATAGTGCGTCGATTTTAGCAGATTTGCAGTCAGAGATTATTCGTGGGATCAGCTATTGATGGGGGTATTGTATTGATTTTTACAGTTCGGGGATCTGTTAGCCAGCATCCAAGGACTGTCTGTATGATTCGACAGTGCGAGGTGAGTTTTCCTCCCTATACTTTTGGGTCAAAGGCACCAAGGTCGACCCATTGGTTTGATAACATGATATTATCGATATGCCGAGTATGGAATAGATATACATGCTAGTCTTAATATGCTAGTTTGGTAGATCAGTAGGACTACCCACTTTTCTGTCTGCTTGATTACTTGTATATGTTTGTTAGCTGTCAGCATATTGTGTTAGGTTGAGGTTGTACTGCTCCGTGTTGTAGCCAACAAACCCTGGAGCATTCCAGATATAAGCTGAGGGTCGGTTAGGGCATGCCAGACTCATACTGAGGGCTTAGGTGTATTCCAGATACGAGTTGAGGACCCGGTTGGTATGCCTGACTCGTATTGAGGGTGATGAGAGTATTGACGCAATCTAGATATGAGTTGAGGGTCGAGTAGGGCATGCCAGACTCATACTGAGGGCTCAATAGCATTCTAGATATGAGCTGAGGACCGAATGGTATACCAGATTTGTATTGAGGGTTGAACATTGGGATACCAATCCGATGACTTATTAGGTTGGGAGCAAGCTAGAAATAAGCTGTGGGCCCCAGGGGCAAGCAATACTTATGATGTGGGCTCTATATTAGGCCATATATGAGCTATGGGTTTGATATGCAAGCCAGACTCATATTATGGGCTCAAGAGTAATCCAGTCTTTTAGCTATGGACCCGATACATGCTGTTGTTGTTTATGTGCTATTTGTTTGTGTGTTGGTACTTTGGGGGAACTAACTTAGCTTTGTGCTTACAATTTCTTTTTATAGTTTCATGTTCTTCAGATGATTCATGGCAAGGTGAAGGCGTGGCCGTACACATCCTTGGTTTTACAACAGATTGGATCTTGGGAGACTCTGATTTTAAATCATTTGTAAACATTTTTGTTAATAAACAGGTTGTTTTAAAAAGTTTAAATTTGCTAAAATTTTTGGGATGTTACATCATGGGAGGGTACTTTGACGGTCAGGTCAATAATGGTTTGAGAAGGAGGATTTAAGAGAATTGGTGAGAGTGTGTCAATGGCCTTCCTTGTACCTGATTTTTTCGCCTCCTTTTTTAGTTAGGGTTTGGGTTGTACCTGGCGGTGAGGATAACCTAAACGATTATCGTCAAATACCAAGAGCACAGATTGGTCTTGCTATCCCATGATTGATATTCTAAAGTGTTGGTTGGTGCAGAGGGAATCTCCTTTAGTGGTACATACATTCCCTTATGTTGATGTTATTTGTTATGTTGTGATCCTCCATGGCATGACGTTCCTTGGGCAATGAGCTGAAATGGAAGTTAATTAAGTAACTACTGTAAGCAAATAGCAGACAGAGCCGTTGCCTCGCTAGTGAGCTAATCTGACAGTTAATTAAGCCATGGCATGACGTGCCTTGGGAGGCACAAACAGGCTTCAATGTTGCTCTTGTCCCGTCGCGACGTATCATCAGGGATACAATATTAAGTCCCCTAATCTAGTAATTATAGCATAGGCATAGTGTTGTCATGATGTTCTAGGCTTAGTCCGCACGTTTCCTTTGTTGGTTCACTTTGTCGATTATAACTTCTATATTTGTATCTGAGAAAATTGTCTCATCAGTTACCCTATTATAAATGTAACACCCCCTATGGAACGTATCACAATATTATCTGCTTTGGGCTCCTAACATGAAAACTTCCCAGGGGTTACCCCATCCCTGAATTGCGCTTGCCTGAGCACACTTAACTGCAAAATTCTTATGTGATCTGTTGACCTCACGACTTCAAAAGGTATTGTGATAGGGAAAGTATCGACACCCCTCGTAAGGAATGTTTAGTTCTCCTTCCCAACCAATGTAGGATCAGGTGTAACTCACTTTCACCCCCTTTATAGGGTTCAATGTCCCCATCGAACAAATCGAACCATGCCCCAACTCTAATACCATTTGTAACATCCCCATATGACATGTATCACAATATTGTCCGCTTTGGACTCCCGATACAAAAACTTCATAGGGGTTACCCATCCTTGAACTTCTCTTGACTGGGCACGCTTAATTGTATAGTTATTATGGGATTTTCTGCCCTCACGACTTTAAAACTCATTGTAAGAGGGAAGGTATCCACACCCATCATAAGGAATGTTTAGTTCTCCTTCCCAACCAATGTAGGTTCTGGTGCAACACACCTTCACTCCCATTTACAGGGTTCGATGTAACTGTCGAACATATTGACATGTGCCCCAGCTCTGATACCGTTTGTAACATCCCCCTCTGGAACGTATCACAATATTGTACACTTTGGGCTCCTGATACAAAAACTTCCCAAAGGCTCACCCATCCCTGAATTGCTATATCTTGGGCATGCTAAACTATAGAGTTCTTATGGGATATGCTGCCCTCACGAATTTAAAATGCATTGTGACAAGGAAGGTATCCACACCTCTCATAAGGAATGTTTAGTTCTCCTTCCCAACCAATGTACGATTTTGTGCAACACACATTCACACCTTTTAGGCGTGTCAAACCCAAAAAATATTGGGGTACAATATACTCCAAAGTAATCTCACTATATTGCACTAAAAGGTAGTACAAGGCAAGCAGGGTCGATCCACAGAGACACGTGATAATTAGTCTATACCTCTTTGCGCAAGGTACTATGGTCACCAACAGTAAAGAGGGGGGTTTAGGATAAAATAATTAAAACAAACACTTAAAAACACAAGTAATCAACTAAAAGAGTGAATTAAATCCAGAAAAGGTAAGGACTCCAACCTCATGTATGACAACTTAGCAATGTGATTCCAAGATAACATGATATTTGTTTAATTCTATCTAAGTTGGTACTCGAAAGTGTTAACAAGCTCTAACACTTCCCATTCACCACATTAATTAACCAAAACAAGCTCTTTGATTAACCCTAACCTTACTAACCTAATCTAAACAAGCTTTTAGAATTAGATTATAAGATTGCATGAAGCTTTATGTGAATGTTCCCAACAACACCCAATACTCCTCATAAGCTCGGGAGAGTAAAAGTGTATGAATAAGATTTACACTAAATTCATTCAATAGAGATCAATTTAATGCTTGTTACTTGTTCAATTCCACAAAACAATTACGGATTTTGTAAAAGAGATAACTTGAATGACCTAACCCTAATTCAAATGGCCAATAAGAATCACAATTAGAATCAAACATTCAATTGAAGCAAAATCAAATTCATTAGATATAAATTAAGAACAAACATCATGTCATATGATTGAAGTCACTACCAAGAAGTCAAAACATGAAATTGGAGAAACTAGGGTTCTAGCCACACATGGCTAGAACAAGATCACAAGTCTAAAAGATGAAATTAAGTGTAATTACAACTTACAAAAACAAGAATTAATGTTTCCAAATGATTGACGGACAAAAACTTGCAAAAACCTTCGAATTCTCCTCTCCAATGGTGCTCTGATATGTTGTGTGTAAAAATGACCCTCAACCCGTAATATGAAAGATAGGAAAAACTGCCAAAAGTTGGTTTTTGGGTCGAACACGACCCGTGTTAAAATAGGCTAAACTGACACGGTTCGTGTTCAGCAACATGCCCAGTGTGGATTTACACTAAACTGACACAGGTCGTGTTTAGCAACACGCCCCGTGTTGATTTGCACTAAACTGACACGCCCTGTGTTCCTCTGTGACTCCAATTCCAAACTTAATTTTTCCAACTTTTTCGTTCGTCGCCCGATCATCCTGAAATCTTCACCAATGCTTCCCGGCACTTCCCAAAGCATGTTCCAAGCTCCGGTTTACCTGAAAAAGACATGAAAAATGTGCAAATAAGGTTGTTCTAGAGACTAACATGAATATGATGAAATGCAAGAAAAGGAAGAACAATTGTGCTAAATAGATGCATGAAATGGGACTAAAAGGTGCGCAAAAAGGTGCACAAATTGCACCTAACAACACCCTTTATGTTGTTCGATGTCACCATTGAACACGTCGACCCGTGCCCCAGCTCTGATACCATTTGTAACATGTCCCTATGGCACATATTAGAATATTGTTCACTTTGGGCTCCCGACACGAAAACTTCCCAGGGGGTCACCGATCCGTGAATTATTCTCGCCCGGGTACTCTTAACTGCAAAGTTCTTCTGGGATTTGCAGCCCTCACGAGTTTAAAATGCATTGTGACTAGGAAGATATCCACACCCCTCATAAGGAATGTTTAGTTCTCCTTCGCAACCGATGTAGGGTCTGTTGCAATGAAACTTCACTCCTCTTTAAAGGGTTCGATAAGCTTGTAGAATACATTGACCCATGCCCTGATCCTATATCGGCTGGGAATGAGAACTAAACATTCTTTATGAGGGGTGTTGTAACGACCCAAATTTTCTTACTTCGCCTTTGAGGTTAGTTCTTTTACATTCTCGTGTTAAGTTACTTTTCTATTGATTAAAGTTATCTTATGGGGACTAAAGTGTAGAAAATGACTTCTTGATCATGCATATGGGTCATATGGCCATTTTTATACACTTTGAGGGGCCTACATGAAAAATGGACCCATACTTATACCACACTTAACCTTAATTTGAGTTTCGTATCTCATTTGTAGCCAACAAATCCTTCATCTTCTTGAGAGAGTGTTCAAGGGTTCTTGCCCTAGGTGGTGTGTTGAAGTGAAGAAGAAAGGTGAATTGGTGCATTTGGTGGACTTATGGTGGGATTCATAGAGCTTATTCCTTAGCATGCTCTTGGTGGTTCATTTTTGGATTTCTAGAAGGTAAGGACACTTATCTAAAGTTCATTTTTGTTGTCCTTCAAATCAAACACGATGAAAGACCATGAATAACGGAAAGCTCTTGGTCTTAGTGTGTTACATTGTCCGACTCTTGTCCTTAACATTGTAGCTACCTAGTAATGGTCTTGAGGGGTTAAGATAACCTTAATAGAGGTTTTGATCGGACATGATAGAAAATTTGTAACTGTCCAGTTTTCAAGACGTGAACACTGCCTTGTCATGCATTGTGACAAGGAAGGTATCCACGCCGTGATGACGTGGAGTTGACCGGTCCAACCCTAAAGTTCACCTTGTGTAATGATGTGGACATCCTAGTGCCACGATGTGATGATGGAACTGATAGGGCCAAAATTGCGATGGACCTTGAACTCACGACCTTACACCTTATTGGTCATGATGTGAGACTTGCCTGGACAAAATCATTTCGATTTTTAAGATATGTTTTTGATGGTTTCTTTGGGTATTCTTTAAGGGGTGTTATAGTACTTGTGAGAAGGTGGTTTTCCTCTGTTCATAGCTCCACAAAATTTGGACTAGAGGTGAGACATTTATTGTGTGGTTTAAGCACTAGTTTGGAAGGAATTCATCTACTTGTACTTGTGTTCTCGTCTATCTGATATTGTGTAATGTTATAAACTGAATGTCAATAGTTAAACATAACCTGGACATGTAAAGTTCTCGTTGAATGCAATTGAATTTAGGAAACCTTGTACGACTGAGTTCTTAAATTAAACACTTGTTGCAATTTAAGAGGGTTAGGTCCATGCTAGAAGGGAGGACTTTTGTGTTGTCATATTATGAAAATAAGCATGTTATATTTTATGTGTTTTCAACTTTGAATGAATCTAGGATATGCATGCTAGATGTTGTTTGGTTGAAAGGAGTATCTCAATATATTCTATCACAAGTTGCTATATATTTATATGTTGATATACCTGGATATGTGTTTGGAAGATGTAGTATGCCATGGATTAGTCCTAATAATAATTCACTTGAATGATTACATAATTATATTGGTGAGGTGTGTGTTTTGACCATGTGAAAGGAATTAATTAATTATCTAATTAATTAAATAAAATAGGAAATACACATAGTGGGGTAAAACGTAGTAACCTAACTTAGGTACATGCCCTTACTGTAACACACCGATTCTCAGGTATTGTTTAAATAAGATTTATTGGGTTAAGCTCCACTCGACGAGTTGGTTGCCCTACTCGTCGAGTAGCAATGGGGTGAGATCGTGTGTTAAGCGACCTACTCGACGAGTCCATATTGGGACTCAGCGAGTAGGAGCTGGCAGATGAAACCCTAAATCTCGGGGTTTGCACCCCTATTTAAAGGAGCCTCAGCCTCCTTTGGCCTCTTTGCAGTCTTTGAGAGCTCCTTAAAACCCTAATTCGTGTGGTATTCCATTTTGGTGTGTCTTAAGCTTGGAAAGAAGGTTGGCTAGAAGAGGAAAGCTACAAGTGCAAAGGAATTGAAGCAAGGAAGGTGTGGGAAGCAGAATTTACCTCAGCTACCATCCCTTGGAGGTATCAAGTTGCCATTCTTACTTCCCTTTTTCCTTTTTTTGAGTTTTTTTTTTTGGGGGGGGGGGGGTTATGGATTTTGAGGTTGATAAGGTGGGCTATGGGCCAGATCTGAAGTTGTAACTTCAGATCTGGACCCTCCTTAAGTTTTAGAATCATAAAGTTGCTGTATTGGTCATGAATGAGGTCCCCCTTGGGCATGAGACCCCCATTAAGAGCTTAGATTTGGCATTTAGAAACTTTGTAGCTATGCATGCATGTAAAGTTTGCAACTTTACGTGAAAAGAATGCCCTAGAAGCTTGGATCTGTGATTAGGAGCCGCTGTAAGGACTAGAATAGGTCTGTATGGAAAAAGGACTGAATGGACTCGGCGAGTCGCAAGGTTGACTCGGCGAGTCACATGAAGATGGCCGTGAACTCGAAGAGTTGGAGGAACAACTCGACAAGTCCGATGATGATTGCCATAGACTCGACGAGTTGAAGAACAACTCGGCGAGTCGGATGAGTTTTCTCCAGGATATGTATGCATGTGTATCTGTCGAGTTGCAAGGAGGAAACTCGACGGGTGGTCTTAAAGTTTGATCGAGAATCGAAGGAACTCGACGAGTCACCCCGATGACTCGGCGAGTTGGAATGTGCTTCAAGGAACTCGGCGAGTCGAGGTCAACATGGACTGTTGACCTTGACTGAGGACTTTGACTTTGATCATGGGTTGATAGTGGGTTATGGAATACCTTAAAGAGTAAGGACTTACGAGTATATTGTACTATAATAATAGGTGGTGGAGCCTATGTCAAGTGATCCGAGAGTTGGAGTTTACCTTCCGAGTCGACATCTGCAAGGTGAATTATCCTCACTATATCGATAGGGTCTACGGCACCAAGGCCGGCCCTTTAGTTGTTATTGTTATGGTATGCTACATGTGGTTATGATCTGTTAGATTGTAATCAGGGTAGACAGTATGTTATGCTCTTATGATCCGTAAGGATTGGTATGTTAGTGACCTGCTAGGTCGGTACTCTAGTTACAGGAGAATTCTATGATTGATGATCAGTGAGATAGATATGTTTGATGTTTTTATATGCCAGTATATGATAGTTATGCGCACATTAGGGATGAGCAACGGGCCAAACCCGGACCAGACCGGCCCGAAGACCGAAAACCCGAAGACCGAAAATCGTGAATTTTCTTACCCAAAAACCGGACCGTTTTTGGATGTACGGGTTCGGGTTCGGTCCGGTCCGGTCTCGGGTACTAAATTGGGTTTTGGGTTTTGGACTGAACTAGGCTTTGAAATTGGTACAATGTGGGACTTTACTTAGAGCACGTGCAAATGAGGTGTCTACAAAAAAATATAAACCTTATTAACTTTTGGAACAAATAAAAATTACACTATTTAGCACAAAAACTACACTTTTTTATAAAAAAATGCATGTTTTAACAAAAAAGAAACAACATTGTTAATAAAAAAACTGCATTTTAACAGCTTTTTTGTGTAAAAAACAACAAAAAACAACATTATTTATAAAAAACTGCATGTTTTTATAAAAAAAAATTTGCATGTTTTTATAATTTTTTTTGCATGTTTGAACAAAAAATAGCATGCTAAATACATTTTTTCTTGTAAAGTGATAGGAACAAACATTGATCAAGATCTATAAATAATGTTACAGTAAAAACATCAAGTTTTATACATAATGTTATATATAACATTAACTAATAATTCAATATCCTTATCTATATATTTTAAGGAGAAATTTTTTTTCGGTCCGGTCCGGGTTAAATCCCGTATTCTAGGTACGGTCCGGTCCAAACCCGAAACCCGATTAGCGGTAAAAACAAAACCCGAAAACCGGCCCATTAATATGTATATCCGGTCCGGTTCGGGTCCGGTCCCGGTTTTTTTCCGGTCCGGTCCGGTCCAACGGGTTATATGCTCATCCCTAGCGCACATGGTTATTTTCTTGATTGGTTGGGTTGAGGCGATCCTGCTTTGTGCTGAAGGCCAACATACCCTATGAGCGGTCCGGGGAGACTGTAGGCCCACGTGGCGGACCGGTCATGCCAAAGGCTCGGGATAGATCTAGATTGACTGTAGACCCTGTAGGGCGGTCCAATCAGGCCGATAGCTCAATATGCATGTTGGTTGATTGATTATTACTGATATGGTATTGTCAGTGTGGTATTGGTATTTTGGGGGTAGCTCACTAAGCCCTCGGGCTTACAGTTTTCAGTGTATTGTTTTAGGTACTTCAGGAGTTCATGGTAAGGCTAAGGCATGACCGTACTGCTCCTCATCCTTATGATATGATTTTGGGACACTCTGATGGATAATGATTTGAAAACGTTTTTGTAAACAAATGCTATTTGATTTCTATGTATGTTTGAAAAAGTTTAAATTTGGCGTAAAAATTTGTGGGTGTTACAAGTTGGTATCAGAGCCTTGGTTTGAGTGAATTGGAGGAACACTCGTGTGAATCCAGTCTCAAATCAAGGAGATTTTCGGAAAGTAAGTTTTTATAATGGTTTTCAAAATAAAGGATGGAGGATGCAGAGGGTATGATCAGTCGGAGCTTGTAAGTAAACCCCAAAATACCATACAGTTATTTGATATTCTGATATGTTAGAATAACATGCTAGTGCTAGGCTAGGGATCTTCAGGAATCGCATGATAGATTTGCCTGATTATATGATGCCTATTAGCCTAGGGTTTCTTGTATGTGGAATTGACATCATAACTGTAGATGTTTAGTGTATGCATCACGACTGTGCATAATAAAGACCTTATAGCTTGAGAATGTTGCTTCGACCTTCGGGTAGGATTGGATATTCAAAACTGTATTGGGTCTAGTGTTATATGCAGCTAGCATGAACTAGCGCTGCAGGGGATGATGGAAGTTTCATGGATGTGTGAGTCATGAGAAGTGGTTAGACTAGATGCGAGATAGTTGGTATTCCTCTAGAAGTGAGGGTTGAGCGCATTCTATGTTGATGATATTGTTAGGGTGTTGTGGTGATACTTGAGACAAATATGGGTAAGTGTGGAAGGTAGTATGGGCCCGTACTACTGAAAGCACAAGACCCATACGCGTAGCAAGGAAATGACAACCCCTAGGGTTTGTGGGTTTTGGTCTCCCGACATTATGTTATTTATCTGGTGACTTGTATATATATTACAGTATGGTGGTGACGAGACGTGTTGCTTCTGGATCCGGATCCGGATCAGGATCAGGGTCAGGAGACGGAGGGTTGGAGGTGCCGGTAGCACCTGAGCCCGTGGTACAGATAGGGACCGAGGAGTTGGATGCCTGGATCCGGGAGATTATGCACAACGAGATTGCTGCAGCGTTCCAAGCGCAACTACCATAGATGTTTGGGTCGATTAAGACCACAATGGTTGAGTACTTTGATGAGCGATATGCAGATCTAGCAGAGACAACTTCCGCTGCAGCCACTTCGGCTGTAACTATGGCTGGGGTTGGAGGGGGAGCCAGCAGGGCTTTCCAGTACCGGGACTTCAATAACACGAAGCCCCCGACATTTGATGGTATACAGGATGCGATTAGGGCTATGAGGTGGTTGACTGACGTGGAGGGCTGTTTCTTCACGTGCTCATGTCCTGCTGACCAGAAGGTCAGGTGTGCCCTGAACCTGCTGAGGCTCGGGGCAAAGGACTGGTGGAGATTGACAACAGGGTTATATTTTGATGATCAGCAAGCTGCTGTTACTTGGGAGCAGTTCCAGGATATGTTTCGCATCCGCTACGTTCTGTGCGTGGAACGGTAGCGGCTTGCTCAGGAGTTTTTGACATTGAGGCAGGATGGGGAGTCTGTGATGGAGATTACTCGTATGTTCACGGAGAGGGCTATGTTTTGCCCGGAGTTTGCTTCGGAGCAGTCTCAGATGACTCGTTATCTGAGTATGCTCAAGACTGATATTCGATAGTTTGTGTCTACACAACGATGTGATACCCTCCTGCACCTTCAGGAAGCCGCGAGGCGGCGTGAGTTGGAGATAGAGCTGCAGCTGAAGGAGCAGCATCAGGTACCGACACAGTCTCAGCCGACGCCTAAGCGGTCTAAGACCGCTGATACACGGTCTGGGGGTCATCAAAGCCGCACTTGTGGAAAGTGTGGCAGGGTTCATTCGGGGGTTTGTCGAGCAGGAGGTGGGTGCCACAAATGTGGCAAGGAGGGGCACTATGCCAGGGACCGCCGTCAGTCCGCCCCTCCAGCAGATATGAGGATTTGTTACCATTGTCATCAAGTTGGTCATGTGAAGACCAACTGCCCACAGCTCGCCGCCATGCCGGCGTAGGGTTCCGCGCCAACTACTGTGAGGATTGGAGATGAGAGGCCAGTCAAGGTGGAGCCTCCGAAGGCTCAGGGTCGCGCCTTCCAGCTCACGGCCAAGGAGGCCAAGGCAGCACAGGATGTGGTTGCTGGTACGTTTCTATTCTCTGTCTCAGTTATTGTATTTGTGTTATGCTTATTGATTGTACCTTTGATTAGGTACATTTTTAGTGAATTCTTTTCCTGCTTTGGTATTATTTGACTTAGGGGCGAGTCGGTCGTTTGTATCTCAGACCTTCTCTAGAGGGTTCAGTGTGCTGATAGATGATCTTTAGTGTTTGTTGCGAGTTTCGATCACCAACGAGCACGGGGTTTCTGCTTCTTCGGTCTACCAGGGATGTGAGTTGGAGATTTTCGGGGTGTCCTTCCCGATAGATTTGATTCCTATCCCCATGGGGGAAGTGTGCGTGATTGTAGGGATGGATTGGCTTAGCCATTTTGGCGCCATGATCGACTGTGAGGGATAGCGGGTGGTGGTTCGAACCCCAAGTGGGGGAGAGCTTGTAGTATATGGTGTTGGAATAGTGTCTAAGGCTGCAACTATATTAGGCAAGTATTTGACCCGATTGTGCATGGTCCTTTTGGGTTGCCTTCGCTATAGCAACTTGATAGGATGATTTATTATGAGAGAATAAATATTATTAATATATTATGAGAATAATCTAAAGAATAATAATATTATTATTTGATTAATATAAGTCATAGATTAATTAGTATTAATTTGGTGACTTAAAGAGATTAATTAAATAAGAGGATATAAACTGTCAATTGTTTGATAGTTACACTTTGGGCTGTAAATCCTTATTGGATAGAGGATGGACGAATTCTAGGGATTGGGATAGCCTCAAATTCGAAGGCTATCTTAGGTAAGGATTAGGATTGCTTTAAGGAAAGATTATCCAACTAGGGTTTAAGGGTGAAACCCTAAGAGCCTTACAAGTATAAATAGACCCCTAGGGCAAGGGAAATCGGCACCTCTGCTAAAGCAAAGAAACCCTGGCCGATTTCTAGCCCCTCTCCTCTCTCTCAAATCATCCTCCTTGCTAGTTGATGTTTGTAAGCCATTAGAGGAGTGACAATTGTGACTCTAGAGCTCCAAGACAACAAGATCAAAATAAGAGATTCAAAGGTAAACTTCTAGATCTGATTTTGTATTGTTCTTATACCTAATTAGTCATTAGAAGTCTTGGATTCAAATCATGTTTAATTAGAGAAACCTAGATCCAAGCATTAGGGTTTGCATGTGCACATAGGAATGTTCATATGGCCAAAACCCATCAGTGGTATCAGAGCCTAGATTGGTTTCTATTAAATTGTTTCTTGTTTGTTTGAATCTTGCTTGAAAAATTCGATTTTTATGTTTCTGAGTCATGGACTCGGCGAGTCCCATGGTGCACTCGGCGAGTCCAAGCGTCAGGAAGGGCCAGATTCGGGATTTTTTGATATTTATCTTATGGAAACTTGCCTTTATCGTATTAGATCAACCCTAATCCGATTTTTTGATATATATGACTATAATCTTGATCTAATTAAAGAGATTTATCAATTAATAAAATATTTAATTTCCTTATGTGATAATTAGTTAATTATTTTGATTAAATTGGTAAATTATTATGCAAGAAATCTTAAATAAATCAAATATAGATAATTATGGAATTAATTGTTAATTGAGATTATTTGTTATTTGATCCTCCATGTTTTAAATGTTTAAAACTTGTCCTCAAGTTTTGAAATTTATGTTTTGTGATTAAAAGTTTAATTTAGACAATTTAAATTTCAAACCCTAGAATTTTACAAGTTTAAAATACAACCCTATACTAATATAATATTACAAGATTAAGGTGGGTATAAGGTTGCGGCCTATAAAATGACACTTAATGGGTGTACACTCACACCCACCGCTTTCTTGATCGGTGGAGGGTCGTTAGCCGAACGGGTAGGATAGGGCAATCTCATCCTCTCATTAAAAGTATAATATGAAATACAAAGTAACTACATGTTTTTTTAAAAATTTCCCAATTTTAGAGTTCTTTAGGAAAAGTGAATTGATGCAATCCCATGAAATTACACTTTGCACCCTTGCTAAGAAGTTAGTGGAGCGTGTGTGGTTTACCGGCACACTAATTGGTTCTAAGCAAAGGTGGTAAAGGGCGATTCATTGTTTATCATAGTTCGATGGAGCGTGTGTGGTTTACCGGCACATCGAATAGGTGATCGTTACAATGAAGGCACCATGTGAATTTGCATGGTAATTCACACCCGCTTTGTGATCCTCGGTATCCCAGTCACAAGCAAGAGGGGCATATCGAGATTTAAACATGCCATTGAAAAGTTTCAATGAATCTCAACTAAACCTAGGAATTCTCAAATTCATTTAGAACTTAAAGTTAGGTTTTTGTGGAGAATTAGTGAATCGTCATTCACTTACCTTCAAATTGTTTGCATGTTAGATTACGACATCCCTTTTCTAATATGTAAATATTTTTGTTGGATCCTCGCCCTAATTTTTTTTATTGGATGATAATTAGGGATTCATATTCTAATCTATCTTTGTCCTTTCTATTTGTAGATGTCAAACGCAAACAACGCTGCTGCTAGTTCATTCACATTGATGAGCCTTTGTCAAAAGGTCACCTTCGATGGAACGAACTTTAGCGAATGGATAAGATACATTCACACTATTGCTCGCTATGAGGATAAGGAGTATGTCCTCGATGAGAAGCTCGAGAAGATCAACCCTGAAATCGCTACTCCGGCTGAAATGACCGCTTTTGAAACTCACGAGCGAGATGCAACGAAGGTACATTGCATCATGATAGCCACTATTAACTCCGAATTCCAAAAGTCCTATGAGGACATGTACCCGTACGAGATGCATCAAGACTTATTGGAGAGATACCACCAAAACGCGAGACAAGAGCGTTATGAGATTTTCACTAACATGATTTCCGCTAAGATGGGTCATGGAGAGTCTCTTATCGTGCACCTGCAAAAGATGCAAAGGTATGTCGACCGTCTTCGCAAGTTGAATATTGACTTTGGGGAAGACTTGGCGATCGACATGGTGCTTCACTCTTTGCCTCCAAGCTACAATCAATTTAGGATGACCTACCACATGAACAAAGAGGAGATCACCCTAAGCAAACTCCAAGGTCTCTTGAGGGTCACTGAGAGCAACTTCAAGGACAAGTCTGTTGCACCAACTCCCAATCCACCCGCTTCTCCTGTCTTGGCTATTGGACAAGGAAAGGGAAAGAAGAGGAAGGCTTCACCTAAGAACTATCGCAAGGTTAAAGCCCGAGATGGTGCCTCTTCTAGTGGGACCAAAGTTGATCCTGCTAAGCCCTGCCCTAACCCAAAGGAGGCAGAGTGCCACCACTGCCACAAGATAGGACATTGGAAGAGAAGCTGCCCAGAGTACCTGCAAGCCATCAAGGAAGGAAAGATCAAGCCGTCTTTCGCAGGTATATACACAATTAAATCTAACGATTCATATCATGCTATTTCTTGGGTTCTTGATACCGGTTGTGGTTACCACATTTGTTCTAATGTGCAGGGACTAAGAAGAAATAGGGATGTGGAGGCTGGAAGAATAAATCTAATCATGGGGAATAGAAGATCGTCGCCTGTGACCAATATTGGAGTGTATTCTTTAGTGCTTAGGAATGGTTTAAGTTTAGATTTGAACAATTGTTGCTATTCGCCAGAAATGGCTAGAAACATCATTTCATTTCATGGTTTGTTTAGACAAGGTTTTAGATTTTCTTTTAATAATGAGAATGGTTCTATTTTGGCTTATCTAAATGGTGTCTTTTATTTTGAAGCTATACCATGTAATGGAATTTATGAAACTGTTATGATTGTTGATAACTTAGGAAATGATGTTTTGAACATAGATTCTTCCAATAGTATGGATAGAGCATCCATGTGGCATTGTCGTCTTGGACATGTCAACAAGAAACACATAGCCCAACTCCAAAAGGATGGAGTGTTGGAGTCATTCGACCTTAGGGAAGATGACACATGCGAGTCTTGTTTACTTGGAAAGATGACCAAGTCACCCTTCACAAGTACATGTGAAAGGGGTGAGGGTCTATTGGACCTAATACATACCGATGTATGTGGACCGTTTAGATCAACCACGAAGGATGGGAACCGCTTCTACGTGACTTTTACCGATGACTATAGTAGATATGGGTATATCTATTTAATCAAGCAAAAGTCAGAAACTTTTGAAAAGTTCAAAGAGTTCAAGAATGAAGTGGAAAATCAATTGGGCAGGAAAATCAAGATGCTTCGATCCGATCGAGGAGGAGAGTACCTAAGTCTTGAATTCCACGAGTATCTCAAGGAGTGTGGAATAGTTTCACAACTGACGCCTCCTAGGACACCGCAGTTGAATGGTGTGGCAGAAAGGCGTAATCGAACCTTATTGGATATGGTTCGCTCTATGATGAGTCGTGCTTCACTACCAATCTCTTTTTGGGGGTGTGCCTTAGAAACTGCCGCCCATATCCTTAACCGAGTCCCTACTAAGAAGGTTTCCAAAATACCTCACGAGATGTGGACAGGGAAAGCTCCCTCGTTAGCACATATCAAGGTTTGAGGTTGCGAGGCTTTCGTAAGATGAGATACTCACGACAAGCTCGAACCTCGTAGTGAGCGATGTATTTTCATCGGCTACCCGCAGAAATCCTTTGGATATCTCTTCTATAGACCGAAGGACAATGTTGTTTTTGTTGCGAGGAGAGGAGTTTTCCGAGAGCGAGAACTCATAGGCCAAGGAGACAGTGGGAGGCAAATCGAGCTTGAAGAGATTCAAGAGTCGATAGATGAAGGAACCTCTACCGCTGGCACTCAACCCGAGGAGGAAACTCCGGTTGAACCGATTGACGAATCTTTACCTCTTAGACGTTCCGAAAGAGTTAGAGTTCAACCCCAGTTTTATGGTTTTCATATTACTACCGAAGGGGACACGTATATTACTGATGGTACACTAATAAATCTTGATGAACCTAATAGCTATAAGGAAGCCATGGCAGGCCCGGAGTCTGTGAAATGGAAGGAGGCAATGGATAGCGAGATCCAATCCATGTATGATAACCAAGTTTGGAATTTGGTTGATAATGTGCCTGGACGTAAGACCGTTGGGTGCAAATGGATCTTCAAGAAGAAGACCGATGTGGATGGAAACGTACACACATATAAAGCGCGATTGGTCGCGAAGGGCTTTACTCAAACTCCTGGAGTTGACTATGACGAGACCTTCTCACCAGTTGCGAAGATAAAATCTATTAGAGTGATGCTAGCTATTGCTGCATTTCATGATTATGAGATTTGGCAAATGGATGTCAAGACTGATTTCCTTAACGGAAAGTTGGCTGAGGATGTTTACATGGCTCAGCCAGAGGGGTTTGTGGATCCGAAGCATCCGAATAGAGTGTGTAAGCTTGAGAAG
Source organism: Lactuca serriola (assembly GCF_051521515.1). NCBI lineage: Eukaryota > Viridiplantae > Streptophyta > Magnoliopsida > Asterales > Asteraceae > Lactuca > Lactuca serriola. The sequence goes on from NC_136413.1 coordinate 5,600,219, forward strand.
TCCATTTATGGACTAAAACAAGCGTCTCGCAGATGGAATATTTGCTTCGATGAGAAAGTCAAAGAGTTTGGATTTCTACGAAGCGAAGATGAATCATGTGTATATGTCAAAGCCAGTGGGAGTATAGTAAGCTTTCTCGTTTTGTATGTCGATGACATACTTCTCATAGGAAACGACATCCCGACTATGCAGGAGGTTAAGTCCTGGCTCGGGAAATGCTTCACTATGAAGGACCTCGGAGAGGCTTCCTATATTTTGGGAATAAGGATAGTAAGAGAGAGAAGTAAGAGAATAATAGGACTTAGTCAGAACACTTACTTAGAAAAGGTACTGAAACGTTTTAGTATGGAAAACTCGAAGAAGGGAGAATTACCGATACAAAGTAATGCCAAGTTGAGTAAGACTAAAAGTACGAGTACCGAAGCAGAAATAGCAGAAATGAGCCGAGTACCATACACTTCCGTAGTTGGCTCAATCATGTATGCTATGACTTGTACTCGCCCTGATGTAGCTTTTGCTTTGAGCATGGTTAGTAGATATCAAGGGAACCCTGGCAGAGCTCATTGGGTTGCGGTTAAGAATATCCTTAAGTACCTTCGGAGGACGAAGGAATGGTTCTTAGTCCTCGGAGGGAGTGATGACTTGAAGGTGCGAGGGTATAGTGACGCCAGCTTTCAGACCGACAGGGACAACTACCTTTCGAAGTCGGGCTGGGTCTTTACCCTGAATGGAGGCGCAGTGACTTGGAAAAGTTCCAAGTAGGAAACCGTAGCTGATTCAACGTGCAAATCAGAGTACATTGCAGCGAGCGAAGCGTCGAAGGAGGCAATATGGTTGATGAACTTCATCGGTGATCTTGGAGTTGTACCCGCCATAAAGGAGCCCATGGAGATTTTCTGTGATAATGAAGGAGCGGTTGCCTTGACCAAAGAACCGAGAGATCATGGTAGATCACGACACATCGACAGAAAATACCACTTTATTAGACATCGTGTAGAAGAAGGACAACTCGTAGTGAAGAGGATATCATCAGAAGATAACCCAGCAGATCCACTTACGAAGGGACTGAGTAGGGTTAAGCACTTGCAGCATGCTAGGAGTATTGGGCTGAAGGATGATATTAGCATATATTAGATAGTATTAGAAACGTGGAATAGATAAATGTAATTAATATTTGATGATTAAATAAAGGAGTTTTATTTATGAGTAATGTTACTGTCTTATGTTAATTGTTTAACTATTGTTTCAATTTTTGCATGTTTTGACTTCCAGAATAATCGAATTATTCAAATTGTCCACAATCGTTCATATGTTGGAAGTAGATATGAATGAAGATTGTCGTGAATTGGTGCGTAGATTGTCTAAATGGTATTAGACATGGCAAAAGATTGCTGCGACGTTCATGAGTGCTTATGAACTGGTTTTGAGCATTGGAACAAACCCGCGCTTGCTGTAATCACCTTATGGAATATGATATATAAAAGGGTGATCGCAAGACAATAATATCATATAGTCTTAAAACCTAGATATATGGTTTGTTATTTGTTAATTGGTTGTACATTGATAATGCGAAAACGCATTAGTAACTCGATGTTATAAAACGCATTGTTGTGTATAGTTGATTAATGAATAAGTAAATGCATATAAGTCGAAGTCTATCTGTAACTTTTATCCTAAGAAGGTAAAAGCGATATCTCGGCCGCTCGATGATTTGATTTGACTTATGTGCCGGGCCTGGTCAGAACTGAATTGATGTGTTCGATTAAGTTCTATGTCGAATAAATCAGAGATCGAGAAACCAAAATGCTAGACAAATTATTCCATAGAATTGTCAGCATGATATCTAACATAGGACTGTACGATCCCTTATCTAAAGGACAAGATTGATTAGATAAGAGTTTGACAGTGTCTTTGAGAGCTACGATTGCAAATCGAATTGTACTTGTGCATATAGTTACTAGACTTATCCAAGTGGGAGACTGTTGGAATAGTGTCTAAAGCTGCAACTATATTAGGCAAGTATTTGACCCGATTGTGCATGGTCCTTTTGGGTTGCCTTCACCATAGCAACTTGATAGGATGATTTATTATGAGAGAATAAATATTATTAATATATTATGAGAAAAATATAAAGAATAATAGTATTATTATTTGATTAATATAAGTCATAGATTAATTAGTATTAATTTGGTGACTTAAAGAGATTAATTAAATAAGAGGGTATAAACTGTCAATTGTTTGATAGTTACACTTTGGGCTGTAAATCCTTATTGGATAGAGGATGGACGAATTCTAGGGCTTGGGATAGCCTCAAATTCGTCCAAGGCTATCTTAGGTAAGGATTAGGATTGCTTTAAGGAAAGATTATCCAACTAGGGTTTAAGGGTGAAACCCTAGGAGCCTTACAAGTATAAATAGACCCTAGGGCAAGGGAAATCGACACCTCTGCTAAAGCAAAGAAACCCTTGCTGATTTCTAGCCCCTCTCCTCTCTCTCAAATCATCCTCCTTGCTAGTTGGTGTTTGTAAGCCATTAGAGGAGTGACAATTGTGACTCTAGAGCTCCAAGCCAAGAAGATCAAAACAAGAGATTCAAAGGTAAACTTCTAGATCTGATTTTGTATTGTTCTTATACCTAATTAGTCATTAGAAGTCTTGGATTCAAATCATGTTTAATTAGAGAAACCTAGATCCAAGCATTAGGGTTTGCATGTGCACATAGGAATGTTCATATGGCCAAAACCCATCATATGGTGAGGGCACCAAGTTGGGATCAGGGTTTTGTTCGGCAGCCAGGGCTCAGCGGTATATTTAGCATGGGTGTGACGGTTATTTAGCATATGTGGTAGATATGCGGGTTAGGGAGCAGCCCTCAGTTTTAGAGGTTCCCGTGGTTAGCGAGTTTGCTGATTTGTTTCCGGAGGAGTTACCCGGAGTGCCTCCGGAGAGGCAGGTTGTGTTCAGGATTGATTTGGTGCCGGGTGCGACCCCTATCGCCAAGGCGTCGTACCGTTTGGCACCGCCTAAGATGCAGGACCTATCATCTCAGTTGCAGGAGCTGCTGGGTAAGCAGTTTATTCGTCCGAGTAGTTCACCCTGGGGAGCACCGATCCTTTTCGTCAGGAAGAAGGACGGTCCGCACAGGATGTGCATTGAATATAGGGAGCTGAACAAATTAACGGTGAAGAACCGTTATCCACTCCCAAGGATAGATGATCTTTTCGATTAGCTGCAGGGTGCATCTTGGTTTTCCAAGATTGATTTGAGATCAGGATATCACCAGGTCAGGGTGAGGGAGGAGGACATGGAGAAGACCGCGTTTCGGACTCGTTATGGTCATTACGAGTTCGTGGTGATGCCGTTTGGGCTCACCAATGCGCCAGCGGTGTTCATGGACCTGATGAACCGAGTCTGAAGACTGATGCTCGATCACTCGGTCATTATGTTCATAGATGATATCTTGGTGTATTCCAAGACCCGCGAGCAGCATGAGGAACATCTCAGGGAGCTGCTGGAGGTTCTGAGGTAAGAACGAATGTATGCCAAGTTCTCGAAATGCGAGTTTTGGTTACGAGAGGTCCAATTCCTCGGATATCTCGTTAACCAGGAGGGGATTTTGGTCGATCCGGAAAAGGTGGAGGCGGTTATGCAGTGGGAGACTCCGAAATCTCCCTCAGACATCAGGAGTTTCTTGGGTTTAGCAGGGTATTATCGGAGATTCATTCGTGATTTCTCCAAGATTATCGTACCCCTCACTCATCTAACGAGGAAGGGGGTGGATTTCCGGTGGGGCCCTGAGCAGCAGAGGGCATTTGAGACCCTTCGGCGATATTTATGCGAGGCGCCGGTGTTGACACCCCCGAGGGAGTTGAGGATTTTGTTGTATTTTGTGATGCGTCCATCACAGGCTTGGGGGCAATCCTCATGCAGATGGGACAAGTGATAGCATATGCGTCGAGGCAGTTGAAGCTGCATGAGACGAGATACCCCACGCACGATCTTGAGTTGGGAGCGGTGGTCTTCACTCTCAATATTTGTAGGCACTATCTGTATGGGGTCCGTTGCACTATATTCACGGATCACAAGAGTTTGAGACACATCATGGATCAGCCGAACCTGAACATGAGGCAGCGTAGGTGGCTGGATGTTGTCAAGGACTATGATTGTGAGATACTTTACCATCCTGGTAAAGCGAATGTGGTTGCGGATGCTCTGAGCCGCAAGTTAGCTAGGTCCTCTACCCCAACCAGGTGTATGAGGATAGCGATAGATTCCCCGCTGGTGGGTTTGGTCAGGGATTCTCAGATTGAGGGTATGAGACCAGAGAACTGGAAGTTGGAAAGAATCAAGGGCGAAAGCACCCGGTTTGTTCAGGATAGCCGCAGATTGTTGACCCGTTACGGTCGAGTTTGGGTTCCGATGTCCGGAGGGGTCCGACAGATAGTGATGAAGGAGGCTCACAAGTCTCGTTATTCTATTCACCCGGGAGCCACCAAGATGTACCTGATGGGTTATTAGCAAAACATCATTCCTATGGTGTACATGCAAACCCTAATAGCTTTTGGATCTAGTTTGTCTAATGAACATCCAATTGAATATCCAAAGCTGTAAACCCTAGATCTAGCATACAATTAATCATATTAACATAAGATTGGGGTTTAGATCTTACCTTGATTGTTATGTAGTAATAACAATCTCAAATCCTCCTTTGTAATGGCTTTAGAAAGCTTAGAGTCACAAGTTTCACTCCTCTAATGGCTCACAAACACCAAGAGCAAGAGGATGAAGAATAAGAAGAGAGGAGGCTGCCCAAAATGTCCAAAACCCTAGTGGAACTCATTAGCCACGTTTTTGGGGCTTAAGGGTACTATATATACATGTAGGCTATTAGGGTTTTCAACTAGGAAACCCTAATCTGACTGCTTAAGCCCTAAGCAGCCCATGGACCCTTTTAGAATAACCCTTGGACGATTTCTAATGGATTTCCCCATAGAATTCGTCCAACCTATTATTCAAAGGTTATCCATAGCCCAAATGCAATTATCTTATAATTACAGTTCCAGTCCCTTAAGTTTAATTAATCTCTTTTAGCCACAAAATTAATTATCAATTAATTCTTGACTAATATTAATGAAACAATATGATTTCTCCTTTTAATATATTATTCATAATATATTAATAAATGATAACTAATCTTTTCTCTCCATAATTCATCCTATCAAGTTGCTTTGATGAAGGCAACCCAAAAGGACCATGCACCATCGGGTCAAGTACATACCAAAAATAGTTATGGACTTTGACACTAATCCAACAGTGTCCCACTTGGATAAGTCTAATAACTATTCTGCGTATGACTTCAGATCCTGATCTGTAATCGTAGCTTTCAAAAACCGCTGTCAACTCTGATCCTTTCAAAAGGGTGTCCTTTAGATAAGGGATCATATATTCCTCCATTCTAGATATCGTATAGACGGAGACATGGATCTAAATCATTCTCTCAGTCTATGTGTTGTTTCCCGATTTTCAATTTATGATGAATGACAACAGACTACAATTGAACACATCAAATTAGTCCCGGCTTGGCCAAGCACTTAGGTGCCATCACTAAATCATCTAGGGGCCCACAGATACCGCTTTCATCCCACTTTGGATAAAAGGAACGGATAAACTTTGATTCAATGCTTGCTTGCACTCACTCACCGAATCACACACAACAATATGTTTTATGACACCAAGTTACTGGTGCGTTTACATATGATCAATGTGTAACCGACTCGCAAGATACAACTCACACATCTCGGTTTCAAGAATATAAGATATTATCGTCTCACCAATCACTCGTGATAAAATCCATGAAGTGATCCAAGTGAGCGTGGGTTTAATCCAATGCTCAAATCATATTCATAAGCACTCATGAACGTTGCAGCAAACATTTGCTTATGTCTAATACACTTTAGACAATCCACACACCAATTCACGACAGTCTTCATTCATACCTACTTCCAACATATGAACGACTGTGGTCCGTTCGAATAATTTGATTGTTCTGAACCAATTTAATTATTCAGGAAGTCAAAACATGCAAAGTGAAACACAAGAATAATACTAATCCCATATGGCCCCAAACTCTGGGTATAAATAAAACATTTTATTTAATCACCATATTGATTACTCATTATTTTTTGTTTCGGGTAGTCAACTTCTTACTTGAATTATTACTACACTTGTACCATGCTCTCAGCATGCACACAATGTTTACCTACGGTCCTTACTTTGTGAAATAGATCAAATGAACACATTTCCAATCATACTTATTTCACAACTCCCAATCCTTATCATAAGTATAAGAATATCAAATTCTTGTTACTTATGCTAGATTCTAACATTTTATGTAATAATTCTTTCGTAAAGTCATAGCTCAAAATCATCAAGACTTGGCTAATCTCTATCAGAAACAATTCTATAGATATGATGTCTCTCACTCAAAGTACATTCCTTTGAACATCCTTCTTGGATAAAAGTTTCTAATCTAGATATAGATTCTCAATATCCAACTCCCAATATGGAAACATTTCCATATTTGTCATATGACAACTCATTCTTAATAGAATCTTATCTATTCATAAATAATGTCGATATGGTCCATCCAATACCATACTTCCAACTACTCACAAGCAACCAATCTTCAGCAAAATTTGGATCGTCCTTTGATAGCTGTTTAATTATTTTAGTCAAAACTGATTCTAGTCCTTTTTCCCTCTTAATGCGCTAGACATTTGGAAAATTTTAGAATGGTCAAATATAATAGCACTAGCAATCAATCCTATACCCGAAGCGTATGGGATATGATGCATAATGTCTTACATGAAGATCTGATACTTTATCAATCTTGATGCCATAATCATAATCAAAATTTGAGAACACACTATGTATCCTTCACTAAATTTATTAACATTCCACAACCTAAGCCTTTAGATTTGAAATGAAGCATAATATTCTCTCCCTTAATTATAGCAAAACAACTATTCAACCCTTACGACTTTGCAAAGTATAACTCTTGTTTTCTATAATTAATATTGCTAACTTGCAATACTTGCCTTAATAATCATACAAGCACAACATTTATGCTCCCACTATCATGATGATTATTATCATATAAGCATAACACTTATGCTCCCACTAGCTTTGGCATGTATTCAGAAAACAACTTAACTTCCAGAAAACAATACCTATTGAATTTCTTAAGTTCATATTTCTAATACCTAATGCTTTGATAATCCTTTATCCAAGCTTCTCAAAATTATACACCTTTGCCTTAGATAGCTCATATGTGTGTCTAAACAATTCAGACTAATTGCCAAATCTCACAATTCGAATTATGGAAAGGGATACCGTAACCATAATCGAATTCGAGAATACAATTTTCACAATCACTATCTTCTTAAAATCTCTCTTAGTGAAAGCATTTCCTCACAGTCATTTTTATGAAGGAGGGAATCTTATGGCACTTAGATTTTAATGGTGTATGTGTTCCTATCCATGTGAATTTGTCAAAACCAAAGTTTGCGGCAAATCCAAACTCGTATGGACTGAACTTTCTCAATCTTGATTTCTTGCCTTATGGTAACACGAGTGCCCACCATGTCTTCCAAGTAGTTAAGCAGCTCACCCTTTCATATCAATGTACTTTTCATTGATCAAGGTGCTTGCCTTTTATGCGTTCAAATGAGAGCTCATAGAACTCACATGCATAATTAAATCAATTGGAATGGCACAAAAATAAAATAATGTCAACACGATAGGTCATAAACCTCAAGTCGTGTGCTAGTGATGACTGATAAGGTTTATTCTTGATTTGTTCTTGAAACCTTTCAAGACCATTGAGGCTCCCACTGACTCCTTGACATATAAGATTCTCTTGTCAATAAACATTTCTTGATAAACAAATATTCAAGAGTTAGTGTAGCTTTTATCAAGACAAAACACTTCACAAAATTGGTCCTAGTTGGTCTTTGTCTTATCCAAGACATCACAACTTTCCAATTTTAAATGTGCAAGAATAAGAAAACCTTTTCCAAACTCCACATTTGATAAATGTTATAAACCTTCTTGAGACTTGTCATTCAATTCACAATCTTAACTCTGAGACTTGTTTTTGGAACGAAGTATGATTGACTTCTTGATTTAACCATTTCTTTAATTTTTGATTCCTCTTCTTAGACATACAATTGTACTAAGACTAACTTAGAGGATCAATTGATATATGGTTCTTAATCATTAAGACCTATCATAAAACATAATAAAAGGTACTCTCCCTTCTTCTTAGAATAGAGAAACTTTTATCTTTCTGCCTACTTGATTCTTCTTTATTCGTTCTGCTATTTATTGAAACTCTTTCAATCAACTGAGAATTACACTTAATCTCATAAGTATAATCATATTTACTTAACCTTAGTAAATCATGACGAATATCTTTGTTACTCTTGTGGTGAACTTGATCAACACACAACCTTGTGTACTCGATCTCCTAGTGATTCACTTGACACTTTGTCAACGAATTAGTCTAATTTCCAAATATGTAATTTCTCATTCATCATGCAATCAAGTTGTATGATTCCAAGTTTCTGTCTTAGGCGATGATAAACTTTCCCTATTTGGTAAATTCTTGACCTTTCCACAAATAACATAATTAAGAGTCAAATCCATTATTGCTAATAATAGAAACTTACAAACATCAATTTTTCATATACGCCATTGCAAGGATAAATAAATAATATAAAATCAAAATTTATTTTATTGCGGAAAAATTTGTCCTTACAATGCAATTCAATTGAAAAACTATGTTAATACATATATCTTCGCAATCTTATTCTAACTCCAAGTAGTAGCTCAAGATTCTAATCTTCAAGTAATGCGATCGAAATCCATTTCTTCACGATTAGATTCTGCTCACTTCTTCCCTTAAGCTTCCTCTCTTTTCTTTGATCCTACAAAACATCGAAATGTAATCTTATCACATTATGTATTAAGAATCTAGAATAGGAACTTAAAAGAGTTAGTTAATGGATTTTACCTAAAGTAGAGCCATACATTTTGACTCTCCCATCCCTTAGATCTCTTAGGTAAATAGGGAAGCTTCGTCTCCAATGCCCCTTCTCTTGGCAATAAAAACAAATTGACTCTTTTGGAACAGCACATGGAACTACTTCTGACTTTGCCTTTCTCTTATGATCAAACTTTTCGATCATGGCATGCCTTTCGTTTCCATTTCCTATATCCATAGAGGTCTGGAAGGCAGATCCACCAATCAACTTTGCTTTTCCAGTGCGCCAAATCATCGCTGATTCAGTAGCAATAAGCATATAGGTGAGATCGATGAGGGTTACGTAGTGGTTCATCATATAGTACTCTCTTACAAACTCACTATATGAGTCAGGAAGTGACTGAAGAACCCAGTCAATAGCCAGCTCCTCACAGACAACAGATCCCAACATTCTTAACCTATCAATGTGTGACTTCATCTCTAGGACGTGTGCACACACTGATTTTCCTTCTTCATGTTTACTTGCCAAAAAGGCTTGAGTGAGTTTGAACTTTTCAATCTTTTGAACTTGTGGGTTAGGGAGAACAATAGGAGGATGTGGAGGAAGTGAAGCATGATCTCGTGTTCCTCGATCGAATAGTGGAATATCATCTTCATGTGAAAAGCTTGTTTCACGGATTTGGGAAGACCATAGTTGTCATACTTTGACATTTACAAAATGAGAGAACAATTCAAGTTAGGTTGATTAGAATCCTCGATGTGACACCCAAATGAAACATCGAGGCTAGGATCCAACATAATACTATACGACCTAGAAAAGGGATGTTGTAATCTAGTTGCAAAATATTTGAAGGTAGGTAAATGAAGATTTACCAATTTCCACCATAAAAAAACGAAAAGGAAATTTAAGTTTTAAATCTATTGAAAATTCCTAGATCTTTTGAGATTCATTGAACATTTCAATTGCATGTTTAAATCTCGATATGCCCGTCGATTTGTGACCGGGATGCCGAGGATCACAAAACAGGGTGTGAATAACCATGCAACTTACATGGTGCCCCCACATGTTACATTCACCTATTCGATGTGCCGGTTAACCACACACGCTCCACCGAACTATAACAAACATTGAGTCACCCTTTGCTACCTTTGCTTAGAACCATTTAGTGTGCCGGTTAACCACACACGCTCCACCAACGTCTTCGCAAGGGCACAAAGTGTAATTTCATGGAATTGCATCAATTCACTTTTGCCTAAAGTAACTAAGATTGGGAATTTTTTATGAAAGCATTTAGTTACTTTTGTAATTCATTATACTTATAATGGAAGGTTTCTGTCCTATCCTACCCGGTCGGCTAACGACCCTCCACTAGTCAAGAGTGCGGTGGGTAAGAGTGGATACCCATTCAATCGCCATTTTATAGGTAATTTCCTTAAACACCCCTTATAGACCAACTTCGTGAATGAGGCCTACTAATGGTAAGACTGACTTTTACTCATACATATATATAATATTAGATTTTTAATGTTATATATAGTATAGGGTGTATTTTACACTTTTAAAATACTGGGTGGTCAAATTTAACAATTTTACTTTTAATTTAATTAAATTGTAAACCAAAACTTTATGGATTTATTAAACATCTTTTAATTACACACTTTAATTAATTAATAAAACCATAAGGGTGTGATTTGAACTTTTCAAAACAATACTAGGGTTTTAGAATTTAACATTTCTAAATTAAACTTTTAATCAACTTTTAAATTTCAAAACTTGAGGGCAAGTTTTGAAACATTTCAAAACATTAGGGTTTAACTTATTTGAATTTCGAAAACAAAACTTTTAAGTTCAAATTTAAACTATAAAACCTAAAGGGGAAATTGAAACTTTTTCACAAGATAATTCAAATCTAAATTACAAATAATCAAACTTTATCTAATAAAACAAATGATTATCTAAATTTTGACAATTATCTTCAATTTTGGTAAGGATAATCACCAAATATTGATAAAAATCGAATTTTATTACAAAAACACGTTTATGGTAATTATCCAAAGCCAAAACAGGAAGAAAATCGCAAATACGAGCTGTCAGACCCTTTGACTCATCGAGTCTGGACCTGAACTCGTCGAGTACAGCCGACTCGGCGAGTTCAGCAAGTGACTCGGCGAGTCAAACACACAGAAGCCAAAAAATTTCGATTTTCAATTAGTATTCAATCAAATAAGCATCAAATACATCAAACAAACTGCCATGGCTCTGATACCACTGATGGGTTATTAGCGAAACATCATTCCTATGGTGTACATGCAAACCCTAATAGCTTTTGGATATAGTTTGTCTAATGAACATGCAATTGAATATCCAAAGCTATAAACCCTAGATCTAGCATACAATTAATCATATTAACATAAGATTGGGGTTTAGATCTTACCTCGATTGCTATGTAGTAATAACAATCTCTAATCCTCCTTTATAATGGCTTTAGAAAGCTTAGAGTCACAAGTGTCACTCCTCTAATGGCTCACAAACACCAAGAGCAAGAGGATGAAGAATAAGGAGAGAGGAGGATGCCCAAAACGTCCAAAACCCTAGTGGAACTCATTAGCCACGTTTTTGGGGCTTAAGGGTACTATATATACATGTAGGCTATTAGGGTTTTCAACTAGGAAACCCTAATCTGACTGCTTAAGCCCTAAGCAGCCCATGGACCATTTTAGAATAACCCTTGGACGATTTCTAATGGATTTCCCCATAGAATTCGTCCAACCTATTATTCAAAGGTGATCCATATCCCAAATGCAATTGTCCTATAATTACAGTTCTAGTCCCTTAAGTTGAATTAATCTCTTTTAGCCACAAAATTAATTATCAATTAATTATTGACTAATATTAATTAAATAATATGATTTCTCCTTTTAATATATTATTCATAATATATTAATAAATGATAATTAATCTTTTCTCTCCATAATTCATCCTATCAAGTTGCTTTGATGAAGGCAACCCAAAAGGACCATGCACCATCGGGTCAAGTACATACCAAAAATAGTTATGGAATTAGACACTAATCCAACCGTACCGTGATTTGAGTTCGAATTATTGGTGGCCTTGTATGAAGCGAGATATCGCTTGGTTTGTTGAGAGGTGCTTGATCTGTAGGATGGTCAAGGCCGAGCATCAAAGGCTGCATGGTAAGCTGCAACCTCTGGAGATTCCCATGTGGAAATGGGAATGGATCGCGATGGATTTCATCACGAGATTGCCGAAGACGGCAAAGGGGTTCGATGCTATATGGGTCATCGTGGATCGATTGACCAAGAGTGCCCATTTCCTAGCCATACGGGAGAGTTCGTCGGTAGAGAAGTTGGCCGACTTGTACGTCCGCGAGAATGTCTCTCGCCATGGGGTCCCAGTTTCCATTGTTTCCGATCGGGATGTCAGGTTTACTTCCCATTTTTGGCAGAATTTCCACGAGGAACTGGGTACGAGACTGCATTTTAGTATGGCGTTCCATCCGCAGACTGATGGGTAGAGTGAGCGGACCATTTAGACCCTCGAGGATATGTTGAGGGCGTGCGTCATTGATTTCGGTGGGAGTTGGGATTCCCACCTACCACTTGCAGAGTTCGCCTACAACAACAACTATCATTCCAGTATTGGCGCCCCACCTTTCGAGCTGCTGTATGGGCGGAAGTGTAGGACCCCTGTCTGCTGGCAAGGTTGGGCACAAGGTGATGGGTAGGACAGAGGTAGTTCTGCAAACTACCGAGATGATACAACAGATTAGACAGGGGCTCAGAGTTAGCATAAAAGTTATGCCGACCGACGACGATCTGAGATGGAATTTCAGGTGGGTGACATGGTTCTCCTAAAGGTCTCACCCTCGAAGGGTGTGATCCACTTTAGGAAAAGGGGAAAATTGGGTCCCCGTTATATGGGGTCGTTTAGGATTATTGCCAGGGTTGGCAGGATGGCTTATAGGTTAGAGCTTCCGGAGGAGCTCAGCCGGATCCACAACACATTTCATGTTTCGCAATTGTGAAAATGCATTATGGACCAGGAGGCAGTGGTATCGTTGGATGATATCCAGGTGGATGAGCGCCTGGACTTTGTGGAGAAGCCTGTGGCTATTTTGTAAAGGAAGAAGAAGATTCTGCGGAACAAGTAAATACCTTTAGTAAAGGTACCGTGGGAGCATCAGAGGGGATCCGAGTGGACATGGGAGCCGGTGGCGGAGATGCGCGAGCATTATCCGACATTGCTTATTCCAGTGGAATTCGAGGGCAAAGTCTAGTTCAAGTGGGGGAGATTTGTAACGCCCCGATGCTTATGTATGGTTTAAATAAGATTTATTAGGTTAAGCTCTACTCAACGAGTTGGTTGGCCTACTCGTAGAGTAGCAGTAGGGTGGGATCACATGTTAAGTGACCTACTCGACGAGTCCATATTGATACTCGGCGAGTAGGAGCTGGCACATGAAACCCTAAATCCCAGGGTTTGCACCCCTATTTAAAGGAGCCGCATCGTCTTTTAGCTTCTTTGCAGTCTTTGAGAGCTTCTTAAAACCCTAATTTGTGTGGTATTCCATTTTGGTGTGTCTTAAGCTTGGAAAGAAGGTTGCCCAGAAGAGGAAAGCTAGAAGTGCAAAGGAATTGAAGCAAGTAAGGTGTGGGAAGCAGAATTTACCTCAGCTAGCATCCCTTGGAGGTATAAAGTTGCCATTCTTACTTCCCTTTTACCTTTTTTTTGGGGGGGGGGGGGGTTATGGATTTTGAGGTTGATAGGGTGGGCTATGGGACAGATCTGAAGTTGTAACTTCAATCTGGACCCTCCTTAAGTTTTAGAATCATAAAGTTGCTATATTGGTCGTGAATGAGGTCCCCCTTGGGCATGAGACCCCCATTAAGAGCTTAGATTTGGCATTTAGAAACTTTGTAGCTATGCATGCATGTAAAGTTTGCAACTTTACGTGAAAAGAATGCACTAGAAGCTTGGATCTGTGATTAGGAGCCGCTGCAAGGATTAGAATAGGTCTGTATGGAAAAAGGACTGAATGGACTTGGCGAGTCGCAAGGTTGACTCGGCGATTCACATGAAGATGGCTGTGAACTCGACGAGTTGGAGGAACAACTCGGCAAGTCCGATGATGATTGCCATAGAATTGACGAGTTGAAGAACAACTCGGCGAGTTGGATAAGTTTTCTCCAGGATATGTATGCGTGTGTATCCGTCGAGTTGCAAGGAGGAAACTCGACAGGTGGTCTTAAAGTTTAATCGAGAATCGAAGGAACTTGACGAGTCATCCCGATGACTCGGCGAGTTGGAATGTGCTTCAAGGAACTCGGTGAGTCGAGGTCAACATGGAATGTTGACCTTGACTGAGGACTTTGACTTTGATCATGGGTTGACTAGTGGGTTATGGAGTACCTTAAAGGGTAAGGACTTATGAGTATATTGTACTATAATAATAGGTGGTGGAGCCTGTGTCAAGTGATCCGAGAGTTGGAGTTTACCTTCCGAGTCGACATCTGCAAGGTGAGTTATCCTCACTATATCGATAGGGTCTATGGCACCATGGCCGACCCTTTATTTGTTATTGTTATGGTATGCTACATGTGGTTATGATCTGTTAGATCGTAATTAGGGTAGACAGTATGTTATGCTCTTATGATCCGTAAGGATTGGTATGTTAGTGACCTGCTAGGTCGGTACTCTAGTTATAGGAGAATTCTATGACTGATGATCAGTGAGATAGATATGTTTGATGTTTTTATATGCCAGTATATGATAGTTATGCGCACATGGTTATTTGCTTGATTGGTTGGGTTGAGGTGGTCCTGCTTTGTGCTGAAGGCCAACATACCCTATGAGTGGTTCGGGGAGACTGTAGGCCCACGTGGCGGACCGGTCATGCCGAAGGCTCGGGATAGATCTAGATAGACTGTAGGCCTTGTAGGGTAGTCCAGTCAGGCCGATAGCCCAATATGCATGTTGGTTGATTGATTATTACTGATATGGTATTGTCAGTGTGGTATTGGTATTTTGGGGGTAGCTCACTAAGCCCTCGGGCTTACAGTTTTCAGTTTATCGTTTCAGGTACTTCAGGAGATCATGGCAAGGCTAAGGCGTTACCGTACCGCTCCTCATCCTTATGATATGATTTTGGGACACTCTGATGGATAATGATTTGAAAACATTTTTGTAAACAAATGCTATTTGATTTCTAGTATGTCTGAAAAAGTTTAAATTTGGGCGTAAAAATTTATGGGTGTTACACTTACGAGATATCGTGGTGGAAGGATATCATTGGAGGAAAAGAGCTTAAGTAAAGGCGACGTCAGATGGTTTTCTAGATGAACATTTCGAGACATGGTCCTGGTGAACATGGGTATACAGGGACTGGAGTGATGTCGGTGGTCTTGGATGCTATGTACAAACATCACGTTTGGGTGTAGGTATGCTCGTAGAGGTACCAAATACCAGCCTTGAACGGCTATGCATCTTGCTTGTACATTCAAGGTCGGAGTAGCGAAGGTGGAGAACCAAGGACAGTGTTACGGGTGGATGTCACACCGCATTTGGTGCACTTGGTTGTCCCCAGGTCATGTTAGTAGTGAACGGGTCTTTATTTGGAATTTCCTTAAAAGATAGACATATAATACAACAACAAGTAAACTAGATCACCTGTAATCCAATCCGTCTTGAATGTGTGTTTACTTATTTCTTGAGAATACATGTAGATTTGAGGGTCAACACAAGGTTGGTGAGAGTTACAGGTTTTCTGCTAATAGCAGTAATACTTTTAATAAGTCTAAAAAGTATTTTCTTTGTATGTATAACAATAGTTATAACAATTTTTAGAGATTCTTTGAAAGCCAATATGTATCTTTGTATAAGTAAATCCACACTTAAAACCGTATTTGTAAAGAATCATTGAAAGACACAATGTATCTTTGTATAAGTAAATCCATACTTTAAATTGTGTTTGTAATGAACCTTTGAATATCCTTGAAAACCAAACTATACTGTTACATAAGTAATTCGATACTTAAAATAGTTTTGAAAGCAATCAAATCCATGGTTGGTAGTGAAAAAGAGATATATTATAGTTAATGTTTATAGTTAGTCCTATACATATGTATCTCGCTTCATTGGACGTTGCAGTAACGATCATAGACACTTATCACCCACTTCGTTTGATCTGTCGAGGTTGTAGGTAGCAAATGCAGGTGGGGATATCAACCCCATATAGACCTATACATATATAACTCGCTCAGAAAATAAACAGTTATAGTAGTGTGGGTATGCTAAGTGTTTAGACTCAACTAATGAATAATGTCTTACTAAAAAACCCTTAATTAAAAAGTTTGTGAATAGCTCTCAGCCCAAACTTAATTACGATTAAGTCACTAGGCATAATGAATTTCATTGTATAAAGTTTATAATAGCCGAGTATGCTTGGTATGTATGTAAAAGAAGTAATGAACATATGTACATGTATAAACTTTATGTATTTAAACATATAAATATACCTGAATAGTAATAGTTTGAAACATTAAAATACTACAAAGTTTTATAATGTGCTTGTTATAATATACATTGTCACATAAAGAAAATCATATATTTTTGTATCATGTAACATTTGTTGTGTGTTCAAGTTATTTCACGATAAAATATTCATAATACACATGCAAAAAATTTGTACCGGTTTATTTGTAGCAATATTTTAAATTTTTAAATAACATTTTTATAAACTAGATTTATTTTATTTTCGCATAAAGAGTAATATATTTGTACAAACAAAATATATAGGCACATGTATTCCCCCATAATAATTAAAATATTAAAAAGGGGCCGTAAACACTCACCCTTGAAGCGTGAGTTCCATTTGTTCGAATTCGTTTTCTTTTAAAAACTTGTCGTGTGAAACCACAAATCCACCATTCTTGAACTTTGAAATACTCTTGGGACCGTTTTGTAACAAATCAAACTATTGGAGGCTGTTTGGTAATTTAATTAACCAAAATAGGACTGTTTCGTTAAAATAAATAAAAGAAGGGATCAAAATGGTTCAAATGGGATTAATGTTTGAATATTGGGATCTGTTTTGCTAAAAATAACAAGGGATGGGTTGTTTTTGAATAAATGGAATCATTATTTGGCGATTGGGACTCATTTTGTCGAGACATACCAAGGGAGGGGTTGATATGGTCATGCTAAGCAAATGGACGGTTGAATTTGATTAAATTTAATCAAAGTTTGAGTTTCTTTACTTTTGACTTGGTCAAAATCACAAAACGCGTTTCTCTCTGTCTCTCTCTCTCTCTCTCTCTCTCTCTCTCGGTTGAAGCGATGTATCAGTCGAACGAAATCGGGAGAGGAAAGAAATCGAGCGATCAAGCAGCGAACGGAGGTGGTCCAGGGGTTCATGGTTAATTGGTACAAACGAATGGAGATTAGGTCTCCTCTTCGTCTGATCGGGCTAAATCACGAAGGAAACACGAAGCGGCTAGAGATCGGACAACTTCGGATCGATTGTAGGCAAAGGGAAGTCTCGTCGGTGGTCGATGAGGCCTAAGAGGAGGGAGGGAAGGGGAGGACCTCTGGGGTTTGGCTATACCGAAGGAAGAAGCAGCGAAGGGTCCGATATCGCAAGCAGTAGCAGTAACGAAGACGATGGCGTCGTTTCCCGACCGAAGGGTGAAGGGGGAATGCGAGACAAGCTACCCCTGCGGTGAAACCCGAAGGGAAAATGGTTTGATCGATGGAATAGATGGAGAGGAGGCGTCGGTCTCCAGCGATTGCAGGTAATCGGGAGAGGAAAGAAATCGAGCGATCAAGCAGCGAACGGAGGTGGTCCACTGGTTCTTGGTTAATTGGTACAAACGAATGGAGATTAGGTCTCCTCTTCGTCTGATCGGGCTAAATCACGAAGCGGCTAGAGATCGGACGACTTCGGATCGATTGTAGGTAAAGGGAAGTCTCGTCTGATCGATTGTAGGCAAAGGGATCTGCTCCGACAGCCTCCCTGTTCTTCTTTCCGCCTTTTTTTTGATAGAAATCTGTGGAGGGAAAGGATGTTTGGGTCGATGTTTCACGGTGATCGATAGGGCTGTTGGGTTTGATGATTCACAGGAAATGAAGAAGGATGAAATCAGTGTTTTTTTTTTCCTTGTTTTATTCAATGGGGAGAAGAAGGAAACGAGATGAAGAGTGATCAGAGGCAGTGGTTATCATCTTGAAGTCACTTTGTTGTAATCTTATTTGGTTTCGTATGTATTGTATCTATGAAATATTTGATTGTGTCTTGCATCTGTGAAGTCTTTGAGTGTACTTTGGGTTATGTACATACATGATAGATAGAGTATGTGTGTAGGGAGGGACATGGCTGATGTCCTTGGTGTACAAATGAAATTTGTTGATAGATTTTAGATGGTACTGCGATTTTTTCTATTGATTACTATTGTAGCATAGGTGCAAGTATGTATTATGTGTAATTCATTTGAATGCATGTTTTTCTCTCATCCATATTATATGTACTTTAAATAAGATCTAGAAGCAATATAATTCATAATTTGTTTATAAGATATATAAAGAATTGAGATTTGTGTATAATATAAATGTCCAAATTGCCATATATGTAGTAATTGGTATTTGGAAAAATGATATATGATTTATATAAATATTTATATATTCAGTGTTGTTATATAATTTTAATTATATAATATATATGAATTGCATGATTGTCTTGTATTACATATTTTATCAAAACTCTAGTAATACTTTTGCATTGGACCATAAAACATATCTCATACCTATATATATATATATATATATATATATATATATATATATATTACAGACTTAGGTTATTCTATTCAAAGTAATTATTGTATTAATGTATGCATAAATGTGGGTCAATGAATTTTACTTATTTTAAGAAAGTGATTATTACATATTATTGAATTAAATATAATTGAAAAATACCATCTAATTTAACTAGAAGGGTATTTTAGTCAATTAATATAAATTTAATAAAGGAAATTTGCATATTTTAAGAAAAATTGCATATTTAATAGATTCTATTAATTTTAAAAATCTGATTGTATGGATGATAATTCTTCTAATTCAGAAATTCTGACGGAATATGTTTATCAATATTTTGAAAAAATAACAAATATGATTGAACATACAAGAATACACACTCTGACATAATATATATTTTGATTTAATGAACTTCTTTAAGAATAACAAAATTTTGGATAAAAGTTAAAAAAAATTTCATTACATTCTTAGAAAAGAAAAAAATTTATATACTATTCTATGAGAATGCTACACTTATTAATAACAAAGAAATACAATATATAAATTATTCTACTAGAATATATTATTACATATATTTCTTTCTGTTACATTGTATATTATTCTGCTAGAATATCCATTATAGTAGAATGTTGTAAGGTTCATATGTACCCTATTTTGCGTCGATATCTCTGGTTGTTTCAATTATCTAAATATAAAGAATAATAGACATTAAGAGGCATTAAAAAACAAAACTAATAGGATAAAAAGAAAAATGACTACAAAATTGACATAGCAGTAACTTGCAGCTACAACATTTGAGAAACATCAATAACATCAATTGAACCATTTTGAGTTCCCAAAGCGACTGCCATCATTTGAGATAAAATTATAAACTAAAAAGGAAAACAGTCAGTTTGAAAGGTAGTGAAATCAAAAGTAAAATAATAAATTTTACGATAAACTGTGCAAGAAGAAAAGCTCGGTTCTAGTCACAATTTTACCCTTAGCATTTTTTCACCTTTTGAACCTTTACCACCTTTATAATCATGCTCTTTTTGCTTCCCCTATGAGAAATATGGAATATGTCAAGATTATGTCCATGAATAGATTTGCAATTTTAGGTAAAAAGAGAATAACTGCAGTGATAAGTACTTGTTTGTGTGATAAAATAGTTCTAAACAGCTTCATCATACCCTACATACAGGAAAAAAGAGAGAGAAGATCCAATTAGTTTATAATGATTTAGGCATACGCACAATGATTAACAATCTTAAACATAACTGGAATTCAGTCACAGTAAAGTGGAATAGATTCAAAGACAAGTAAGATCTTACAATAATTTCTTTTTCTAATTCAATTGAATGGTTGCTTGAAAGGGGCATTTACATTTTCCACATCTATCAAATCCTACTAGACCACAACGAATAATAAACTGTAACACCTTTCAACCTCCAACACTATACGAGTTATATTTATAAGCATAAATGGAAACAAATCACAAGATGAAGTAAACAAACTTGGGGAAATCGAGGCAGAGAAATGGGTTTTTGGAGCCGAGATCTTTGTGATCACTGATCTTGCCACCAGAAATCAGAGAAATTAAACCTGGAAAGAAGAATAGAAACCAATTCTTCCGGGTAGATTCCTGAGTACATTTGCACCGTGGTGTTTAATCACTCTCTTGGAGGGGTTCAGAGCCAATGACGAAGCTATCGCCGGAGCTTTAGATAGTAAGTTCTTTGAAATTGCAACACTTCACATATTCTTGAAGTTTTTGAGCGACAAGGTATGATCAGAACAGCAAGCAGGGAAGAAACAACTTACAAAAAGGTTATGTAAACATCTTCAAATCTTCTTTGGAATCTAAATTGCAATCGGATCAAATACCTTTTTGATGTTTGGGATTTTTCAAATGATGGCGATCAATAATAGGAGTCGGGGATGGATTCTTGCTGTCACAAACTTGTGATATGGTTTTCGCAGACAGAGGGGGCGTCAGAGGTGGGCGACATTGGTGGATGAAGGCGACGAGTGGTGGACGACCGACGGTGATGAAGGTAATTATGGTTGTGTTGTGCCCTTCAAGGTGGTTTTAAAAAGCAGACGATGGATGGAGAAAACCTAGGTAGCTGAAGTCATTAGTTACCATAATTATAGAATATTATTTGTGGAAACTAATTATCAAAGTACGTATTTACCCTTATTTATTTATTTAATTATTTATTTTTATTTTAAATTTAGATTGGCCCACATTTATGCATACAATAACACAATAGACTTTGTTTCCATGGAATTGCTCTCCATTGGAATACTTTGTAAATGTCTATTGCCAAGTCTTTGTGACTTTTGTGCATAGCCATTACAAGAGGATCAATGCATATAAGTTTAGAATCTAACAAATTTCAGTAAATGGCAAATAATCTTGTATTCTTACATTTGCGGTAAGGATTTGGGATTGTGAACTGAACATCATTGGAATCATGTTCAATTGGTTTATTTCACAAAGTAAGGATCATAGACAAACATAGTGTGCATACTTGGAGTATGGCATATCTATTGTTTGGAAAAACATAGTGTGCATGCTTAGAGCATGGCATGACCATTGTTTTAATTCAAGTATTAGGTTGATAAATCGAAACATTATACAATAAATAATGTGTAATCAATATGGTGATTAAATAAAAGGTGTTTTATTTATATTCATAAGTTTTGAGACCATATTGGATTTGATTATTCTTTTGTTTCACTTTGCATGTTTTGACTTCCTGAATAAGTAGGTTATTCAAACTCTCCACAGTCAATCATACTTTGGAAGTAGGTATGAATCAAGACTGTCATGAATTGGGCTTGTAGATGTCTAAAGTGTTTAGACATAGCAAAAGTTGCTGCAACATTCATGAGTGCTCCTGGAATGAGATTTGAGTATTGGATTCAACCCACACTAATTTGAATCACTTCATGGATTTTATCACGAGTGATCATGAGATGATAATATCTTATATTCTTCAAACAGAGACGTGATGTGACAACCCGAAGTTCGTTCCATTATTTGTAACCCTTTCCGTTAATACATTCGTCATTTTCAATTTCGTTTCCGTTTACATCATAAAATTAAGTCATAAATGTGGGACTTCTATTATGACTTAATGGGTGTCCTAACGCATTTAGAACTCATATTAACACCCCATTCTAGTAATCGGAATATATTTAGAATCGACCATATCGGGTTACGACAACTTAATCGGGTGCGACCAAAAGCCACGTCTAACGTTGGTATCGGGTAGAATTCCATCGTGTCCCAAACTTGGATCATATTTAAAGTGGATTAAGCTTCCATTTGAAGCTTTTTCACTCTCTCACTACTCTCTCTCTCTCTCTCTAACCTCTCTCCTCAATCCAAACTTAAGGTCTAAAATCATCAAATTAAGGCTCCAATTCATCAAGGTAACCCCCCTAACTCATAGATTAGCATCCTTAGCCTTCAAATTCGTGCTTAATCTTTGAAAAAGGACCATTTCCATGTGCTTACGGCCCTGGAACATGCTTGGGCCATAAACACACATAAAAGGGGTTTTTGAGCCTTAAAACCCTTCCATATCACCTTTGGGGCTTAGAAATGGCTTAATGTCTTAATGGATCGGACTTAGAACACCTTGAATCCAACTTTTGAGGAGTAAACATGAGTTTACTGCCCAAGAGCATGCTTGGGCCATAAACTCATATTTATGGGGAGTAAACTCAAATTCAAGTGTTTAAATGCCACTTAAACACACCAATAGCCTTGGATTAAATTCTAGAACCACCCACAATCGATTTAAGGGCCTTAAACATGACAAAAACCCTCCCTTTAGGAGCTTACGTCCGTAAACCCCCCAAGAATGGGTTCCTGGGCCGTAAACTCACATACACAAGTCAAATGATGCCCTAAATTCATTCTAAGGCTTGTAAAATTGGTTTGAATCACATGTGATTGATATAGGGCCACCAAATCATGTAAGGGATGGTCATATAGGAGCTTACGGCCGTAAACTCCTAGTTTACAGCCGTAAACTCCATTTGGTAATGTCCTTGGTGGTTTAATTCATTCCTATGCCTTAGATTAAATCATACCAACTTTCCCCAAGTGATATTTGACCATTTAGCACCTTAAAACCCATCAACCATGAGTTCACGGCCGTGAACTCATGTAGTCATGGTCTTAGGGCCGTAAACTCCCTAAGGAGTTTACTCTTGAAGAGTAAACACATTATCCGAGCCCTATACGTCCGTAGATGTCACCCGGGTCACTCCAAACACTTGATTTGAAGTGTTTTCTTGTATTGGAGTGTATAATCATATATAATTAGTGATTTAAAGTCTAATTGGATACATTTGTATACCATTTCATATTACATAGGAACCTCGCACGTTATCAAGACCCGAACCGACACTTAGCATTCAAACCGTCACGTTTTCTCGCCTGGTGAATTCATACCCTACCCTTTTTCAATGTTTTTCACTATTTTCAGGGGGGAACATAAGCAAAGTAAAAGGAATACTTGTACTCAAAAACTTGTTTTACATGTGTTGTGTTTAATATTTCATATGATTTTAACATTGACAATCATAACAGATAACCGTTTGAACTTGCAGAACACATTATCGTATTATTTGTGAAAAACGTTATAAAATGTTGTATCTTATATTTTCACAAATGGTTTTCCACATTATATCAGTTAAAAGCATAACATTTGAACTTTGAACATGAAACTTAGTACACTGTTTTGTCCTCGGTAACACTCCACAGAGATATGTGAGTGGAGGATCATTGTTTGTAACAGTATCTTTCTGTATTATTACTAGTAAATTTGTTATTCCTATAAATTGGAGACACGTCCTCGGAGAACACTCCACAGAGATACGCGAGTGGAGGACCGCACCCGTAACCAGAATCTCTTAGATAGGGAGTGTGAATTGAGTGTATAGATCTATACGGGGCTGACTACCCCGCACCTGGCTGCTAGCTACAGCCGAATCGAAAGGTTCAAGGGTGACGAAAGTCAAAAAGTGATTTGGACGACTTATTGCCATATCTAGTCTATCGTATGGTTATGGAACTCGCAATTTGGATAACAGAGTTTTACTTGATAGTAATAATGAATAAAGTAACTAGTTTACTTGTACATATTAGTTTTATATACATGTTAAAACTAATACATTTCACAAGGATAACCAGGTTTTCGGTATACATCTTTTACATTACAATTTGGATTGGTAACCAACTTTTAGGAAAATATGGGATTTTCCTGGGGTAACATTTGTACATAACCAGATTCATGCAACAAACCAGATAACTAAACTTTACAATTCACAAGGGTAATCATGCTTTCGGTATACATCTTTTACATTACATTTCGGATTAGTAACCAGCTTTTAAGAAAATATGGGATTTTCTTGGTACGTAACTTTTTTCAGAAAACAAAAAGGAAACAAATACATTTTCAGAAAACAAAACTGCTTATCAACTCACCAGCTTTATGCTGATTTTCAAACTGCTTGTATTCTTAGGTCCGCATTAGACAGGTACCCGATGATTCCTTTTGGCGAAGACGGAGTGCGTAGAAGACACGTCTTACTTTTGTTCATATATACTATGTATCACACTTGTACAACTTTACTTTCAAACAAATGTAAACTTTTATATATGTAATGTAATGGTTGTTTACTGTGCTTACTATGTACATTGTTTATGATATTCAACATGAAGTCACCTCCGCCCCAGAACGTTTCTGCCTTGGGTTTCGGGGTGTGACACGTGTGAGTTGTAGTTGCGCGTGGGTTGCACATTTGTGACAACCCAAAATTTCTATCTTTTACAAATCATTCACTTCAATCAAAGTTAGACTCGTTTCTGCTAATCTTTAGAACTGTTTAGAGTCTGTTTGAGCATTCTAAGCTTAGTACATAAAAGGAATTAGTATTTGGAAGTGTCAGTTGAAGTTCTAAACTACCTAGCAACCGTAAACCTCCTCAAAAAGGAGTTTACAGTCAAGGTGGCTGTAAACTCCATGCTAAATATATGACACTTAGTCATTTTTCAATCACTTTTACAATTCCAAGCCTGGAACTCGATTTCTCTCCAAAGGATCTTAAGGTTTTGCGTCCAAACTTCAATAATGTAAGTGATTCCTTCCCTTTTGGAGTTAATACATCTCATCTTCTTGATTCACTCTTGAATTCATCCACAAATCTCATCTTTTGAGTCTAGATCTTCAAGATCCTCAAGAACATCAAGAACACTTAAGTGTTTTGGGCTGAAAACACCCTCATTTGCTTCCTAATTGTAAGCATCTTCCTCCTATACTTGTTATCTAGTTAGGATTCTTGATTTAGTCCTTGAAATCATCATTTATCCAAGAACAAAAGGTGTTTACGGTCTAGTGCATCTCCTTAGAACGTAAACCCTTATAAATGGTGCATTGTGACCATTAAACCCTCCTAAAGCCTAGAATGGAACTTAGAACCCTTCAAAATGCTTAGAAATCATCTTATACACAAAAGGATGTCAGTTTACGGTGGTAAACTTACTAGACCTTAAACCCTATGACCGTAAGGTTATTAGACCTTGAACCCATAGGACCGTGATCTCAATAGACCGTAAACCCATTGAACCGTAAACACATAGGACCGTGAACCACTTTGACCGTAAACTCTTATGGTCATGCCACTTGGATCGTAAACTCCTTAGGGTGGCCATACACCCTTGGTATGCAATCACATGTGATTGTAGCACTTAAATCTAAGTGTATCCTACGTCTTAGGGTGTTTCCTTTCATGATTAGTTGTTTAAACACTAATTATATGCTTATATGTATCATTACATCATAAATACGATCCGTGTGTGCTCAAGTCTTCACTTGGCACTTAACATCCTATACCACTTGGTCATCCAAACCACTCACTACAGGTGAGTTCATACCCCTTAATCTACCTTTTAAATGATTTTAAATGCTTTTATGGGAGGAATACAAGTTGGAACATAATAGTTATTATATCAATCACATGTGATTAATAACTATCAAACAAATGGATTTGCTATACTTTTAGCTGTTTTATCAAACAAACTTCTTCAAAATGTTTATCAAACTCTTTTAGATGTTAAACTCTTTATCAAACTTGTTCTTACATCCCAAAACTTTTCTTTAAGCTCTTTTAAACTTATATATTGTCAAAACCGTGTCTAATGCATATATAGTTATATAAATAAGGTTGGAAGGACTTAGGACTAATAACTCCCTTTATTTCCTGTTCCATGTTTGGTTGTGGACTTAGAGTACCCTGTTGTTTGTCCGAGTGTCGTTTGATCCTTAGTTATATATTATGTATATATGTATAAAACATAAAAGCTTTTGTCTCAGTTCAATACACTCAGTTATACAAACAACTCTACTAGTAAACTATAATAGGTATAGTTTAGGAAGTCACTATTCACTATTTCTAGTACAATGAAACATACAAGGAGTCAGTTCATACATGAGTCAATACATACTATTATGAGAAACTAATAGAACATACTATTATGAGAAACTAAGAGAACATACTATCATGAGAAACAATACATACTATAGATTATACAAGAGAACATACTATGATGAGAAACAAAGAGAACATACTACATACTAGAAAGAGAGAACATACACTACACTAGTACATACAATACATTTACAAGAATACTATAACATAAATGTGAGACACGGTTTCGGGGCATGGCAGTACCTTCTATGGCTTGTTTTGTATCCAGTGTGAGGGGGAGCATGAATTTGTGTATAGATCTATACTGGATTGACTATCCTACACCTTGTTGTTAGCTATAATGGGACTTGCAAGTCTATGGGTTCCAAATGTCATTTCTTCCGATGTCTTTCATCGTCGTGTTTTTAGTCGATAGTATGGTACATTCATATCACATTATACCTTAATTAACAACCGGTTTAAGGTAGTTAGTACAACAGTAGTTACCATAATACAACACTACAATACTTTATTATTTTCCCATTGCATTCACATTGTGATCTTCTCACATAAACGGTTATGTAAAAACTATATTTTTGGTTAATGATAGTCACACTTGGGAAAATACACACTTTACAAGAAACAAACATACATAACAATTGATGCCTTGGTAGAAGGCTGCATTTAGTAGAAAATATAGGATTTTCTAGGAGATACAAACATTTACAAACTAATACATCAAACACTTACAAACATTTTCATACAAACAATGACACTAAAATGCTTATGATCTCACCAGCTTTAAAGTTGATAAACTCTTTCAAAATAACTTTTATTCTCAGGTCATCAGTAGATGGGTACCGATGCCAAGTTTTGAGAAGATGGAGCTCGTTCAAGACTCATCTCTTATTTTGATTTACATTTTTGGTGTCTTATAAACTTCACAGAACAAACTTGTATTAAATTATATTATTAATGCAATGGATGGTGTTGTTGCTTGTTTACTATTATGCTTTGTTGTGATACTATACATGACGTCCTTCGCCGCCGGGCGTTTCCGCCGTTACGGTTTTGGGGTATGACAGATTGGTATCAGAGCATTGTTTATAGTGAATTGAGTATATAAACCCATAAAAGATATACAAACTGTAAACACAAAGGGATTAAAATACTCTGACCAAGAGTTTATACTTTTAAATAATAAAATATTTAACTAAGTATACATACCTGAATTCATACTAAAATCAGTGTCACTAGGACATAACAAAAGTATTACGATTGTTGGACGACACAATTAGACTTAGAGACATATAGTCAAACCTGGGAGAGATATAGCCTGATCAACTATATTTTCCAAGGAGTGACTAGCATGTGCCTAAGAATGGTTGTGAGGTTGTAACAAGTATAAAAACTTACCAACACTACTACAATGAAAACATTAGAACAGAACATAAACCTAAAATACTATAGGAATATTTTGTGTTACTATAATTACTTATTTGAGAACTAAAAAAAGGTCTTTATTAGTAGGGCAATAGTTGCTAAGTGGATACACTAAGGTTATATGTGACTAGGATATCATAGACGTAGGATCTGTGATCTTTGCTTTACTTCATGTTCCTTGTTTGGTTGTGAATTTGGAGTTAGGGTCACTTATTCGAAGGTCTATCCTGTTTGATTTACATGTAACTGGTATGAACTATGAAAGTATTGAAGTAACTAGTAAGGATCATCTTATAATTATCTTAAGTAGTACGTCTATTTTTATAAGATTCTTATACCCTTTTCTCGTGTAAATATCATGGCTGGATTCCATCCCCACGACGACCCATACTTCCCAAACCAAGGCAATGTTGGATGGCTTGAAGCAGAGCCATAAGATGATCATCCAACCCCTTTGGATGATCACCTCGCAGAAGGCTTCTCGGAGGATTCTGAATCCGAACCAGAAGTTAATAACCTACCCCCAGTGGCTCAAATCCCTAATGCTAACCCTCGTCCAACATTTCAAGGTCCCACACCTCTGTGGGCAACAAACTTGAACATATGGAGCCACAAACAGGGTCAACCCTTACCATACAACGGAGATCGAAGCATCTATAACTTGAGCGAGGGAGGCTCAACAGACAGAGTCCTTCCTATCCTGGTCCGTAGGATTGCCCGTAATATTGAGCAGGGTAGAGCGGCCATCAACCGAATCATGGAAGTTGATGTCGATACGGGAGTCAATACCATACGCATTCACCATCAGGATTCTGCTTATGAAAGGACTCAAAATCAGAATACGGCCCTGCAGAGAGATCTTACTACAACCCAAGCTAAAGTCAGGGAACTTCGAGCTCGGGAGGCAATGACTGAAAGGCGCATGAGAGACATGGAGCGCCGTCTATCAGAATCAAGGAATCATTCTAGTGGTTCTCGTCGTAGATAGAGCCTACTCAACTTTCTCTTTTGGATATAACGTAGTCTATGTAAAAATTCTAGTTTAATTTCCTATCTATGTGAAGACTTTGGATCTGTTAAGTCTTGATTAGGTCGTAGTTCTGTAAAAATTTTCCTATCTTGGTTTGATGTAAGACCTACTTCTAGGTCATTTTCCCGAACTTGTTACATCTGTAATACCAGTATTATTGACAAATATCTAATCTCATGGAAATTATTATCCAAATGCTATCATCATTTAGTACTAGATCTACATTCAATCATACTATTCAATTGTGTTGTTGGGATATGGAGAGTTAGTCCATGAGTCACTCTCATCATTTCTCTCTACTAAATTCTTACAAGTATCTTCATCTTTGTAAACTTTTAGTTAAAAGATGCCTACGCGCCGATCAACGAGACACGATCCTTGGGTAAATCCAATACCACCACCACCTCCTTCACAAATCGATACGGCAGCTCTAAATGCTGCAATAGCTGCAACTGTGGCAACAACCATGGCTCAATATCACTCTACCAGTACCATCGAAGGTGGAACGCCTATTAATTCTACTCAAGGTGAGGTCCCTATGCACTCGAGAGAGTGCTCCTAAAAGGACTTCACCAATTGCAAGCCAAAGTCTTTTAAAGGGACTGGCAGAGTCATTGCACTTTTGCAATGGTTCGAGAAGACATAGTCGATCTGTGAGATCTGCTCATGCCTAAAAGAGAGCAAATTCAAATTTGCTGCTTGCACCTTCGAGGAAAAATCCCTAACGTGGTGGAATAGCCATGTCAAGTCACTAACTCTAATAATGGAAAATTCTATGGGCTGGGAAGCTCTGAAAGAGCTCATGATTGAAGAATACTGGCCGAGGGGCGAAATCTAAAAACTAGAACAAGAACTATGGAGCCTAACCATGAAGGGCTCCGACATATATTCCTATACCGCCAGATTCTGCGAGCTGGTGGCCCTATATCCCAACATGGTTCAAATGGAGGGAAATAAAATAGAAAGGTACATCTGGGGACTGGTGCCTCCATTCCAAGGGAATGTCTTGGCTTCAAACCCCACTACATTCGATAGTGCCAAGCGGTTGGCATAACGGCTCATTGACCATGGGGTTCGTACCCCGTCAACAACAACAACCCTAGCCATCTCATAACCCACCAAAGCCATTACGAGCAAGCAGAAGTTTTGGGATCACAAGAAGAAGAAAAAAGCTGCCAAAAAGCAGCAGGTCGTGGCAGTTGATGCTGCGATAGCACCTGCCGTTGCTGCTCCGGTAAAACAGTACACGGGGAGTTTGCCGAAGTGCAACAAATGCAGTTTCCACCACACTGAAGCCTGCCAGGAAATGCAGTGTTCTAACCGCAATAGGAAGGGGCACACTGCCAGTTTCTGCAAATCTCCGGCAAGGCCAGTCAACCAAGTCCCCGGCGCTGGTGTGGGCCAGTCTTGCTACGGTTGTGGCGAAGTGGGCCACTACAAAAGGAATTGCCCGAAGGTAGGGAATGCCGGTGGAGTAGGAAGATTTTTGGCTATAGTCCACGAGGAAGCAGTTGCCGACCCCACAGTGGTCACTGGTACGTTTCTCCTCGATAAATCTTATGCATGCATTTTGTTTGATAGTGGAGCGGAGAGGAGTTTTGTGAACCAAAAGTTTGCTCACTTACTTAAACAAAAATCACGAACACTTAAGGAACCATTCACTGTAGAAATGGCTAATGGGAAGACTGAGAGCACTAGCAGTATATACATAGGATGTACTCTAACTCTAGATAGCCATTCATTTTCAATCGACCTCATGCCGGTCTCAATTAAAAGTTTCGACATCATTATCGGCATGGATTGGTTGAGTCTACATCGTGCCGACATCATGTGTTATGAAAAGGCTATTCGCCTTAATCTGCCATCTGGCGAAACTCTGGTAGTCTGTGGCGACAAACCCGGCACGAACCTTCGTATCATCTCGAGTATTCAAGCCCAGAAGTACTTGCGAAAGGAATGTCGCACATTCCTTGCTCGTGTTGTTGATGTGAGTCAAGAGATGAAGGAAATTAAGAAGATCCAAGTAGTACGCGACTTTCCCGACATCTTTCCAGAAGAACTCCCAGGATTACCTCCAGAACGTCAAGTCGAGTTCATAATCTACTTAGTTCCAGGGGCTACCCCAGTAGCCAAATCACCCTATCGTCTAGCACCTGAATAGATGCAAGAACTGTCCGGTCAACTTAATGAACTGCTCACAAGGGCTTTATAAGACCATGCTTCTCACCCTGGGGAGCTCCGGTCTTGTTCGTCAAAAAGAAAGACGGATCTTTTCATATGTGCATCGACTACAGGGAACTCAACAAGCTTACCGTTAATAATCGTTACCCTCTGCCACACATTGATGATTTGTTTGATCAACTCCAAGGGGCGAACTGCTTTTCAAAGATAGATCTGAGATCCGAGTATCACCAGTTACGAGTTCTTGAGGAGGATGTTCCGAAGACAGC
This sequence comes from Lactuca serriola, assembly GCF_051521515.1. Lineage (NCBI taxonomy): Eukaryota > Viridiplantae > Streptophyta > Magnoliopsida > Asterales > Asteraceae > Lactuca > Lactuca serriola. Next base: position 5,631,483 of record NC_136413.1, read on the forward strand.
CTTTTGAACTCGTTACGGATACTACGAGTTCGTAGTGATGCCATTCGGATTGACTAATATGCTTGCGGTATTCATGGACTTAATGAATCGGGTATATCGTCCTTACTTGGATAAGTTCTTCATTGTCTTCATTGATGACTTACTTATCTACTCTCGTAGTAAGGAAGAGCATAGTAAGCATCTATGTCAGATCTTGGAAACATTACGATCAGAGAAGCTCTGCGCGAAGTTCTCTAAATGCGAGTTTTGGATCCGAAGAGTCGAATTTCTGGGTCACGTTGTTAGTGAAGAAGGAATTCATGTGGACCCTTACAAAATTAAAGCTATTAAGAAGTGATCAGCACCGAAGACGCCTACATAAATTCGTTAATTTCTAGATCTCGCTGGCTACTATCTCAGATTCATTCAAAACTTCTCTCGAATTGCGAAACCTCTTACGACTTTGACCCAGAAGGGCATGGCCTTTGACTGGGAAGAGAAGCAAGAGAAAGCGTTCCAAACACTGAAACGAGCCTTATGCACCGCAACGATACTATCCATCCCAGAAGGAATAGAAGACTTTGTGGTCTACTGCGATGCATCCAATCAAGGTCTCGGATGTGTTCTGATGCAATGAGGTAAGGTCATCGCCTATTCCTCAAGACAGCTAAAGACACATGAGGTCAACTACACCACACATGATCTTGAGTTAGGAGCAGTGGTGTTTGCTCTGAAGATCTGGAGACACTACATATACGGTACGAAGAGCACTATCTTTCAGACCACAAAAGCTTACATCATATATTCAACCAGAAGGAGCTCAACACAAGACAACGACAGTGGGTCGAGCTACTCAGTGATTATGAATGCAAAATTCGTTATCATCCCGGCAAGGCCAACGTAGTAGCTGGCGCCCTAAGTCGGAAAGAATACTCTGGTCGTAGAGTCAAATCATTGACTATGACTATCCATTCACACTTGTCCACACAAATTAAGGAGTCTCAACTCGACGCTTTGAAACCTGAAAATGTGGCGGGTGAATCCCCGAGAGGGATGGATAAGAACTTGGAAGTCAAGGTTGGCGGAGCCTTATATTTCATGGACCGGATCTGGACACCGAAACACGGTTGCTTCAGAGACTTGGTCATGACCGAAGCGCACAACACTCGATATTCCATCCACCCACGTTCAGATAAGATGTATCTGGATCTTAAAAAGTTATATTGGTGGCCTAACATGAAAGCAGAGATTGCTACCTTCGTAAGTAAATGCCTTACTTGCGCCAAGGTTAAGGTCGAATACCAGAAACCATCAGGTTTACTACAACAACCAGAGATACCAGAATGGAAGTTGGAGCGAATCACAATGAACTTCATAACCAAGTTGCCCAAGACTACGGGTGGTCTCGATACCATTTGGGTGATCGTATACAGGTTAACTAAGTCCGCACACTTCCTGCCCATCAAAGAGACTGACAAGATGGAGAAGATCACAAGAACATATGTTCGGGAGATTGTACGACTGCACGACGTTCCCATATCCATTATCTCTTATAGAGATAGTAGATTCACTTCGAGGTTCTGGCAGTCGCTACAAAGTTCCCTTGGAACGAGGTTGGACATGAGTACAACCTACCATCCGCAAACCGACGGACAAAGTGAGAGGACTATCCAAACCTAAGAAGATATGTTGCGAGCCTGTGTGATTGATTTTGGGAAGGCATAGGATACTCATTTTCCTCTTGTCGAGTTTTCCTACATCAATAGTTATCACATGAGCACAAAGGCTGCTCCATTCGAGGCCCGCTATGGCCGAAAGTGCAGATCCCCTCTATGCTGGACTGAGGTGGGTGACACCCAGTTAGCTAAAGGAAAAGTTCCTGGCAGCACTCTCACAGGTCCGGAGATCATTCAAGAAAAGACAGAGAAGATCGTTCAGATTCGTGAACGATTGAAAGCCTCTAAAGACCGACATAATCAGCCCTGGAAGGGATTGATATGCTTCAGAAGGTCTCACCCTTGAAGGCATGGGAAACGAAGGAAACCTTTGGAATTCCAGGTAGGATACCGCGATCTTTTGAAAGTCTCACCTTGGAAGGGTTTGATACGCTTCGGAAAGCGTGGGAAGCTCAATCCAAGATATATAGGGCCTTTCGAGATTCTCGCTAGAATCGGCCCTGTTGCTTACAAACTCAACCTACCTCGTGAACTAAGCAACGTAAATTCTACATTCCACGTATCGAACTTGAAAAAGTGCTTATCCGACGAGACTCTTGTAATCCCACTTGACGAGATCGAGATCAATGAGAGCCTCAACTTCATGGAAGAACTTGTAGAAATCATGGACCGAGAGGTCAAGCAAACGAAACAAAGCCGTATCCCGATAGTGAAGGTTCGCTAGAACGCCAAGCGAGGACCTGAGTTCACTTGGGAGCACGAGGATCAAATGAAATTGAAATATCCTCATCTTTTTGGTTAGTTATTTGTAACTTAATTGCTAAACTTCTAATTTCGGGACAAAATCTCTCTAACGGGGGGATGATGTGACAACCCGAAATTTCTATCTTGTACAAACCATTCACTTCAATAGAAGGAATCAGTATTTGGAAGTGTCAGATTAAGTTCTAAACTACCTAGCAACCATAAACCTCCTCAAAAAGGAGTTTACGGTCGAGACCTTGAGTTTACGGTCAAGGTGGCCGTAAACTCCATGCTATATATATATATATATATATATATATATATATATGAAACTTAGTCATTTTTCAATTACTTTTACAATTTCAAGCCTAGAACTCGATTTCTCTCGCAAGGATCTTAAGGTTTTGCTTCCAAACTTCAACAATTTAAGTGATTCCTTCCCTTTTGGAGTTAATACATCTCTTCTTCTTGATTCACTCTTGAATTCATCCAAACATCTCATCTTTTGAGTCTAGATCTTCAAGATCCTCAAAAACATCAAGAACACTTAAGTGTTTTGGGCCGAAAACACTATCATTTGCTTCCAAATTGTAAGCATCTTCCTCCTATACTTGTTATCTAGCTAGGATTCTTGATTTAGGCCTTGAAATCATCATTTATCCAAGAAAAAAGGTGTTTACGATCTAGTGCATCTCCTTAGACCGTAAACCCTTATAAATGGAGCATTGTGACCATTAAACCCTCCAAAAGCCTAGAATGGAACTTAGAACCCTTTGAAATGCTTAGAAATCATCTTATGCACAAAAGGACGTGAGTTTACGGTGGTAAACTCACTAGACCGTAAACCCTATGACCGTGAACCCATGGGACCGTGAACTCAATGGACGGTAAACCCATTGAACCGTAAACACATAGGACCATTAACCACTTTGACCGTAAAATCTTATGGTCATGCCACTTGGACCGTAAACTCCTTAGGGTGGCCATACACCATTGGTATGCAATCACATGTGATTGTAGCACTTAAATCTAAGTGTATCCTATGTCCTAGGGTGTTTCCTTTCATTATTAGTTGTTTAAACACTAATTATATGCTTATATGTATCATTATATGATAAATACTATCCGTGTGTTCTCAAGTCTTCACTTGGCACTTAGCATCCTATACCACTCGTTCATCCAAACCACTCACTACAGGTGAGTTTACCCTTTAATCTACCTTTTAAAGGATTTTATATGCTTTTATGGGGGGATACAATTTGAAACATAATAGTTACTAAATGAATCACATGTGATTAATAACTATCAAACAAATGGATTTGCTATACTTTTAGGTGTTTTATCAAACAATCTACATCAAAATGTTTATCAAACTCTTTTACATGTTAAACTCTTTATCAAACTTGTTCTTACATCACAAAACTTTCCTTTAAGCTCTTTTAAACTTATATATTGTCAAAACCATGTCTAATGCATATATAGTTATATAAGTAAGGTTGGAAGGACTTAGGACTGATAACTCACTTTATTTCATGTTCCTTGTTTGATTGTGGACTTAGAGTACCCTGTTGTTTGTCCGAGTGTCGTTAGATCCTTAGTTATATATTATGTATATATGTATAAAACATAAAATCTTTTGTCTCAGTTCAATACACTCAGTTATACAAACAACTCTACTAGTAAACTATAATAGGTATAGTTTAGGAAGTCACTATTCACTATTTCTAGTACAATGAAACATACAAGGAGTCAGTTCATACATGAGTCAACACATACTATTATGAGAAACTAAGAGAACATACTATTATGAGAAACTAAGAGAACATACTATCATGAGAAACAATACATACTATACACTATACAAGAGAGCATACTATGATGAGAAATAAAGAGAACATACTACATACTAGACAGAGAAAACATACACTACACTAGTACATACAATACATATACAAGAATACTATAACATAAATGTGAGCCACGGTTTCGGGGCATGACAACACCTTCCATGGCTCGTTTTGTATCCAGAGTCTCCCGGAGGGAGAGCGTGAATTTGTGTATAGATCTATACTGGATTGACTATCCTACACCTTGTTGTTAGCTATAGTGGGACTTGCAAGTCTATGGGTTCCAAATGTCATTTCTTCCGACGTCTTTCATCGTCGTGTTTTTAGTCGATAGTATGGTATAATCATATCACATTATACCTTATTTAACAACCGGTTTAAGGTAGTTAGTACAACAGTTGTTACCATAATACAACACTACAGTACTTTATTATTTTCCTATTGCATTCACATTGTGATCTTCTCTTATAAACGGTAATGTAAAAACTATATTTTTGGTTAATGATAGTCACACTTGGGAAAATATACACTTAATAAGAAACAAACATACAGAACATTTGATGCCTTGGTAGAAGGCTATGTTTAGTAGAAAATATAGGATTTTCTAGGAGATACAAACATTTACTACAAGCATTTACAAACTAATACATCAAACACTTACAAACATTTTCATACAAACACTGACACTAAAATGCTTATGAACTCACCAGCTTTAAAGCTGATAAACTCTTTCAAAATAACTTGTATTCTAAGGTCATCAGTAGACAGGTACAGATGCCATGTTTTGAGAAGATGGAGCTCGTTCAAGACTCATCTCTTATTTTGATTTACATTTTGTGTTTACAAACTTCATAGAACACACTTGTATTAAATTATATTATTAACACAATTGATGATGTTGTTGCTTGTTTACTATTATGCTTTGTTCTGATACTGTACATGATGTCCTCTGCCCCTGAACGTTTCTGCGTTACAGTTTTGGGGTGTGACAGCATTGACATATGTGAACGCAACTAGTAACTTGGTTGTTACAAAACATATCATTGTGTGTGATTTGATGAGTAAGTACAAGCGAGCATTTGTGTCACACCCCAAAACCGAGAACGGCGGAATACGTTTTGGGGTGGAGGACGTCATGTACAGTATCATAACAATGATTAATAGTAAAAAAAACAAGCAACAACATCCATAGCATTAATATAGTAATTATAATACAAGCGTGTTCTGTACAGTTTGTTAGACACCAAAAAGTATAATAAAAAATAAAGAGGAGTCTTGTATGTGCTCCATCTTCTCAAAAGCTGCAGCTGTACCTGTCTACTGATGAACTGAGAATACAAGTTATTTTGAAAATGGGTATCAACATAAAGCTGGTGAGTTCATAAGAATTTAGTGTCATTGCTTGTATAAAAGTGTTTACAATGAAAGTTGTTATCAAGTTTGAAAATAGAGTGAATCTCTAGAAAATCCTATATTTTCTAATAAAAGAAGTCTTCTGCTAAGACTTGGCTACCTGTAGGTTTGATCCTTTGAGTGTGTAAAAGTTTTCCCAATTAGATTCTCAATTATAAAAATATAGTTTGGATTTCATTTCAACAAGGTAAATAGGGAAAATGATGTGTTATTCCAGCAGTGTTACTGCCAATTGAATGGTAAATAACTGCAGACTCTAGGTAGTGATATGTATTTGATACACCTCGGGAAGTCTACTTTACCTTTAATTCATTATTTGTTAATTTAGGGATCCGAATGTGAACCTTTATGTAACCATGCAGATAGGCGATCGAATGTATTATGACCCTCCAGGTCATACGTAGTGTGGTAGTTTGTTATCATCCATGGTCCTAGTCGGCTCGGACTGTAGCTAGCAGTCGGGATATGTGAGTGTCCACCATGTATAGATCTATACACGTAGGGCCCGCTCTCCCTCTAGGAGACTAGGGTTACACGGTGAAGGCACAGTAAAGTGCCGTATAGAGGAATAGTGTATCACATTATGTTTTAGTATGTTCTCTTGTATTAGTGTATAGTGTGCTTCTCGGTATGATGTATTTAATGTTCTTTTGTATAGTATATAGTATTCTTCTTGTATAGTACTTAATCATGTAGAGACTCATAATAGTACTAACCGTGGTAGGTATCATAGTAATGGTAGTGAGGAGTGGTAACCCTTAACTATACCTATTATAGTTAACTAGTATGTTGCAGTCATTCTTGGATACCCAAAAGTATTGAAATGAGTGAAGATATTCATATCCAACACAAATACATACAATATATAACTAAGAATTCAACGACAGTCGGACAGATAACAATATACCCTAAGACCCCAATCAATCAAGAACAGGAAATAAGGCGAGCTATCAGTCCTCAGTCCTTCAAGTCTTATTTATATAAATATATTGGTGTGGATATATTTTAGAAACATAAGAAGTGTTAAAAGAGTTTGAAAATAGTTTTTATAACAAATTAACATGAAAATGAGTTTGATAACATTGAAATCAGTTTTGATGGCAAAACGGTTAAAAGTATAGAAATCCTTTATGATTGTAAGCTACAAATCACATGTGATTGATACTGAAAATTGTTGGATTCAACTTGTATTCCCCCGCATAAAAGCATTTAAAAACATTTGAAAGGTTAATTAAGGTGTATGAACTCACCAGACGAGGATGTGCCGGGTAGGACTCTAGGTGTCAATTTAGGGCTTGAACACACGCAAGGGTCCTATGTAACATGAAGTGATACATAATTGTATCTAATTAGTCAACGAACCACTAATTAAGTAAGATAATACACTCTGATGCGCGAAAACACCTTATCTCAAGTGTTATAAGTGATACGGGTTGCATCTAAGGAGTGTATGACTTCGATGAGGAGTTTACTCTTCAAGAGTAAACCATTAGGGTGTTTACGGCCCAAAGACCATAACCCCCATGTGTTTACAGCCGTGAACTCATGGGTGGGGTGGTAAATGGTCATAAATTGCACAAGGGAAGGTTCTGGGGTTGAATCAAAGGCTTAGGAAGTGATCGGAACTTGAAATGTCCTTGGAAATGGGGTTTGCGGTTCATGAAGGACACTTGGTGAGTTTACTGTCGTAAACACACGGGTTTATGGCCGTAAACTCATGCTTAGTCCATTCTTGCATTGTTTGGTGGATCACATGAAGGGATACGAGGTTCTAGACATTAATCCAAGCCATAGGAGGTGTTTAAGGGCATTTTAACACCAGGAAAAGGTGTTTACGGTCCATGAATGTTCATGGGCCGTAAACTCATGTTTACCCCTCTTATGACATGTTTTTGAGGTTCTAAGCTCATTCATGTAAGTCCCTAAGTCATTAGCTAAGCACTAGAAGGGTTTTGGAGGGGTTTTGGGGCTTCAAAAACCCACTTATGGGTGTTTATGGTTTTGAGGGTGTTCCTCAACCGTAAACACATGATTTTGAGGTATTTGGGTGATTTAATCACGAATTTGCATGGATACTAAGCTAAACAACAAGCTAGGAAGGATTACTTACGATTTTGGAGCTTGAATGAGGTGTTTTTCGATCAAAACTCGAGTTGTAGAGAGAGAGAGAGTTTAAGGAGTGGGAAAAGCTTCAATGGTGACCACTCAACCCTTATATAGGGTTTGAATTTGTGGCCAGGTGGGGATCCACCCAATACTGACTTTAAACGGAGTTTATGGTCGTACCTGATTAAATAGTCGTAAACTAAAAACTTTTCCAAATAAATTTGAGGGTGTTTCACGTGTTTTTTATTTATTTCATTTCGACACTGATAAAATAAAATAAAACATTAATTGATTTGCCTAACCCAAATGTTAACGGGAATTTCAATAAAATATATTTTATTAATGGAAATGGGTTACAACGACGGAGTAAATTTCAGGTTGTCACATCATCCCTCTGTTAGAGGAAATTTCATCCCGAAATTTATAGATGAGGATATTTAAGTTTCATTTGATCCTCGTGCTCCCACGTGAACTCTGGTCCTCACTTGGCGTCCCATCGAACCTTCACAATTAGGATGCGACTTTGTTTCGTTCGTTTGACCTCTCGGTCCATAATCTCCACAGGTTCTTCCACGAAGTTGAGGCTCTCGTTGATCTCGATCTCATCTAGTGGAATTACGAGATTCTCATCGGATAGGCACTTTTTCAAGTTCGAGACATGGAAGGTAGGGTGTATGTTACTGAGTTCGCGGGGTAGATTGAGTTTGTAAGCTACGGGGCCGATTCTGGCGAGAATCTCGAAAGGCCCTATGTACCTTGGATTCAGCTTTCCACGCTTTCCAAGGCGTATCGTGCCCTTCCAGGGTGAGACTTTCAAAAGGACTCGGTCTCCCACCTGGAATTCCAAAGGTTTTCTTCGTTTGTCTGCGTAGCTTTTCTGTCGATCTCTAGCGGCTTTTAATCGTTCGCGAATCTGTACGATCTTCTCAGTCGTTTCTCGAATGATTTCTAGACCCGTGAGAGTGCTGTCAGGAACTCATCCTTTAGCTAACTGAGTGTCACCCACCTCAGCCCAGCACTGAGGGGATCTACACTTCCGGCTGTAGAGGGCTTCGAACGGAGCTGTCTTGATGCTCGTGTGATGACTGTTATTGTAGGAAAACTCGACAAGGGGCAAGTGGGTATCCCATGCCTTACCAAAGTCGATCACACAGGCTCACAACATATCTTCAAAGGTTCGGATAGTCCTCTCACTCTGTCTATCGGTCTGCGGATGGTAGGCTGTACTCATGTCCAACCTTGTCCCTAAGGCATTTTGTAGAGATTGCCAAAATCTTGAAGTGAACCTACTATCTCTATCGGAGATTATAGATATAGGGAATGTGACATCCCCAAAATCACGGCCAGAAAAGACCGGTTTCATTTATGCTTTTAAAATAATTTCGGAGTAAATCCTTTTGATTTAAAAGAGTTGCGGAATTTGTTCCCAAAACAAAATATGATAAAATAATATTTATCAAAGCATTTAATCAAGAGATACGTTTTCATTATATAATCAAAACTCGGGATGTCATGTTCCGATACAGACCATAAAGCATAAACGATAACATTACAAGTCATTCAACAAATATATACATGTACATACTTGTAAGCAAAACAACTCGATGATTAATCCATCTTATGCCCTTGCGCCACTTCCTGTAATACAAATAAAACTGAGTGGGTCAGGCTTGGGAGCCTGGTGAGCATATAGGGTTTTCAACCCACAATAAATAAATTATATTTAATTTCACCAACCAACGATAACCCGATTACCCATTCCCGTTATCCTCACTTTACGTCCCTAAAACAACATCTATATCAAGGGACCTAATCTAGGATTTTCATCGGGACGGACATTACTGCTAAGGGGTTTCCTCAACAATAGATGTCCTAAAGGCAACCATGAGGGGGATAGAGTACACCGGTGAACACATCATTCACAACACCTACATGTTATGAACCTGCTAGCGTTCCGCTGGACTTTCTAGAAAGAGTACGTGGTCATTATCCATACTCCGCTGAATAACTAGATCAACAACAGCAACATCGAGGCCTCTCATCTGTTTATCACACATCAACTATCTACCCATGTTCTACCCAACATATTAGTAGATAAAAATATATATTTTTATACATAGTTTAAAACCTGTATAGCATGTTAAATCATTATATATTCCACATAACAAATGAGGCATACCCACATAACACGTATTTCATAGAAAATAAATCAGATCTATGAGATAGAAGAGAGTGAATATACATTCACACATATAACAACAAAATTATACACATAACACGTATTTCGTATAAAATACTTCATAATTATGCGTTAGAAGAAAGTAACTACACACTCACTTGATCAGAAGATGATCGGACAGCACTACGACTTGCAAAATAGTGTTTCTCCGTAGATCTGGAAGATCTTCACAAAAACCGGCTCCTCGCGGACAGGGCTTCGGCTCGGAAATCTCACTTCTCGGGATCCTCGGGGATTCGAATCTTGCTTCGGGGCTAGGGAATAATATCGGGGCTTCGGGGTATAAATGGCACGCAAATCAAGGCAAACGATGAGAAAAAAAGGAAGGGTTTGTAAAAGGAAGAAGCTGGCTGCGCATCCCCTTTTATAGGGTCTGATCCTTGGGGTTACGCTGGGCGTAACTTTGGGGTACGCGGGGCATAATGCTTTGGTTGCCGTCATTCCTTGCGTCATCGGTCCTCTACGTCATCGCATACGAACTCAGAACACTCGAGTGGTATGCTGGGCGTACACCAGTATGCTGGGCGTACTTCGGATGAGTCCGGTGACTCCTTCGGATATACATCCGAATTAAAGATTAACTTTATATATTTTAATTACTTAATAAACTTCAAAAACTCATATCTTCTTCATACGAACTCCGTTTTCGACGTTCTTTATATTCACGCGTAGGTGAGACTATGCTCTACAACTTTCGTTTAGACTCTATCAGCTAATTTTGATTTTATTTTTATTATTAGGCCGGGACAAGAAAACTTCGTTATAAATTCATAACTTCTTCGTCCGGCGTCTGTTCTCGCCTAACTTTTTATCGCTTCGCTCCCACTAATGAGATCTTCGATTCTTGTTTAGATTGTTTCGGCTAAAAACCGCTCGATCTCAAATCGAGTATTCGGGCTGCATACCGCTAAGTCGAAACTTCAGAAAATCATAACTTCCTCATACGAAGTCAAATTTGGGCGTTCTATATATATTCGGAAACCTCGTTTCGGCCATTACAACTTTATGTAAAGATATCGAGTTTATTTTACATGTAAATTTTGACGCTTATTTTTATTCTTAATTAATCAAATCACATAATTAAGCAATTAAGCACAAAACACATAATACTCAAATAATACACTTCTATTATTTCAAAACGGGTTACAAAGGTTAACTTAGACTATTATATCAACATTAATGACAAGCCAAAAAACACAGGTGTTACAATTCTCTCCACCTTAGAATGATTCTGTCCCCAGAATCACACATCAACAAACAAATGCGGATAGCGACCCATCATGTCACTCTCCGTCTCCCAGGTGAGATTCAGCCCATTCGTGTGTTTCCATCGGACAAGCACTAACTCGACCATCTTGGGTCGCAACTTCTTAGTCTTTCGGTCAACGATTGCCTCTGGTTCTTCAATCAACTTTTGTTCTCATTGATTCTCAACTCCGAAAGTGGAATCATGTCGGGAACTTCTCCCATGAACTTCCTCAAATAACACTGTAACACCTGGTTCCTGGTACGTAAAATTTATCTTAGCATTTTTCATTTTTAGCCTTGGACTCGGCGAGTTGTAGGTCCGACTCGCCGAGTAGAGACGGGATCCGGAGCATGTTTAAGTTGGCGACTCGGCAAGTCCCCGCTGTCTGATGAAACCCTAAATTTCAAGGGTTTGCACCCTATTTAAACTTGTGTGTTTGAAGCATTTTGGGTGTTTTCTTGAAGTTTTGGAGAGGGGAAGAGAGTAGATCAAGAAGAAGAGGAGGAGGCCAAGCATCTTTGTGTTATCTCAGTGTTTTCCTTGAGGTATAACTCGATTTCCCTCTATTTTCATGCTTTTAGTCCCTTTTGAGCTCCATGGAAGTCCTTCTTGAGTTTTCCCCAAGCTTGTTTTGTGCCTTATAGTTTGTAATAAGTTGTTAGCCTCTAGATCTAGGTGGGATCGAGCTTCAGGAGCATAGATCTACTGCCTTTATGGAGCCATATTGCATGAAAGCCCTAGATCTACCCTTTTGGTGCATTTTGAGCCCTAAAACCTTCATTGGTGAATACTTATACGTAAAGTTGGAAACTTTACGTCTTATTCATGCCCTAGGAACCCAGATCTATGAATAGAATAAGTTGGATTCAAGCAGAATCGCGTGTATAGTATTTGCATGTGGCTGACTCGGCGAGTCGTTCATCTGACTCGGCGAGTCAAGTCGCGAGTCCCCGAGTTTCCCCCTTTTCGTGCTTGCGGGGTGGAGTGGTGAGTCGTGGGATAGGACTCAGCGAGTCGGAAGCTAGACTCACTCGTGAAGCAACTCGGCGAGTTAGTGCCATGACTCGGCGTATTCAAGGCAATCTTCTTGCCTCAAGAATAACTCGGCGAGTCTCATCTTAGAGTGTTCTTCGGATGAAGACGAACTTGGCGAGTTGATCATACAACTCGCCGAGTAGGATGAAGGAATATTGGCCTTTAGTTTAGAAGGAGAACTCGTCGAGTCAATGCTTAACTTGACGAGTAGAGACGAGTTTAGGGTCGGACAATGAGATAGGGACTCGGCGAGTTGACAAGTCAAGTCGGCGAGTCGGGCCAACCTGACAGTTGACTTTGACTTGACTCTTGATTTGTAAAGGGTAAATGGTCATTTTACCCTGAGGTCGGTTAGCAGTATTTGACTAAGGGTTTTGTGGGAATTATAGCTGGAGGATTTCCGGAGCGGTAACAGCAGCAGACAGTCAGTTCCCACTCAGATCAACAGTTACTCTGAGGTGAGTTTCCTTCCAGTAGTAACGGGTCTAAGGCACTAAGGCCGACTCGTATAGACCAGATGTTAGTATTAGAGTGTGGGCCGAGCCTGTATCTCTTGGTTGAGTTGATTATGATATATGCCAGTATGATAGAGTTGTCTATACTTGATGTCTGTGTGATACTTGTATATTATGGATTAGCAGCTGAGTGTGGGCGAGGCCCATATCTCTCTGAGAATGGAGTGTGGGCGAGGCCCGTATCTCCCAGATAGTGGAGTGTGGGCGAGGCCCGTATCTCCCAGCTAGCGGAGTGTGGGCGAGGCCCGTATCTTCATGAGTGTGGGCGAGGCCCGTATCTCCTAGCTGTTCATTGTATGTTTGTATGTTATGAGGTATTATGGGGGAACTCACTAAGCTTCGTGCTTACAGTTTTCAGTTTTGGTTTCAGGTACCTCTTCTTCGAAGGGGAAGGAGCTGGCGCGGTAGCGGCACATCACACACATGCTTTGTATTCCGCATTATGAAATCTTCCTGGGGAAATGTACTCTGACACTTTTATGTTTATGACAATGTTTTCCCGACATGCAACATCTTTTGTGAAATGATATGATCGTTGAATGATTTATTCCTAAATGTTTTGCTAAGTACCTGTTTTAAGAATGAAATTTTTGGCTCGTATTTTTGGGATGTTACAAGTTGGTATCAGAGCCCTGGTTTGAGGGATTCGGACACACCTTCGGGGGTGTTTGAACTCAAATCGAGGGATTAAAAGATTATGGAAAAAGAAAATGTTTTCTAAAAGGCTGAGTAAAGGGGTTTTAAGAAAGAACAAAGTGTGTGATGTGCGCGACCGGCCGAGCTCAAGTAAGTATTCCCCAAAGTACCCATACAAGCTTATGTTATGTTTATCAATTTTAGTGGAACAACATGCTAGAATAGGACTAAGGATCTAGGAGTGATGCCTTATGTGCCTGCTTTATGTGCTTCAGTGTATGAAAAGTTGCATGCTAGAGCTGAGTAGACAGCAGTAGGATAGCCTGTTTAGGTTATGCCTGATAGTACTAGTTTAGCATTGTATGCTAGTTCAGTTTTTCTCTACGAGGATAGAGTTGCTTGAGAATTGTTTCCTTTTTGTCCAAATGTTGTTTTCTTGGTGCTATGTGGGCCTTGAGTGATGAGAGTTAGCTGTTAGGTGAATACGTTAAGGTCACATGTGATCAGGGTTGAATAATCTCAGAGTGTAGGATTTGCCCCTATTACGTAGCTCTTGTTTGAGTCCTAACCGTTGTAAGGATGAGTCCCTTACTCGAAGGATTATCCGAGCCTCCTCACATGTGAATGTATTCAGGTAATAGCTAATTGGGATCACCAAGAGACCTTCCGCAGCTGAGGACTGTGTTGAGTGGAATTAGAGGTTTCCTAGGGTAAGCCTAGGATAAGAGTAGCAGAGATCAGCGGTAGTGAAGGGACCTGGTGGAGTCAAGACAGTCCTTGGAGAAGGTACGGATAGATGTGGAAGGTAGTATGGGCCCGTACTACTGAAAGCAGACGATCCGTACCCAAATCGAGGAAGGCCAAAATAAGACTAGGGAACTTGTAGTAGGTGTGATCCCTCCAGAGGTATCAGTATCGCTAACGGTTGTTATTTCTTTTGGGTTTCAGAATGGTGGTACTACGCTCGAGGCCAGCAGTTGGCAGTACAGGAGAGGGATCGGGTTCGGGATCAGGTTCTGAGCTAGTAGATGAGGGGCTACGCGAGTTCATCGCGTCAGAGATCACCAGGGGCATCCTTGAGTCGATCCCCATTATCTTTGGGTCGATCAAGGAAGGGATATTGGAGTTGATGGAGGATCGCCTCCGGGCATTCAGGAGCGACATGGCATCTGGCCAGTCGGGATCTCGCACGCTGTCCTTCAAGGACTTTCAGGGCAGTGGTGCGCCGGATTTTCACGGGGCAGAGGACCTCGTAGCTGCCAGACAATGGATTGCAGACATTGAGTCTGCACAGATGGTTAGCTTTTTCCCTGAGGGGTCGAAGGTGAGGTTCGCAGCAGGGTGTTTACGAGATTGAGCTAGGGATTGGTGGGAGTCCGTGGGGGACTAGTTGGGAGCCTCGGCTGTTGAGGCTATGACTTGGTCGGACTTCGATACCAGGTTCAAGGCGGAGTTCGCGCCGGCTGTCGAGCTTCAGCAGCTGGCCAGGGAGTTCTTGGACATGCGACAGACGAAGGAAACTGTGGCGGAGATCACCTCCAAGTTCCGGGAGAGGGCATTGCTGGTGCCCCAGTATGCGGGAGATGAGGAGATGAGGAGGACCCGTTATCATGACATGCTACGGGTTGACATCCGGGAGCATGTTAGCTTTTCAGCTTGCCCTACCCTGGAGTCCATGATTGCCAGGGCGAGGGAAAGGGAGATTGATTTAGAGCACATTCAAAAGAGGAAGGCAGAGGCGGGGCAGGTGGCTGGGGCTTCGGGGAAGAAGCCCAAAGGATCAGAGGGGAGGCCGAAAGGCCAAGGAGGGCCGGGCCGCTGCGGGAAATGCGGAAGGTCGCATGAGGGAGCATGTAGGTTGGGATCATCAGGTTGCTACAAGTGCGGCAAGGCAGGGCATTTTAGCAGGGATTGTACTGCTCCTGTCTCGGTTGTTCAGACATCTGAGTTGTTGTGTTTCAATGCAACCAGAGGGGCCACAAGAAGGCCAATTGCCCCCAGTTGACAGCTTCGGCGCCGGTTAAGGCGCCAGCTCCAGCTACCCTGCAGATTACAGATGGCCGGCAGGGCAAGGCAGAGGCTCCGGTGGTGAGGAGTCGGGCGTTTCAGCTGGCGGCAGAGGAGGCACGCGCCGCACCTGATGTGGTGATGGGTATGATTCTTTCCCTCTACTTTATTTTTATGATGTTATGATATTGATATGTGCTTTGTGTATATGCATTAGGATCATTCCATGTGAACGGTATTCCTGTCCAGGTGTTGTTTGACTCAGGTGCCACCCGATCATTTGTTTCCTTTGCGCTTAGCAAGAGGTTTACTGAGTCTTCGGGCATGTTGGATTGCCCTTTAGAGGTTGAGATTGCCGATGATCGATCGGTGCGAGCGTCAGCAGTATTCAAGGATTGTGTTCTAAGGTTATTTGAGGAGCGCTATTTAGTGGATTTGGTTCCCATCCCTTTGCGGGGGAACAAGGTGATTATAGGCATGGATTGGTTGAGCCCTAATGGGGCGGTGATAGATTGCGCACAGCAGCTAGTGCGGGTCAGGACCCCAAGCAGGGGAGAGTTGGTGATCCACGGCGAGAGGCCACAGCGTGGACCTATAGTATGTTCAGCAGCGAGAGCTAGGCGCTACCTTCAGTAGGGTTGCGCGGGATATGTCGCGTATGTTATGGATACCCAGGGGATGGGTATGGCGACGGTGAGCGAGGTTTCGGTGGTGCGAGACTACGCTGATGTGTTCCCGGAGGAGCTTCCTGGAATACCTCCGGAGCGTCAGGTGGAGTTCAGGATCGACCTAGTTCCTGGTGCGACTCCGATAGCCAAGGTACCCTATCGGTTGGCTCCTCCCAAGATGCAGGAGCTATCTACGCAGCTGCAGGAGCTGCTAGACAAGGGGTTTATTCGACCGAGTAGTTCACCTTGGGGAGCCCCGATCCTGTTTGTGAAGAAGAAGGACGGGTCGCATCGGATGTGTATAGATTACAGGGAGCTGAATAAGGTGACGGTGAAGAACCGTTACCCACTCCCGAGGATTGATGACCTTTTTGATCAGCTGCAGGGAGCATCTTGGTACTCCAAGATCGATTTGCGTTCAGGTTATCATCAGATGAGGGTGAGAGAAGAGGATGTACAGAAGACCGCGTTTCGGACGTGCTATGGCCACTATGAGTTCATGGTGATGCCGTTCGGGCTCACCAATGCTCCTGCCGCGTTCATGGACCTCATGAACCATGTGTGTAGACCGATGTTGGATCGGTCTGTGATAGTTTTCATTGATGACATCTTGGTTTATTCCAAGACGCACGGGGAGCACGAGGAGCATCTGAGAGAGGTTTTGGAGACCTTGAGGAGGGAGAGCTTGTACGCCAAGTTCTATAAATGTAAGTTTTAGTTGCGCGAGGTGCAGTTTCTTGGGCACCTCGTCAACCAGAACGGGATTTCAGTAGACCCGGCCAAGGTGGAGGCCGTGATGAGGTGGGAGGTTTCGAAGTCTCCATCCGAGATTCGGTGTTTCCTAGGATTGGCAGGCTACTATCGGAGATTCATTCGGGATTTCTCCAAGATAGCTGTACCCCTGACACGGTTGACTAGGAAAGCCGTGGTCTTTTGATGGGGGCCTGAGAAGCAGGCAACGTTCGAGATTCTGAGGCAGAGATTGTGTGAGGCACCGATCTTAGCCCTGCCCGAGGGCGTAGAGGATTTTGTGGTATACTGTGATGCGTCGATCTCAGGTTTGGGTGCAATATTGACACAGAGGGGGCATGTCATTGCTTATGCTTCGAGGCAGCTGAAGCCACACGAGGCAAACTACCCGATGCATGATTTGGAGTTGGGGCGGTGGTTTTTGCCCTCAAGATTTGGCGGCATTACCTCTACGGGGTTCGATGTACCATTTACATGGACCACAAGAGTTTGAGGTACCTCATGGATCAGCCGAATATGAACATGAGGCAGCATCGGTGGTTGGACGTGGTGAAGGATTATGATTGCGAGATCCTTTACCACCCGGGGAAGGCCAATGTGGTGGCTGATGCGCTTAGCCGCAAGGCGGCGCCAATCAGGGATATTTGTATGAGGATGACTGTGGTGACTCCCTTGTTGGAGCAGATTCGGGAGGCTCAACAGGAGGCTATGAAGGAGGAACATTGGAAGAGTGAGCGAATAGTAGGTCAAGTCACCTCCTTCGATTATGATAGCCAGGGGTTGTTGACACTACAGCGTAGGGTGTGGGTGCCGTATCATGGAGGCGTGCGCCAGATCTTGATGGAGGAGGCGCACAAATCACGATTTTCTAATCATCCAAGGGCGACAAAGATGTATAGGGATCTTCGTCTAGACTATTGGTGGCCCTGCATGAAGCGGGATGTGGCGTGGTACGTTGAGCGGTGTTTGACCTGCAGGAAGGTCAAGGCCGAGCATCAGAGACCGCACGGGAAGATGCAGCCGTTGGACATCCCGTTATGGAAATGGGAGGATATTACGATGGATTTTATCACAAAGCTTCCCCGGACGGCACGAGAAGTGGATTCGATTTGGGTCATCGTGGATCGATTGACCAAGAGTGCCCATTTTATTCCAATTCAGGAAAGTATCTCGGCCGAAAAGTTGGCCGATATCTACATCAGGGAGATAGTGGCGCGGCACGGGGTGCCAGTGTCAGTGATATCAGATCGAGATGTGTGGTTCACTTCCAGGTTTTGGTAGAAGTTTTATGATGAGTTGGGCACTCGTCTGCACTTTAGCACTGCCTTCCACCCGCAGACGGATGGTCAGAGTGAGCGGACCATTCAGACTTTGGAGGATATGTTGCGGGCTTGCGTGCTAGACTTCGGTGGTAGTTGGGATACCTATCTTCCCTTGGCTGAGTTCTCGTACAACAATAGCTACCACGTGAGTATTGACCGTCCTCCATTCGAGATGTTGTATGGTCGGAAGTGCGGGACCCCGATATGTTGGGGTGAAGTTTGCCAGAGGTTCATGGGGAGCACCGAAGTGGTGCTCAAGACGACCGAGAGGATCCAACAAGTCCGGAGCATGCTTCAGACTGCGCAGAGTCGGCAGAAAAGTTATGCCGACAAGTGTCGATCAGACTTGGAGTTCTAGGTCGGGGATATGGTTCTCCTGAAAGTGTCGCCTTGGAAAGGCGTCATCCGATTCAGGAAGCGGGGCAAGTTGGGCCCGAGGTACATTGGAACGTTCAGGGTTGTAGCCCGGGTGGGCAAGGTGGCATATAGGCTGGATCTGCCAGCCGAGCTCAGCCATATCCACAACACCTTCCATGTCTCCCAGCTGCAGAAGTTCCTCGTGGATGATTCAGCGGTGGTGCCATTAGAGGATATACAAGTTGATGACAGCCTGAATTACATTGAGCGCCCAGTCGCAATCCTCGACCAGAAGTCGAAGGATCTAAGGAACAAGAGGGTGGAGTTAGTGAAGGTGCAGTGGCAACACCGAAAGGGGTCCGAGTGGACTTGGGAGCCGGCGCAAGAAATGATGGAGCATTACCCCGAGCTGTTTCAGGATCGAGCAGCAGACTTCGGGGACGAAGTCTAAAATAAGTGGGGGAGATTTGTAGCACCTGGTTCCTGGTACATAAAATTTATCTTAGCATTTTTCATTTTTAGCCTTGGACACGGCGAGTTGTAGGTCCGACTCGCCGAGTAGAGACGGGATCCGGAGCATGTTTAAGTTGGCGACTCGGTGAGTCCATATTATGGACTCGGCAAGTCCCCACTGTCTGATGAAACCCTAAATTTCAAGGGTTTGCACCCTATTTAAACCCTCTTATCCGCCCCCAAGCTCGCCCCCATTCACCCTCAGAGCTCTATACTTCGTTCAAGCCTTATTCCTTGTGTGTTTGAAGCATTTTGGGTGTTTTCTTGAAGTTTTGGAGAGGGGAAGAGAGTAGATCAAGAAGAAGAGGAGGAGGCCAAGCATCTTTGTATTATCTCAGTGTTTTCCTTGAGGTATAACTCGATTTCCCTCTGTTTTCATGCTTTTAGTCCCTTTTGAGCTCCATGGATGTCCTTGTTGAGTTTTCCCCATGCTTGTTTTGTGCCTTATGGTTTGTAATAAGTTGTTAGCCTCTAGATCTAGGTGGGATCGAGCTTCAGGAGCTTAGATCTACTGCCTTTATGGAGCCATATTGCATGAAAGCCCTAGATCTACCCTTTTGGTGCATTTTGAGCCCTAAAACCTTCATTGGTGAATATTTATACATAAAGTTGGAAACTTTACATGTTATTCATGCCCTAGGAACCCAGATCTATGAATAACATAAGTTGGATTGAAGCAGAATCGCGTGTATAGTATTTGCATGTGGCCGACTCGGCGAGTCGAGTCGCGAGTCCCCGAGTTTCCCCCTTTTCGTGCTTGCGGGGTGGAGTGGTGAGTCGTGGGATAGGACTCAGCGAGTCGGAAGCTAGACTCACTCATGAAGCAACTCGGTGAGTCAGTGCCATGAATCGGCGCATTCAAGGCAATCTTCTTGCCTCAAGAGCAACTCGGCGAGTTGATCATACAACTCGGCGAGTCTCAGCTTAGAGTGTTCTTCGGATGAAGACGAACTCGGCGAGTTGTTCATACAACTCGGCGAGTAGGATGAAGGACTATTGGCCTTTAGTTTAGAAGGAGAACTCGTCGAGTCAATGCTTAACTCGACAAGTACAGACGGGTTTAGGGTCGGACAAAGAGATAGGGACTTGGCGAGTTGACAAGTCAACTCGGCGGGTCGGGCCAACTGAAAGTTGACGTTGACTTGACTCTTGATTTGTAAAGGGTAAATGGTCATTTTACCCTGAGGTTGGTTAGCAGTATTTGACTAAGGGTTTTGTGGGAATTATAGCCGGAAGATTTCCTTAGCGGTAGCAGCAGCAGACAGTCAGTTCCCACTCAGATCAACATTACTCTGAGGTGAGTTTCCTTCCAGTAGTAACGGCTCTAAGGCACCAAGGCCGGCCCGTATAGACGAAATGTTAGTATTAGAGTGTGGGCCGAGCCCGTATCTCTTGGTTGAGTTGATTATGATATATGCCAGTATCATAGAGTTGTCTATACTTGCTGTTTGTGTGATACTTGTATATTATGGGTTAACAGTTGAGTGTGGACGAGGCCCGTATCTCTCTGAGAATGGAGTGTGGGAGAGGCCCGTATCTCCCAGATAGTGGAGTGTGGGCGAGGCCCGTATCTCCCAGATAGTGGAGTGTGGGCGAGGCCCGTATCTCCCAGCTAGTGGAGTGTGGGCGAGGTCCGGATCTTCATGAGTGTGGGCGAGGCCGGTATCTCCTAGCTGCTCATTGTATGTTTGTATGTTATTAGGTATTATAGGGGAACTCACTAAGCTTTGTGTTTATAGTTTTCAGTTTTGGTTTAGGTACCTCTTCTTCGAAGGGGAAGGAGCTGATGCGGTAGCGGCACATCACACACATGCTTTGTATTCCGCATTATGAAATCTTCCTGGGGAAATGTACTCTGACACTTTTATGTTTATGACAATGTTTTCCCGACATGCAACATCTTTTGTGAAATGATATGATCGTTGAATGATTTATTCCTAAATGTTTTGCTAAGTACATGTTTTAAGAATGAAATTTTTGGCTCGTATTTTTGGGATGTTACAAACACACATGAAAAGTGTTATGAATTCCATTCAGTTCTTCTGGTAGTTCGAGCTGGTAAGCTTGGTTCCCAATCCTCTGAAGAACTTTAAATGGTCCAATAAACCTTGGACTTAATTTTCCCCTTTTACCAAATCTTATAAGTCCCTTCCACGACGAGACTTTAAGCAAAACTGAATCTCCAACTTCAAAAGTCATCGGTCTTCGCTTGTTGTCAACATAGCTCTTTTGACAATCCTGAGCTGCTAACATTCTCTCCCTAATTATTTTCAACTTTTTAGCAGTTTCATGGACTATCTCCAGTCCCATAAACTGCTTTTCCCCAGCCTCAAGCCAACAAGACGGCGTACGACACTTCTGTCCATACAAAGCTTGATAAGGTGCCATCTTTATGCTCGAGTGGAAACTATTATTGTAGGAAAATTCTACCAAAGGTAAATGTTCATCCTAGTTACCTTGGAATTACAGGGTATATCCTCTCAGCATATCTTCAAGTGTTTGTATCGTCCGTTCGCTCTGACCATCAGTCTGCGAATGGTAAGTTGTATTTAAACACAACTTGGTACCCAATTCCTCTTGTAGACTTTCCAAAACCTTGAGGTGAAACGGCTATCACGATCCGATACAATCGTTAACGGAACACCGTGAAGCCTCACAATTTCCTTCACATAAGAATTCGCAAGCTTATCCATAGACCATTTCTCCTTGGCTGCTATGAAATGCGCACTCTTAGTGAATCGATCAACTACCACCCAAATCATGTCGTGACCGCTTTTTGTTCTGGGCAGTTTAGTGACAAAATCCATAGCAATGTCTTCCCACTTACCCATAGGCACATGCAATGGTTCTAAACTCCCGCATGGTTTCTGATGTTGTGTCTCGACTTTCGCACAAGTCACACACTCGGCCACATACTTTGCAACATCAAGCTTCATCATCGGCCACTAGTAGTAGGGTTTCTGGTCCCTATACATTTTAGTGCTACCGGGATGAATCGAGTACATGGTTTTGTGAGCTTCTTCCATCTGAAGATCTCTGAATCCTCCTGTCTTAGGTATCCAAATCCGACCTTGGAACACCTTCAGTCCATGACTGTTTATACCGAACACCAACGTTTTGCCCAAACGTTTCTCCTTTCGGTCATTTTTCTCAGAAGCTTGCTCTTGAGCTTTCTTTATACTTTCCAAAATAGTCGAGACAACTTCGATTCTCAACGCTCTAGGCCTTTTCCTTTCAAGATTGACTTTCCGACTGAGAGCATCAGCAACAACATTAGCTTTACCGGGGTGGTAAAGTATCTCGCAGTCGTAGTCTTTAAGTAATTCTAGCCATCGTCGTTGTCTCATATTCAATTCCTTCTGATTAAAGAGATATTGGAGACTCTTATGATCAGTGAAAAGTTTGCACTTCATGCCATAGAGGTAATGCCTCCATATTTTCAGAGCGAAAACTACCGCTGCCAACTCAATCATATGCGATCACCTTATCCCTTTGGGTCAGTACATAACCCGATCCCTTTGGGTCAGTACATAACCCAATCCAACCCCAGACGCATCGCTATAAACAGCGAAGTCTTCAACTCCATCAGGTAGAGAAAGTATCGGTGCCTCGCATAGTTTCTTCTTTAGCAACTCGAAAGCTTCTCTGTGCTTATCATTCCAAGCATAAACGGCCCCATTATGGGTCAAAGTTGTTAATGGATTAGCGATCGAAGAAAAGCCTTGGATAAACCTGCGGTAATATCCGGTAATCCTAAAAAGCTTCAGATCTCCGTGGGACTTTTCGGTTGTTCCCACTTCATCACAACTTCGATCTTCGCTGGATCAACCATTATCCCTTCTTGGTTGACCACGTGACCCAAGAATTGGACTTCACGAATCCAAAAATCACATTTGGAGAATTTCGCATACAGCTTCTCCTTCTTCAAGACTTCCAAAACTTCTTGCAAGTGTCTGCCATGTTGTTCTTGGATTTTTGAATAAATCAGAATGTCATCTATGAACACTATCACAGATTTATCAAGGAACAGGTTACAAACTCTGTTCATTAAATCCATGAATGCTGCCGGGGCATTGGTCAGTCCAAACGACATAACCAAGAACTCATAGTGTCCATATCGCGTTCTAAATGTAGTCTTCTCAATATCCTGCTCTCTTACTTTTAGCTGATGATATCCTGACCTCAGGTCGATCTTTGAAAAATAACTTGAACCTTGTAGTTGATCGCACAGGTCATCAATCCTCGGCAATGAATATTTATTCTTTATCGTTGCCTTGTTCAGCTCCCTGTAATCGATGCACATCCTCATACTTCCATCTTTCTTCTTAACGAATAACACCGGAGCTCCCCAGGGTGATGAACTAGGTCTTATGAAACCTTTGTCCAATAACTCCTGAAGTTGCACCATCAGCTCCTTCATCTCCGTCGGTGCTAGTCGGTAAGGTGCTTTTGCAATCGGCGTTGTTCCGGGCAACAAGTCAATACGAAATTCCACTTGTCGATCAGGCAGTAATCCAGGAAGATCTTCGGGAAATACTTCCGGATAATCAAACACCACGGGAATCTCCTGCATCACCTTCTTTTCCTTTTTAGCATCGATCACGGGAATCTCCGGATAATCACACACCACGGGAATCTCCGGATAATCACACACCATGGGAATCTCCTGCATCACTTTCTTGCAAGTGTCTGCCATGTTGTTCTTGGATTTTTGAATAAATCAGAATGTCATCTATGAACACTATCACAGATTTATCAAGGAACAGGTTACAAACTCTGTTCATTAAATCCATGAATGTTGCCGGGGCATTGGTCAGTCCAAACGACATAACCAAGAACTCATAGTGTCCATATCGCGTTCTAAATGTAGTCTTCTCGATATCCTGCTCTCTTACTTTTAGCTGATGATATCCTGACCTCAGGTCGATCTTTGAAAAATAACTTGAACCTTGTAGTTGATCGAACATGTCATCAATCCTCGGCAATGGATATTTATTCTTTATCGTTGCCTTGTTCAACTCCCTGTAATCGATGCACATCCTCATACTTCCATCTTTCTTCTTAACGAATAACACCGGAGCTCCCCAGGGTGATGAACTAGGTCTTATGAAACCTTTGTCCAATAACTCCTGAAGTTGCACCATCAGCTCCTTCATCTCCGTCGGTGCTAGTCGGTAAGGTGCTTTTGCAATCGGCGTTGTTCCGGGCAACAAGTCAATACGAAATTCCACTTGTCGATCAGGCAGTAATCCAGGAAGATCTTCGGGAAATACTTCCGGATAATCACACATCACGGGAATCTCCTGCATCACCTTCTTTTCCTTTTTAGCATCGATCACGAATGCTAGATACGACGTACATCCTTTAGCCAAACACTTTCTGGCTTTCATCAATGAAATGATTCCAGAATTTACTCTGCGTTTATCTCCATACACCATAAATGACTCTTTCTCAGGTGGGTTTACTTTGACTATCTTTTTCTTGCACAATATTTCGGCATCATTGGCGCTAAGCCAATCCATTCCCAATACGATGTCGAAACCATTAAGTTCTATAGGCAATAATTCCTCGTGGAACTTATTCCCATTCAAGTCAATTAAGATGTTTTTCATACGATGACTAACAGGTACAAACTTGCCACTAGCAACTTCGACTAATAAATCATTACCTAGTCTATCAACAGGCAAAGCTAGTTTTCTACCAAATTCATGCGATATAAAGGAGTAGTTGGCTCCAACATCAAATAAAATTTGGGCAGGCAATGTGTTAACGAGAAAGGTACCTGAAGCGACAGCTTCCAGTGTCATCTGGAATGCTCTCGCTTTCGGCTTTGGCGGAATGTTGGGTCTAGCTGCCTCCTTCTTCGTCGGGCAGTCCCTCGACATGTGTTCCTCCTCACCACAACCATAACAAACTTTCTTAGTGAGGGTACATTCATTGGCATAGTGCCCTGGCTTTCCACATTTGTAGCATGTGGCCACTACCTCACATTTTCCATGATGCTTCTTCTTACATTTGTCGTACCACTTGGCTTCGCCTCCACCTCCCCTCGAACCAGACTTCGAGAACTTGTTTTTCTTGTTGGACCTTGAAGTTCCATCGAACCACCTCTTTTCACCAACATCTATCCTTTCCAGACCCTTTTCCTTCTGCTGGGCCTCCACATTCTTAGCTGCACGAACAGCTGTTTTCAGAGTAGTTTCCATCTTGACTATTGGACCAAAGTCGGCAGGCAGTCCATTAGCAAACCTCTCAATCATGGAGAGTCCCGTTGGCACTAGGTACGGAAATAACTTCATTTTCTCAGTGAATGCAGTAGCATAGTCATCTATGCTCATCCTCCCCTTCTTCAAGTTTTGGAACTCATTGTTCAGATCAATCAGATCTATCTCTGAACAATACTGTACCCTAAACTGTTCCAAGAACTCTTCCCATGACATTTTCAGGGCTTCTCCTCGTGGCATAGTATCTGCCAACAACTTCCACCAACTCAAGACTCCAGTCTTCAGTTGTCTAACTGCAAAGACAGTCTTCTGTTTGTTGCTACAGTCGCAACTTTCAAATACCATCTCCATTTCGAAGATCCAATCCATAATCTCAACAGGCTTCGGGCTTCCAGAAAGACTTGGCGGCTTGGCGCCCAAGAAGTTCTTGTACATACGCCCATCCTTGTTGTTTCTCCTTTTCGGATCGATCCTTCGTTCTCCTTGAGTCCCAACTTGACTCACCATGTGACTATTTTTCCCTTCCTTTGATTGCTCGGGAATCAATTCCGGTTCCTCAATAGGTATGATAGGTTCATCCCTATTATGATGCAACATCTGTCGCATTTCATCCCTTTGCTCAACTAACATAGCCCGAATCATGGCTTGCACTCAGCCATGGTTATTGGTTCTGGTGCTGCTGCTACAACAGGTATTTGCTCAATCACTGGCGGTTGATTCCTGTTTTCATCCGCGTTTCCAACGCCACTCCTTGTTCTCACCATTTTTGATCTACACACCGAATAAGGCGAAATTAGATCCTCTTTCACGATAAAATTTCAATTCACCCTTATTACTCCAAACGATTACATGCTAGTTCTAATAACGTAGACATACGCTTAGAATCCTACACACATAAGGTTTCCAGATCCGGTCGGCAACAGACCGTAGATCCGAACAATTAATATCATATATGGCAACATATAACATTTAGCACATAAAAGCATTTTAGGCAACTTTCCTAAAATAAAATAGTGCTCGTGTCTATAATATATCAGACACACTTCAAAATCTTCACTTAGCATTTTTAAGTTCAAGTCTAGAAATCCTACAAATTCCTAGCACGCTTAAACTAATGCTCTGATACCAACTGTGACATCCCCAAAATCACGGCCAGAAAAGACCGGTTTCATTTATGCTTTTAAAATAATTTCAGAGTAAATCCTTTTGATTTAAAAGAGTTGCGGAATTTGTTCCCAAAACAAAATATGATAAAATAATATTTATCAAAGCATTTCATTAAGAGATGCATTTTCATTATATAATCAAAACTCTGGATGTCATGTTCCGATACAGGCCATAAAGCATAAACGATAACATTACAAGTCATTCAACAAATATATACATGTACAGACTTGTAAACAAAACAACTCGATGATTCATCCATCTTATGCCCTTGCGCCACTTCCTGTAATACAAATAAAACTGAGTAGGTCAGGCTTGGGAGCCTGGTGAGCATATAGGGTTTTCAACCCACAATAAATAAATTATATTTAATTTCACCAACCAACGATAACCCGATTACCCATTCCCGTTATCCTCACTTTACGTCCCTAAAACAACATCTATCTCAAGGGACCTAATCTAGGATTTTCATCGGGACGGACATTACTGCTAAGGGGTTTCCTCAACAATAGATGTCCTAAAGGCAACCATGAGGGGGATAGAGTACACCGGTGAACACATCGTTCACAACACCTACATGTTATGAACCTGCTAGCGTTCCACTGGACTGTCTAGAGAGAGTCCGTGGTCGTTATCCATACTCTGCTGAATAACTAGATCAACAACAACAACATCGATGCCTCTCATCTGTTTATCACACATCAACTATCTACCCATGTTCTATCCAACATATTAGTAGATAAAAATATATATTTTTATACATAGTTTAAAACCTGTATAGCATGTTAAATCAATATATATTCCACATAACAGATGAGGCACACCCACATAACACGTATTTCATAGAAAATAAATCAGATCTATGAGATAGAAGAGAGTGAATATACATTCACACATATAACAACAAAATTATACACATAACACATATTTCGTATAAAATACTTCATAATTATGCGTTAGAAGAAGGTAACTACACACTCACTTGATCAGAAGATGATTGGACAACACTACGACTTGCAAAAGTAGTGTTTCTCCGTAGATCTGGAAGATCTTCACAAAAACCGGCTCCTCGCGGACAGGGCTTCGGCTCGGAAATATCACTTCTCGGGATCCTCGGGGCTTCGGATCTTGCTTCGGGGCTCGGGAATAATACCGGGGCTTCGGGGTATAAATGGCACGCAAATCGAGGCAAAAGATGAGAGAAAAAGGAAGGGTTTGTAAAAGGAAGAAGCTGGCTTCGCATCCCCTTTTATAGGGTCTGATCCTCGGGGTTATGCTGGGCGTAACTTCGGGGTACGCGGGGCGTAATGCTTTGGTTGCCGTCATCCCTTGCATCATCGGTCCTCTACGTCATCGCATATGAACTCAGAACACTCGAGTGGTATGCTGGGCGTACTTCGGATGAGTCCGGTGACTCCTTCGGATATACATCCGAATTAAAGATTAAATTTATATATTTTAATTACTTAATAAACTTCAAAAATTCATATATTCTTCATACAAACTCCGTTTTCGACGTTCTTTATATCCACGCGTAGGTGAGAATATGCTCTACAACTTTCGTTTAGACTCCGTCGGCTAATTTTGATTTTATTCTTATTATTTATTTTTAGTAGGCCGGGACAGGAAAACTTCGTTATAAATTCATAACTTCTTCGTCCGACGTCCGTTCTCGCCTAACTTTTTATCGCTTCGCTCCCACTAACGAGATCTTCGATTCTCGTTTAGATTGTTTCGGCTAGTAACCGCTCGATCTCAAATCGAGTATTCGGGCTGCATACCGCTAAGTCGAAACTTCAGAAAATCAAAACTTCCTCATACGAATTCAGATTTGGGCGTTCTATATATATTCGGAAACCTCGTTTCGGCCATTACAACTTTATGTAAAGATATCGAGTTTATTTTACACGTAAATTTTGACGCTTATTTTTATTCTTAATCAAATCACATAATTAAGCAATTAAGCACAAAACACATAATACTCAAATAATACACTTCTATTATTTCAAAACGTGTTACAAAGGTTAACCTAGACTATTATATCAACATTAATGACAAGCCCTGAAACACAGGCGTTACAGGGACACCATGCAGTCGTACAATCTCTTTAATGTATGTTCTTGCGAGTTTCTCCATCCTATCCGTTTCCTTGATGGGTAGGAAGTGCGCGGACTTCTTTAATCTGTTGATGATGACCCAGATGGTATCAAGCCCACCTGTTGTATTGGGTAGCTTGGTTATGAAATCCATAGTGATCCGTTGCCACTTCCATTCAGGTATCTCCGGTTGCTGTAATAAACCTGATGGCTTCTGGTAGTCGACCTTGACCTTGGCGCAAGTAAGGCATTTACTCACGTAGGTAGCAATCTCTGCTTTCATGTTAGGCCACCAATAAGACTTTTTAAGGTCCAGATACATCTTATCTGAACCTGGGTGAATGGAATACCGAGTGTTGTGGGCTTCCTTCATGACCAAGTCTCTGAAGCCACCGTGTCGCGGTGTCCAGATTCGGTCCATGAGATATAAGGCTCCGTCACCCTTGACCTCCAAGTTCGTATCCATTCCTTGTAGGGATTCTCCCGCCACATTCTCAGGTTTCAAAGCTTCAAGCTGAGCCTCCTTAATCTGTGCGGATAGATGCGAATGGATAGTCATTGTTAATGACTTGACTCTTTGACCAGAATATTCCTTTCGACTTAGGGCGTCTGCTACTACATTGGCTTTTCCCGGGTGATAACGAATCTCGCAGTCGTAATCATTGAGTAGCTCAACCCACCGTCGTTGTCTCATATTGAGCTCCTTCTGATTCAGTATGTGTTGGAGGCTTTTGTGGTCAGTGTATATCGTGCTCTTCGTACCATACAGGTAGTGTCTCCAGATCTTTAGAGTGAATACAACCGCTCCTAATTCGAGGTCATGCGTGGGGTAGTTAACTTCATATGTCTTCAGCTGTCTCGAGGCATAGGCGATGACCTTACCTCGTTGCATCAGGACACAACCAAGCCCCTGATTGGACGCATCGCAGTATACTACAAAATCTTCTGTCCCCTCGGGGAGGGACAGTATTGGTGTGGTGCATAAGGCTCGTTTCAAGGTCTGGAATACCATCTCCTGTTCTCTCCCCAGTCAAAGGTCATGCCTTTTTGGGTCAATGCGGTAAGGGGTTTCGCGATCCTAGAGAAGTTCTGAATGAATCTGCGGTAGTAGCCAATAAGGCCTAGAAATTGACAAATTTCTGTAGGCGTCTTCGGTGCTGACCAGTTCTCAATAGCTTTAATCTTGAATGGGTCCATGTGGATTCCTTACTCGCTAACCACGTGTCCTAAGAATTCAACTCTTCGGATCCAGAATTCGCACTTAGAGAACTTCGCATATAACGTCTCCGATTGTAGGGTTTCTAGGACTCGTCGTAGATGATCACTATGCTCCTCCTTACTCCGAGAGTAGACAAGTATGTTATCAATGAAGACGATAATAAACTGATCCAAGTAAGGACGACACACCTTATTCATTAAGTCCATGAATATTGCGGGTGCGTTGGTCAGTCCGAAGGGCATCACTACGAACTCGTAGTGTCCGTAACTAGTTCGGAAAGCCGTTTTCGGGACATCCTCCTCGAGCACTCGCAATTGATGATACCCGGACCTTAGATCAATCTTAGAAAAATAACTCGCCCCTTGCAGTTGGTCAAATAAATCGTCTATACGAGGGAGAGGGTAACGATTCTTGATCGTGAGTTTGTTGAGCTCTCTATAATCAATGCACATACGGAACGATCCGTCTTTCTTCTTTACGAACAAGACCGACGCTCCCCATCGTGAGAAGCTTGGTCTTATAAAGCCCTTTTTGAGCAGCTTGTTAAGTTGACCGGACAGTTCTTGCATCTCAGCATGTGCTAAACGATAGGGCGACTTGGCTACTGGGGTAGCTCCTAGAATTAAGTCGATCCTAAACTCGACATGGCGTTGAGGAGGTAAACCTGGTAACTCTTCTGGAAAAACGTCGGGGAAGTCGCACACTACAGGGAAGTCTTTTAGGTCTTTCGCTTTCTGGCTTGTGTCGACAACGTGTGCAAGGAACGCACGATAATTTTTACGTAAGTACTTCTGGGTTTGAATACTCGAGATGATACGAAGACTCGTACTGGGTTTGTCTCTGTAGATTAACAGAGTTTCGTTATTCGATAGGTTTAGGCGGATGGCTTTGTCGAAGCACAGGATATCAGCATGATGGAGACTCAACCAGTCCATGCCCACAATGACATCGAAACTCTTGATCGATACTGGTATGAGGTCGATTGGAAACGAATGATTATCTAGCGTGAGGGTAGAACCTATGTAGATTTCGTTAGAACTCTCTGTCTTTATGTTAGCCATTTCTACAACGAATGTTTCTTTTAGTGGTTGTGGGGGTTGCTTAAGAAATTGTCTAAAGTTACGGTTTATGAAACTTCTTTCTGCTCCACTATCGAATAGGATATAAGCATAGGAGTTATCAAGAAGGAACGTACCCGTGACTACTGTGGGGTCTGCTACTGCTTCATTGTGGCCAATAGCGAGTAGCCTCCCTGTTCCTCCCGCATTCCCAGCTTTTGGGCAGTTTTTCTTGAAATTCCCTACTTCGCCACAGCCATAACAGGCCTGGCTTACTCCCGAGCCGGAGACCTGAGAAATGGGTTTGGGTTGAGATCTGCAAAACCGGGCGGTATGGCCCTTCCGGTCGCAATTAGTGCAGTGCATTTCACGATAGGGGCCGTTATGATGGAAAGGGCACTTTGGGCACTTGGGCAGGTTTCCAGCATAGGATTTTGCTGGTACAGAGGTAGCAGGAGTGGTACAGCATGGACAGCCACAATCTGTTGGTTTTTGGTAGAGGATTGAGTTTTCTTGCCCTTCTTTTGGTCCCACCGCTTCCTCTTGTTGTCGGATGTCTTGGTCGGTGCAGTGGCAGTTGTTGTTGCTGTTGATGGAGTGGAAGGAACTTCATGATCAATCAACCTGTGGGCCAATTCCTTGGCGCTGTCAAAGGTTGCAGGGTGTGATGATAGAACGTTCCCTCGATACGGGGGCACTAAAACTCAGATGTATCGTTCAATTTTCTTGCTTTCAGAAGGGATCATGTTAGGGCACATAGCTACCAGGTCGTAGAACCTGGCCGTATAAGTCACTATGTCTGTCCCCTTCATCTTGAGGTTCCAGAGTTCCTCCTCGAGTTTCTGAACCTCACCTCTAGGGCGGTACTCCCTTCTCAGCAGGCCCTTCAGTGTATCCCAGCCCATGGCTTTGGCTATTACTAAAGAGAGTGAATTGACATGGCCATTCCACCATGTTAGGGCCCTTTCAGTGAAAGTGGCAGCATCGAACTTTATTTTGCTTTCTTCGGGGCATGAGCACATTTCGAAGACGACTTCAGTTCTTTCGATCCATTGGGACAAAGAAAGGATCCCTCCGGTCCCATTGAAAAATGTCGGTTTGCAGTTCATGAAATCCTTATAGGTACACCCCTGTGCACGTGGATGAATTTCACCATGTCTGGAGTTGGTGCCTATTCCGGCTCCAATTTCATCGCCATAATTCATTTGGGCCATGGCTGCTGTCACAGCTGTCTGAAACAACATCAGATCGAACTTTGGAGGAGGAGGTGGGGTTTGAGTCACAGGTCTGCCTCTGTTTGGGCGCTTGCGGGGAGGCATCTTTTACTGAAAGTTCATAGAGATGATGACAATAGTAAGAATCAATTGCAACCATGATGAGAGCGTTTCATGGACTAAATCAACATAGTCCAATTATTACAGAGAGTCATAGAAATAGAGTAGGGAAAGATACGAAGGCATAAACTTTCACATGAAGTAGGTAACTGCCAATATTACAGGTATTAATGATGTAATATGAGTTCGGGAAAAGTGACCTAACAGTAGGTCTTACATCAAATCATAAGGGAAAAATGTTGGCAGTCTAAGAGTCTAGGTAAAGTACTTTCAAAGTTAGGAATGTTTACAGACAAGTGATCTATTGAGCATAGAAAAGGAAAGGCTAGTCCTTAAACAAAAGAGAGATGATTTGACATCTTCTACTGGCGGCGGGTACCCATTGGGCGGACCCTCAGATCAGCCAGTTGGCATACAACTTCCTGAAGATGTCGTTCATGAGCCCTCTGACATGCTCGGAGTTCCTTAACTTCGGCTCGGGATGTAGCTAGCTATTGATGTAGAGCCTCATTGGTCATCCTCGTCCTATCCATGGCTTCTTCCAGTGTTAAGGTTAGAGTTGGCATCAACTTCCACATCTCTGCCAATGGCTGCTTGACCTTGCTCGACGTTCCTGGCAATCCTACGGACCATGATGGGCAAGACTCGGTCCGCTGAACCTCCTTCTCTTATGTTGTAGAAGCTTCGGTCTCCG
This sequence comes from Lactuca serriola, assembly GCF_051521515.1. Classification (NCBI taxonomy): domain Eukaryota; kingdom Viridiplantae; phylum Streptophyta; class Magnoliopsida; order Asterales; family Asteraceae; genus Lactuca; species Lactuca serriola. Next base: position 5,664,328 of record NC_136413.1, read on the forward strand.
TTGAAAGGTAAAGGCTGACCATGTTCATCGCTCCATCGGTTCAAGGTTATTGCCCACATGGAAGTGGGACCTTGAAATGTTGGACGAGGGTTGGGGTTTGGAGCTACTGGGGGCAGGTTGCTAATTTCTGGCTCGGAGTTGGAGCTATCCGAAAAGCCTTCTGCATGGTGATCATCCAAAGGGATCGGGTGATCATCTTCTGACTCTTCCTCGAGCCATCCTCCAATGCCTTGGTTTGGATAGTACGGATTGCCGGGATGGTGGAAACCAACCATGCTAACTACGCGAGAATGGGTAAAGAAAGGTTAATAGACGCACTAATCTAGATTACTTATAAGATGATCGTTATTATCCGACCCAATACTTGCATAGTGCATACCAATTACATGTAACCGAAGCAGGATAGACCTGCGAATAAGTGACCCTAACTCTAAGTCCACAATCAAAGAAGAACAGGAAATGAAGCAAAGGTCATAGATTCTAAGTCTATAGCGCCTTAGTCACATGTAACTGTGGTGTATCCACCTAGCAACTATTGCCCTACTAGTAACGACCCTTTTAGTTCTCACATATGTACTTAATAGAATACAGAATACTCCTATAGTATTCTTGTTCTAACGTTCTTATGGTAGTATCGGTAAGTTTTTAGACTTGTTGCAACATCACAATCACTCTTAGGCACATGCTAGTCACTCCTAGGAAAATGTAGTTGATCAGGCTACATCCGCCCAGATGTGACTATATGTCTCTAAGCCCAATTGTGATGTCCAACAATCTTAATACTTTTGTTCTGTTCTAGTATGATACTGATCCTTTGTATTAATGGATATATATATATATATATATATATATATATATATATATACTTAGTTAAATATTTTAGTATTTAAAAGTATATATTCTTGGTCAGAGTGTTTTAGTCCCGAAGTGTTTATAGTTCGTATATCTTTTATGGGTTGATATACTTGATTCACAATAAACAATGCTCTGATACCAATCTGTCACACCCCAAAACCAAGAACGGTGGAATACGTTCTGGGGTGGAGGATGTCATGTACAGTATCATAACAATGCATAATAGTAAAAAAAAACAAGCAACAACATCCATTGCATTAATATAGTAATTATAATGTGTTATGTACAGTTTGTTAGACACCAAAAAGTATAATAAAAAATAAAGAGGAGTCTTGTATGTGCTCCATCTTCTCAAAAGCTGTAGTTGTACCTGTCTACTGATGACCTGAGAATACAAGTTATTCTGAAAATGGGTATCAGCATAAAGCTGGTGAGTTCATAAGAATTTAGTGTCATTGCTTGTATAAAAGTGTTTACATGAAAGTTGTTATCAAGTTTGAAAATAGAGTGAATCTCTAGAAACTCCTATATTTTCTAATAAAAGTAGTCTTCTGCCAAGACTTGGCTACCTGTAGGTTTGATCCTTTGAGTGTGTAAAAGTTCTCCCAATTAGATTCCCAATTATAAAAATATAGTTTGGATTTCATTTGAACAAGGTAAATGGGGAAAATGATGTGTTATTCCAGCAGTGTTACTGCCAACTGAATGGTAAATAACCGCAGACTCTAGGTAGTGATATGTATTTGATACACCTCGGGAAGTCTACTTTACCTTTAATTCATTATTTGTTAATTTAGGGATCCGAATGTGAACCTTTATGTAACCATGCAGATAGGCGATCGAATGTATTATGACCCTCCAGGTCATACGTAGTGTGGTAGCATGTTATCATCCCTGGGCCTAGTCGGATCGGACTGTAGCTAGCAGTTGGGATGTGTGAGTGTCCACCCTGTATAGATCTATACACGTAGAGCACTCTCTCCCTCCAGGAGACTAAGGTTACACGGTGAAGGCGCAGTAAAGTGTCGTATAGAGGAATAGTGTATCACATTATGTTTTAGTATGTTCTCTTGTATTAGTGTATAGTGTGCTTTTCAGTATGATGTATTTAATGTTCTTTTGTATTATATATAGTATTCTTCTTGTATAGTGCTTAATCATGTAGAGACTCATAATAGTACTAACTGTGGTAGGTATCATAGTAATGGTAGTGAGGAGTGGTAACCCTTAACTATACCTATTATAGTTAACTAGTACGTTGCAGTCATTCTTGGATACCCAAAAGTATTGAAATGAGTGAAGATATTCATATCCAACACAAATACATACAATATATAACTAAGAATTCAACGACAGTCGGACAGATAAGAATATACCCTAAGAACCCAATCAAACAAGAACAGGAAATAAGGCGAGCTATCAATCCTAAGTCCTTGAAGTCTTATTTATATAAATATATTGGTGTGGATATATTTTAGAAACATAAGAAGTTTTAAAAGAGTTTGAAAATAGTTTTTATAACAAATTAACATGAAAATGAGTTTGATAACATCGAAATCAGTTTTGATGGCAAAACGGTTAAAAGTATAGAAATCCTTTATGATTGTAAGCTACAAATCACATGTGATTGATACTAAAAATTGTTGGATTCAACTTGTATTCCCCCCATAAAAACATTTAAAAACATTTGAAAGGTTAATTAAGGTGTATGAACTCACCAGACGAGGATGTGCCGGGTAGGACTCTAGGTGTCAATTTAGGGCTTGAACACACGCAAGGGTCCTATGTAACATGAAGTGATACATAATTGTATCTAATTAGTCAACGAACCACTAATTAAGTAATATAATACACTCTGATGCGCGAAAACACCTTATCTCAAGTGTTATAAGTGATACGGGTTGCATCTAAGGAGTGTATGACTTCGATGAGGAGTTTACTCTTCAAGAGTAAACCATTAGGGTGTTTACGGCCCAAAGACCATAACCCCCATGTGTTTACAGCCGTGAACTCATGGGTGGGGTGGTAAATGGTCATAAATTGCACAAGGGAAGGTTCTGGGGTTGAATCAAAGGCTTAGGAAGTGATCAGAACTTGAAATGTCCTTGGAAATGGGGTTTGCGGCTCATGAAGGACACTTGGTGAGTTTACTGTCGTAAACACACGGGTTTATGGCCGTAAACTCATGCTTAGTCCATTCTTGCATTGTTTGGTGGATCACATGAAGGGATACGAGGTTCTAGACATTAATCCAAGCCATAGGAGGTGTTTAAGGGCATTTTAACACTAGGAAAAGGTGTTTACGGTCCATGAATGTTCATGGGTCGTAAACTCATGTTTACCCCTCTTATGACATGTTTTTGAGGTTCTAAGCTCATTCATGTAAGTCCCTAAGTCATTAGCTAAGCACTAGAAGGGTTTTGGGGCTTCAAAAACCCACTTATGGGTGTTTACGGTTTTGAGGGTGTTCCTCAACCGTAAACACATGACTTTGAGGTATTTGGGTGATTTAATCACAAATTTGCATGGATACTAAGCTAAACAACAAGCTAGGAAGGATTACTTACGATTTTGGAGCTTGAATGAGGTGTTTTTTAATCAAAACTCGAGTTGTAGAGATAGAGTAGAGAGAGAGAGCTTAAGGAGTGGGAAAAGCTTCAATGGTGACCACTCAACCCTTATATAGGGTTTGAGTTTGTGGCCAGGTGGGGATCCACCCAGTACCGACTTTAAACGGAGTTTATGGTCGTACTCGATTAAATAGTCATAAACTAAAAACTTTTCCAAATAAATTTGAGGGTGTTTCACGTGTTTTTATTTATTTCATTTCGACACTAATAAAATAAAATAAAACATTAATTGATTTGCCTAACCCAAATGTTAACGGAAATTTCAATAAAATATATTTTATTAACGAAAATGGGTTACAACGACGGAATAAATTTCAGGTTGTCACAATTTGGGTCGAAGTTTATCCATTCATTTTACTCTTGGAGGGATAAAAGCGATATATGTGGGCCCTCGATGATTTAGTGATGACAAACGTAAGTGCTCGGCTGGGCCTGAACATCATTCACTATTAATTCCATTCTTGTTTGTTTTATTAATCCTTAAAATAATTTTTACCCTAATTAATTATTTACAAAGTATGGGATCCATATTTGGTTTTATGATGTGTAAAGGGATGTTGTAAACACACTACAAAGAACTGATGGTGAGTCAACCATGCAAAATTTCATGACGCTCAATAAAATTATTCTCACATTGATGTGCCAGTTAACCACACACACTCCATCAACAGAATAATTTTCCGAGTGCCACATCATTTTTAACTTATACTCTCTCTTTGATGTGCTGACTAACCACACACACTTCATTAACAAAATACAAAGAAACCATGTTTTTTCATAGGTAGCATACGACTCACATTTTTAATAAAATGGGAATTTTGTTTTTATACTTTAGTTAATAGTTTTAGCTTTCAAAAAATTATCATATTGATCCCTTTCAGTAACTCCAATCTCAAAATGTAAAGACGGGGTGAGGACGGTAAACCTAATGGATTTTAAAAACCGACCTCATTAGGAATCGAAGATTCCTCCTTAATCCTCTTTTATAGTAGCAAATTGGATGTGCCTAGTCTTGGTTTGACTGATGTGAGGAATAACCATGCTTCTAAAATTAGCTCTTGGAAGTATTGACATTTATTTTATTTTGAATTTAATATCTCTTCAATTTTTTTTTTTTGAAATTTTTTGGAGAACTTAAGATGTTTGTTTTTTTTGGAGAAAGGAAATATGGTTGGATTATGTGACAACCCGATATTTCGAGTCAATATAATGTAAAACCGATCAAATTTAGGTCAAAATGTAACCTTCCTAAAATCTTATTCGGATTAAATAAAGTAATAGGAATCATATCAAGGTTTGCGTACATAAAAAGAACGTCCAACTCTGACCTCGGTCGAGGAAGTTATGAATTTTTGAAGAAATTCCTTAATCACGTCATTTTAATAAATAAATAATAAAAATGATTTCGGAATTTGCCAGCGGAATCTAAACGAAAGTTGTAGATCATGGTCTCACCTTCGCGTGGATATAAAGAACGTCAAAAACGGAGTTCGTATGAGAGAGATATGAATTTTTGAAGATTATTTAAAATAAATAAGAATTTAATTATAAATTCCCGGTAATATCCGAAGGGGAGTCATCGGATTGGACCGAAGTACGCCCTGCGTACCTTCGTACGCCCCGCGTACTGAGATCGAGGGTCTCGGATCGTCCACGTCGCGCTATCCGAAGAATCTAACCCGTCCGACCCGTCCGAAGCTCCGACCGTCCGACCCGCTGTCCCGTCCGACCCGCCGTCCCATCCGACCCGCGTACCCAGCAACCCGTCCCATCCGAACCGAGGCAGTCGAGGCTTCGGTCATGCATGACGTACGCGTACGCGCTGCGTACGAGCGTACGCCCCGCGTTCGGAGGCGGTTCAGCCTTCCTATAAATAGGATGCGAGGCTTTCCGAAAATGTTGCTCATTTCTCTCCTCTCTCTCACAACTTTGTCTCGTTTTCCGTGCCCGTTATAACCCGAAGCTCTGGTCTTTTTGCTCAAGTCCCGAGGGTCGATTTTACTCCCGAGATTCCCGAGAATCCCGAGAAAAATCCGTTTTCCGAGACGAAACTCTGCCCAGTTTTCCATCTCGCTTTCCTCAATCAATCAAGTGAGTTTCATACCCCTTAATCAACCTGTTAAATATTCTAAATGCTTTTATATGCTTTCAAAAGGGGGGGGAATGCAAGTTAAATACTTATAGTTATTGTTTCAATCACCTGTGATTGTACTAATCACATGTGATTAATAACTAGGGAAATCAGTGGTTTTATCACTATTCAAACTATCTATCAAACTGTTTTACTTCTAAATGTTTTCCAAACCCATTTACTTTTCGAATTTACACTGCAACTGTGATTTAAGCAAATGTTCCTTATACTTAAACTGTTTTAATCAAATCTACACCTTCAAATGGTTTTATAGATTGACATCAAGTCAATCTTTCTTTAAAAATAATACTTATGTTTCAAATGCCTTATAAATACTTATTTATGCTTTTATATTACAAATTGCATGCCCATATATGTATAGACGTATAAATAATGTTTAAAGGACTTAGGAAGGCTATCCACCTTGTTTCCTTTTCCTCGATTTGGATGTGGTCTGATAGGATTTTGGGTGACCATCCGAAGGTCGTTTCCATATTAATTATATATCAAATATACATATATAGACATGAAAGTACTTCCATAATCATATGTACTAAACGCACTGTTAACAAGTTACCATCGGGGTAACACAGAATCAAACTATTACAACTGCTAGATCAATGAGTCAGTTCATTCATGAGTCTATACTAGGAAGAGAATATATACAACTATACTACGAGAACATATACAACAATACTAGAACAAGAAACATTTCATCACACATGCAAGAATACGATAACAAATGTGATCCACTGTATCGGAGCATGCCTTAAATGTCATGGCCCGAGTTGTAGCCAGAATTCTCTTGGAGGGAGAGCGTTGAGTTTGCGTATAGATCTATACTGGATTGACTATCCTACACCTTGCTGCTAGCTACAGCCGGACCTGCAGGTCTGCGGGTGCCAAACGTCATTCCGTTATTACGACCGTTCTTTATGTCGTTGTTATCAGTCGATAGTATGGTGCAATTATCACATTATACCTTAATATAAATCCGGTTTAAGGTAGTAGTAATTAGTACAACAGTAGTTCTTATTATACAAAACTACAGTACTACAATGATTTACCCATTACATATTTTGGTGATAATCTCACTTAAGCATTAATGTACAAACTATACTTTATCAAATGATAGTTATACTTGGGTAATCACACACTTTTACAACAGACGAGTTTACAAAACAGTTAAGCCTTGGTAGAAGGTTACTATTATAGAAAATATAGGATTTTCTGAGAGATTCAAACTTTTGCAAATACTTTTAAACATTTATTTACATTTTTACAACTTATACATTGGGACAAGTTCAAACGTTTTTGACAATGAACATTGACACTAAAATACTTATGAACTCACCAGCTTAATGCTGATAAACTCTTTCAAAATAACTTGTATTCCCAGGTCATCAGTAGACAGGTACCGATGCCAGCTTTTGAGATGATGGAGCGTACTCAAGACTCATCATTTTGTTATTTTGATTTACGTTATATTTTTGGTGTCTAAAATTTTACAGAACACACATGTATTAAATTTATATATTTAATGCAATGGATGATGTTGTTTGCCTATTTACATTTACTGTGTTGTGATTACCTTACATGACGTCCTCCGCCCCAGAACGTTTCCGCCGTTCTTGGTTTTGGGGTGTGACAGATTAAATGGAAGGAGGTTTTGTCCCCAAATAAAAAACTAGTTTATGAACTAAAAGTCATGCTTTTAACCATGTTCTTGTTTCTAAGTGGTATTGGTATTTTCTTAAAAAACCATATTACTTATGGTTTTTAATCCTTAGGACGATTCACAGTCAGAATGTTGGTGTTCATGTGAATATATTAAACATTTGTGGATGTTTGAGTAATGTTATTACTTTCTTTAACAATTATGCAACAAAGAAACTTCTATTACTTATTTCTTTCACAAAAAAGTAGATGAAATATGTTCTACTAAAGTTTCGAATGAAACTTGGTATGTTATATGCAGTTTCAATAAATTGTACGCTTTAGAGACTGATTAAGATTGTTTGGTTCACTTACATGTTGGCGGTGAGGATTGGAATTGGTGTTCACATCTAGGGGAAAAATTCACAGTTGGAAGCAATAAGATATTATTTAATTCTTTGTTTTATCAAATATATTAGATTGGTAGACTAGGGATGTAGATTCTTTGTAAGAATTTATGGTAGTTTCGTGGAAAAGAAAGATCGGTGTGGAGACTTCAATAGTAGGAAATCAACCAACTCATTGGAATATATTGGTTCCTATTAAAGTTAACATTTTCATTCAGATCATGTTCTTGGATCGTGAAACATCCCTCGTATACACTATTTGAAACTAGTAAAATATACCAAGTTTTTAAAATTTATTAAACTTCCAATGTAGAATTGGTCCCAAAATTTTCATGTATTTTAAAAAGTTTTCCAAAGTGTGAGGATGTAACAAGCGATCATTGAATAAGGTAAGTGAATCCATCTCAACCAAACATATACATTATTTTAAATATCCAAGTTGCATTCTTCTTTCATGTTCATCTAGGTCTCAATCTGAATACCTATCAAAATAATAGATTTGTCTTGAAAAACATAGTGAGCATTATTGAGATTAAAATTTTCTAAATGTGGGGAACTTGCGCATTCCAAACACAAAGTAACCCAAAAAATGTTACTTTAATATCTCAAAATATAACTAACAAATAAGAAATATGGAATAAGCATTTTCAAGAAAAATATTGCTAAAGAAAATCAAAACTTAACAATATAAAATGATCCAATGCATATACTTTTAAATCTGAACCTTAAAGTCAAACTTAAAATCTAATTAAATCAACAAAATTTGAGTGGTTGTAACATTTGTAAGTTAGAACATCATACGCTTAACACTTAGAGGTTCTAACACTATGATCATGTGATATATGGCATAAGGGGGTGACAAATCCCACATGAAAATTTGGCCATATTAGCGACACAACTCCAACTTAGGGTACTCAGCCAAGTCAAATTATGGTATATAACGCTTAAGCGAGGGTATACAACCCAATTCATGTCGGAGGACACAAGCCAAGTCAAGTTATTGTATACAGTCCAATTCATAAGTGGCCATGCATGTATTGACCCATCCTAAATGGATGAACATGATTATAATGGAAAACTTATTTCAAAATCTAGTAAATTTGTCTCTTTCCAAAACTCTTTTATATGAAGAAAAAAAACATTTCGGTTTAACACCTTAATACACATAGTATTACATGTGGAATATGCACATAAATAAGCAATTAATGAGGCATCAAGATTTGAAAATACTTTTAGAGACATGTGTTTTTGGTAATAAACTCAGCAAAGCAAAAGTAAACACATCCCTTTTAGTTTTGTTTGAACACTTAGTTGTCATATACGGTTAACAATAAATCAATACACTATCGACTAATTACTTTTATATCAATCTAATCATAGTTCCAAACCATAACCCTACCATCTGCTATGGTATTTTAAACTAATCATAGTTCCAAACCATAACCATACCATCTGTTATGGTATTATGTTGTTATGATATTTTGGTGTGATTATCGTTCTATATGTTTGCAAAATTTTCTATTATGTTTATTTTATTCTAAGACCATCTATTTCTTTTGTAAGATGTGAGCCCTTAATAAAATCTATTCCGATTTCAAACAAAGAAAAAGAAAAAACATAATGCATGATCTGAAAATCGATAAGTTTTGTAAAAAAAAAATCATTTTGGTCTGGGAGTTAGTAACGTTCAGATTGAATGGCTATCGAGAAGCATGTACTCTTCAATCGATAATTTCCCATTTATATATTTGGGGATGCCAGTAGGTACGAGCATGTCTTGAACGTTACACTGCAACCATCTTATAGAGAAATTCCAATAAGAAATGTCCAAATGGAAAGCTTCTACTCTGTCATTTGGGGGTCTATTGACACTGTACAAATCTGTCCTAGGAAGTTTAGGATCATTTTTGTTTTCACTATATAAGGCAGCAGTCAAGATAATAAAGACCCTTGAAAAATTGAGATGTTAGTTCTTTTGGGGTGGTTCAACTGATAAAAGAAAGATGTCATGGATCGCATGGGATAAAGTTTTGTCTAATAAAAAGGAAAGGGGACTCGATATTGGCAATTTAAAGGCACATAACATTGCACTCCTTGATAAGTGGTGGTGGAGATGTAATTCTAGAAAATATGAGCTTTGGAAGGATGTTTCAAGGCAATATACAAGAGGGATGGGCGTTTCAATGCTTCGTCTAGAGCCAAAAGAAAAGGACCTTGTTGGGGAAGTATAGTTAATTTGGGAAACACCATCGCTAAAGATAAAATAGATCTTTGCAGTTTATTCTTTGTTTCACAGGATGGTCCAGACTACTCCTTAAGCTGGAGGTTAGAGTCTTCAGGGGTATATACAGTTGCCTCATTAAGGAGACACATTGATGCCAAAATCTTACCAAAAAACACATCGGGTGTATGGGAATGGTATAATCTAGTTCCTAGAATAGTGAACATATTGGTTTGGAGAATTTGTCACAGGCTACAAACAAGAATGAATCTAACCAAATTTGGAATTGGAACCTTGACTACCTGTCCGTTATGCAACACCGTTGACGAATCAGAATCTCATCTCCTAATGGAATGCACAGTTACACTAGAAGTTTGAGAAGAAATTAAGAAGTGGTGGTACATGCTTCTCTTTTCCTTTGGCTCCTTATCAGACATGCTTCAATACAAGAAGCTAACCACAAACAATAATCTTGGCTAAATACAAGAAGCAATTATGATGGTATTGATTTGGGTAGTATGAAAATTCCAAAATGAAAGGAGACATTCCAAAAAAAACAAATTGCATAGTAACCCGGCAAATGAATTTCAAGTTTTGGGTCACCTGTTGTTTAATTCTAGAAGCAAGGCTAAAAAAATTCAGGTTGTTAGAGTGGTGCTACAATCTAGTAATTGAATGCAATATATGAGGCATTGTATTGATCGGGGGATGGGGTTTTCAGTCTGGTGTGGGTTAACTTTGGTGTCATTGGTGTCGAGCCTAATTATAGTAGTGTGTGTTTGGTGTGAGTATCTTTGATTGGGTAGACATATTGTAGGTGTTGCTATAATTAGGCTCTCTTTCGTGTTTCTTTGGGAGGGGGGAGGGGGAAGGGGGGAGGGTTACTTATAATCTTGGCGTGTGTTCCTTTTTTCATCTTATATATTTATATATAGGATACATATGATCCTTAGTGTTCATCTAATCTTGAAGTATTTACTTTTACATATGCTCCTTAGAGGTTCTGATGAGCATAAGATTTTTTCTCAAGATCGGTCGCGCAATCGCAACACAAGTTGTACTTGATACATGACAAGATAACATGCTTGACAAGTAGGCGCTTTATTTGTAATTCATAATACCTGATGTTGTTGGTGTTGTTGCAATATCATGAGGACAGGGAAGTCATCTTCTACATATACCTCACGTAAAAGACACCACCACTCACAAAAGATTAGAGTTCATTGCTATTATCCGATTTCAGAAACTCAAGTCATTGTCAAGTAGTTGTTGGTGTGGTGAAAATTTGGTGCAAATCTGATCTTCTCATATGTTGCTTGACCTCCTCGTGTTTATTGCTTTCTCTGTTTGTTATTTGTTGTTTCTTTTTTCCTAGTTGCTTTAATTATCCATGACTCCATGTCAGGTCCTTTTTTGTATTTTGTCGAGCTTCACGCCAACTTGTTTTGTTAATTTCAATAATATCTTATCGTTTAAAAAAAAGTCGTTACCTCTGGCAAAAAAAGAAAGAAAAGAAAATTTCATGATTTTCGTGTCACATAAATGCTAAATATGAATATTTGACTTACCATATGCACTCTACATGGTTCCAATATGAAAAGAATGCTAATATTTAATTCGCCATATGCAACACACGTATTTTTAATACTGATTATAAGTTGTAGGCACGAAAATTTTCAAGTTTCCAAAAGTTCAACATGCTTCAATATTTCATACTCGTTAGAACATTTGTCTAAAGAATACACACACATTTTACTTTATTCAGTTTAGTTTAATCTAATATCATATTTTTTCGAATTTTATTATGTTTACTACTAAGTTGATTAACCTTTTTAATTGTTATTGAATTAATTGTGATTATGAAAATCGTGTACTATACAAGTTCATTAAAAGAACTTAAATATAAAAGTTTAAACATTAACCATTTTTAAAATAATTTTTAAATTAATATGGCCGAAATGATAAACAGGTAACTATTTCAATCTATACTAATAAAAGAAAACTATTGATATATTTTAAAGAATTGATAAACAAATAAATACTTCAATATTAGATGTCCTATTAATAAATTTACCACCGGTCTAAAATTATTATTTTTAATTCGTCTCTGCTTTTAACTCATAACAATACAACATACAATTACATATGAGTGAATTGATTGTCTCAAAAACTCTGAAATTTCAAAGACAAATTCGAAATCTGATGAATAGTCACGAAATTTTAAACAAAAAATTTATAAACCTACAAAAATGTTAAACAAATATAATAAATGTGAATTATATACAATATTAACGCATGAAATCAACCGTTAGATTGAAAAACTATGATATTAGACACTTCAAAATATGTATTTCGGACATAAGCAGATAAATTTCTTTGGAATGTCTTTTTGGAAAAAACAAAAATGATCACTAAAATTTGAAGATAAAATTTGGAATTGAGAATTCAGGAATAAATGGTGATTTTTCAAAAACTGAAAAAAAATACTTATTTTCTTTAAATACATCAAATGGGTCATTAAGGTTTTTGAAACCGTATTTAAACTTTTTCTATTTCATGTATATCTAAACCTAGTAATTTGCTGCCTCTATTTGAAGCAATGAAGGTACTTTAAAAGTAAAACCAAATTAAAAAAGTATTTTAATACTAAATCATTAAAATAATTTACAATACTTGAAACTTTAAATAAATAAACACGTTATAACTCAATATAATTTGTAGTAATTATGTCATTAAAGCTAATTATTCAAAAACTTGTTAGTATATAATATAAAATCAAAGTTAAAACTGAATTTTGTCATGTCATGTCATAGGTATTAATTAATGAATTATAGAAAATTATATCATCAAACTAATATATGAAGTTTGAAATTAAAAGGAAGGCATATATTAAAATTGTTGGGTATGGACATTTAAGATTCGGAGAAAAGTACGTTTAACACAAAAACATTGAAAATGCAGACAATTTCGAGAAGACTTGTCTGATTGATAATTTAGGGGCAAAAATGTATTTTTTTTTTTTTTTGCTTTTTGTTGTAATGTACGATGGTAATGACGATTGATAATTTAGGGGTAAAATATATATATATTTTTTTTGTAATGTTTTTTTTTTAGAATTTTAAATGTTTTGTTTAATTAAAAAATTAGGTTTTATTTAAATAGCATGTAAATTAATAGGTATTATAAAATGTTGCTCATTTTCTAACTTGATGTTATAATACCATGAGTGGCATGACATGCGATGCGAGATAACACTTTTTTGGTATGGTAACTTGATGTTATAATACCATGAGTGGCATGACATGCGATGCGAGATAACATTTTTTTGGGTATGGTAACATGTTTTAACATGTTGCATATACCCACCAGCCTATTAAAATTGATATTTATTTTTTATATGGAATTTAATAAAATTGAAAAAGAACAATAAAAAATGATATGAAAAACAAATTAAAATAAAAATTAAATAATATATAACAAATAAATGAATATAACATATGATAAAAAAAGACAAAAAAAATATAACATGTGACACAAAATATCTATATTAATTAGAAATAATGACCGGTACATAAAACATGTAGATGAATTAATATAACCACTTGTGTTTAATTTATTTGGTTCTTTATTTCAACTATTTGCTTAAAATAATCTATTAAGGTATCAATAATTGTAGCATGCATGTGTAACGACGATTCAATATTTTTTAACATGTATATAATCTTTTTATTATTTATAAAATGATTAAAATCTAATCAAACGGTTTAACTTTATTTTGAACCGACAAAAGATATTTTATTCATAAAATTTAGCTTACTAGCAAGAAGCTAGTAGAGATGAATGTTTACATTGTTTCCATTACAAAGAAGAGGGGTTGTATTCCATAAACCCCAATCTATTATATCAGTACCTCCTCTATTCTTTATCCATACGAATGGTTGAACTTTTACATCAACAATTATTCTTGCCGATTCAGAGTCAATCTTATTATAGACTCTATCATTCTGGGCTCTCCATAAACACCATATGACTCCCAACAATATCGTTGTAAACGTTTTCCTCTTTTGGGACAATTACCCCATTTGGAGGCGAAATCAATGATCTTTCAAACTGATTGGAACTCAGTCGCATGGATGTTACACCATTGGAGAATCGAGTGTAATACTCCTTTTGCTAGAGGGCACTAGACTAGAATATGATCCCTTGTTTCTTCTGTGTCTCTACAGACACCACATGCAGTCGATGTCATTATAACATCCCTGCTATTAAGTTCTTCAGCCGAAGGTATTCTATTTTGTTTCACCGTCCATACAAAAGCCCAAGACTTTTAATGGAATTGTTTTTAGCCAAGGTAAGATGTCGTCACATACCCGAAAGGATGCCCTTTCGATTCTATCAGGAAGGGCTACCAAGCAAAAATCCTCATTCAGTGCGAAAGATGATAACCATACTTCCCTTTGACTCTCCTGGTTGCATTACATCCTCGAAAGGGATGTTGATCCGTTCCAATGCGACTTTACATTTTACAATATTTTTCCAAACACCAGTCAAAAGATTCCTTGAGCAAAATCGAGTCTGGTCGCCATCCAAATTGTGTAGTCCCCTGATAACCTTAGACAATAAGGAACTGGATCACCCTTTTATCGGTAGATCCACTTAGTGAGCAATGCTAGGTTCAAAGAACATATTGATCCCATACCTAGTCCACCCACCGCCTTTGGAGCTACAATCTTCTCCCTTGCTACCCAGTTTATACTAGTATTACAAGTAGGACCTCCCCAAATAAATTGCCTTCGAATTTTTTCATGTGAATTAATAACTCTGATCGGGGCACCAAAATGGACATATAGTATGTGGGAAGGCTCCCATGGAAAACTTTAGCGAGTGGAATTTGACCACCAAAACTAAGAGTTTTTGCCTTCCAAACCGATAGTTTTGTCTTTAGTTTTTTCCAAAATTGGGTTCCATGAAGCCTTTCGATTCATATTCGTGCCTACCGGGATCCCAAGGTAGGTGAATGGTAGTGATGACAGCTCACATGCTAAAGGAATTGTCCAAGTAATGACTTCATGGGCCAGAGATCCAATACCATGGACTTTGGATTTGTTGAAGTTGACCTCTAAGCAAGAAGATACATAGAAGCATCCTAGGATTCTAGCCAGGTTAGCATTGTTCCTCTTCGACCATTCCCCCCAAAAACAAAACATCATCTACGTTTAAGAGATGGGACAAGCAAATGTTAAAATTTGGAATTTGAATCTCGTCGAATATACCTTTGGAGGTTGCTGAGTTCAATGCAATATTTAGTCCTTCCATCACGATAATAAACAACAAAAGAGAAAACGGGTCCCCTTGTCTCACCCCTTTGACATTGCAAACTCCTTAGTAGGGCTTCCATTAATGATAATAGAAGCTCTAGCTGACTCCAAGCAACCTCGGATCCACGATCTACATTTTGTACCCAAAATTCATTTGGGCCATTATTGAATCAAGGTAACCCCAATTTATAGAGTCAAAAGCCTTGTTGAAATCTGCCTTGAACAGTAGGATTTCTCTCCCATCAGCCTTAGCCCACGAACAAATCTCATTTACAGTTAGAGGTTCCTCTAAAATGTTTCATCCTTTAACAAATGTGGATCGAACATCATCAATCACACTCCCAATTACCCTTTTAATTCTTAAGGCAATGATCCTTGCAATGATCTTATACAACAATCCAATCAAGCTAATTGGACGATAATCAACTAGACTAAGTGGGTATTTAATCTTCGTAGCCAGTATAATAAAGTGGCATTGAAATCCTTTGAGAACTTGCCCCACCTTTCAAAATATTTTACAAATTCAAATATGTAATCTTTTATAGTATACTAGAATTTTTTTGAAGAGTTTAAGGGTAAACCAGTGACCCCAGAGCCTTCTCGCTACCACATGACCAAATTGCATTTTTAATTTCAATAAGTGAGATTGGTGCCTCTAAAAAGTTAGCATCAGTCGCGGATAGCTTTCTAAATAAATCATTGCAAAACCTTGGTCTAGACACCCATTTTCATGGAAATTGTTGGAGAAAAAATTCACAGCTTCATTTCTCATTTCACCTAGGTTTGATACCCATTTCCCTCTCGCCAAGAAACCATGAATGTGATTCTGTCTTGTCCTATTATTAACGTATCCATGAAAGATTCGAGAATTCTCGTCTTCTTCTATTACCCACTTAATTCTTGCTTTCTGCCTGAGATCGAAAGAAGAGAGCCTTTCCGATTCAGAGATCCTACTGAAACCTCTAGCTCTTTCTCCGATTTCAAGATCAAACAATTGCCTGGTTTACACCACTAAATCTAACTTTCCCATTATTTTTTTCATGTTCATTATTTCATCATTCTCTTTTTGAAATTCAATCGCCCTTTATTTCTTGATTTCACCCTTCAAGTGTTTGAATTTACATGCTAGGAAAGCATCAACATCACCGTATCCTATGAATTCCTCCCATGCTTTAAGTACCACCTGATCAAAGCCATCTCACAGAAACCATGAATTATAGAGCTTAAGTGGGGGAGGACCAAAGTCTTCAATCTCTATTTTGAGTATCTCGGGAGAGTGGTCTAAAAGCTCTCTGGGGAGAGCAATTGATGAGGCCATAGGAAATTTGTCAATGAAATTTGAACATACCAAGATTCTATCAAATTTGCTCATCTTGGCCCCGAATTGTTGAAAATAATTGTATCTATTCCCTCCAATTTTCAAATCGAGTCATTCAACTCTTTCTATGAAGTAATTAAAATAACCAGCACTCGATTTACAGAAGGTCGAGTTCATCCATTCATTAGGTTTCTGGACATCGGTAAGTCACCAAGAATTATCCAGGTGGCCTATTTTGCTTGTTTTAAATTAATAAGGTCATTCCATAGCTTTATTTTTTCTGAGACGGGTTGTAACGCTTGTACCCTAGTATGTACCTTATCGCCCTTGTATTTTTGGAATTGTGTATTTTAGTCCCTGAAGTAGTACGTGAGGCACACCACTTGGTACGCTTAGCACACTAGCTGTAAAGCCAGTGAGCGGCGTACCACTTGGTATGCTTAGCGTACTGAGTTAATGGTGGGTCGGGACCCAGGTCACGTACATTGGGTTTACGTATGCTTACGTTGGGCGTACGTGGACTTTAATGAAACCCTAGTTAAGGGTTTTTCACCCTATATAAAAATCCTTATTTATTAGGGATAGCCTCCTTACCAGCCTCTAAAGCCCCCAAAAACCTAGAAACAAGTCTTAGCCACCATTATTGAGTGTTTGAGCCGTTGGAAAGAATTTGGTGTTCATTTTGTGCATTTTGAAGTAGTTGGAGGAGCTTGAAGTTGCTTAGCTTGGAGAGAAGGTCTTAGATCTAGAATCACCACCCTTTTTGAAAAGCTTATGAGGCATCAAGTTCTCATTTTGAATCCTAGTTTTTTAGATCTCATTTTGGGATGATTTGTCATGCTTTTGGTCATTGTTGGTTAGATTGTTGAGTTAAGACGTCCGAAAGACTTATCCTTTCAGATCTAGGTTTATAATGGGATCTTTAAGCATAAAGGTGCCAACTTTATGGAGTGTAGGGCCTTATACATGCATTAACTCACTTATTAAGTCCTTGTTGAGCTTAAGTGCTTCATTTAGCCATGCATGGATGTAAAGTTACAACTTTATGTGGTAATCCAGCTCAAGGAAGTCATATCTACATTCTGGAGTGAAGTCTTAACGGGTTAAGAGCTGAAATTAGAAGGTGGCTAAATTGGAAGCGTATGTTCGACGTACAAGCCTATACGCGCAACATAATAGCCCTTGAGCTAGTACGCTTAGCGTACAAGCTGAGTTCGCCACACGTACTCAGTCATGTGGCTTTGCAATTTTGGTCTTTGAGTTTGGGCTATGTTTTGGTCTTAGAAGTTTGGGGTTTAGTTGGGCCATATAAATTTGCAGATTTTGGGCCAGGAACATTAATTGGCCTTGGGTTAAGGCATATAAGAAGGGATTGGGCTACGACATCCCCAATTTCACGGCCAGAAAAGACAAATTTTGTTTATGCTTTATAAAAGTCAGAGTACCTCTTTTTAATAAAAATGTGCGGAATTTGTTCCTAGTGAGACATGATAAATACGTTATCAGGGTATTTCCGAAGAAGAGTATTTTTTTATTCATTTTAAAATATTTGGGATGTCATCGTCAATACAGAAACGTAAGCATAAACAGAACTTACATTCATTACCACTAGTGATTTATATCTCCTTAATCTCTCAGTGTAATGTGACTTCATATCAACACCTGTGATATAAATAAACTGAATGGGTCAGGTTGGGAAACCTGGTGAGTACATAGGGTTTTCAACCCACAATAATATAATTATTATGTTTAATCATCAAACAGTTAACCCAATTACCCATCCTCATTATCTTCTTTACTCTTAAGGATCTACCGTAAGAATCAACTATTTCTCATTCATTCATTCCTAAGGATTATCCTAAGGAATAGGTAAGAAGTCCATCGTTGTCAATGACACAGCTGTCAAGCACAACTACTGGTTCTATCACTTAGGCGCAACTGCCATAATTGTGATATTCTATATGAGGCGCAGCTGCCAGTATTGTCCTTCAAGCACAGCTACTAGGGTTATATCGTTTATTGACAGTATCGTTTTCGAGAGTCCACTCACAATACATGTCAATGGGTTTTTAGATTACACCGGTGAACACATAGTTCACAACACCTACAGGTTGCGAGCCTGCTAGTGTTCAACTGGACTGTCTAGAATAGTCCGTGGTTGTCATCCATACTCTGCTAGATGACGGGGCCAGCATTTGGGAACAAGGCTTATCACATCGTCCACCTCTCACCCTTAACTCATGGTCTATATCACCTCTCAACTCATCATCTAACTCATATTTCATCTACCCATGTTTTACCCAACATATTTTGTAGATATAAATACATATACAATTTAAAATACTTCATATCTATGTGTAAGATGAAAGGGACCATGCACTCACTTGAAAAGGTGGTGATTCCGAACTCAAATAGCGTTTCGCTTCTTAAAAATATTTTCCTTCGACGAAACCTAGTATTATTACCACTAGAGTTTAGTCTATTATTCACCGAGTCTAATTAATAGTCTAGCTACTATTACTATTATATAAGCGTTAAACAATACTTATATAACCCATAATAATAGCCCAAGTACTTATTATAAGTTCCTAATAACGTTACTATAAGTAAATAAAAGCTATATTAAAAATAGCGTAGGCGTAGCTCACTTACAAGGGGTTTTATAGAAAATCGGGCTTTGCTTGAAGCAGCGTTCCCAAGCCGAAAAGCTCTTCTTCTCGGAGCCGTCGATCACTCCGGGGCTTCCACCTCGTACTAGGGAGGTTCCTTAGGCTTTTCAGGGGGTTTTGGGGCTAGATAGAGGTTCTAGAGAGAGAAAGAGAGAGTAAAGAGATGAAAGAATGGGAAAGGTGTGAAGAAAATGAGGGTGGAAAGGGGTTGTATTTATAAGGTGAAATATGGCTGAAATTGGTGCCACATTTCACCATCTAGTGGCAAGCCTTGGGGAGAAAGCAATGACCAAGATTGTGCCACGTTACCCCTTTTGCAGCAGCACCCTGCCGACTTCTAAACCCCGTAACTTTCGCATACGAGCTCCGTTTTCGACGTTCTTTATATCCACGCGTAGGTAAAAATAAGATCTACAGCTTTCATTTTGACTCCGTTGGCAAATCCTCGACCGATCTTAAATTTAACAGTACGATGAGATTATACTGTTAAATGTCCGCGTAAAATTCATAACTTCTGCATATGAACTCCGTTTTCGTCGTCTTTTTACCGTTGAGTTCCTATTAATGAGATCTTCAATTCTCATTTAGGTCGCATAGGCCAGAAACCGCTTGATCTAAAATTCGAGTTTCGAGGCGTGCACTGCTATGCCAAATCTTAGAAAATTCATAACTTCCTCATACGAAGTCAGATTTGGGCGTTCTTTTTTTGTATGTTCTCGGTTTAACGTATACTTGAAATTTTGTTTAGATCACTAAGGCTAAAAAGTACTTTATCAAAAATTCACTATTTACGTCTCCCGGTGCCGTGCCGATTTTGCCGTAAAACATCCACGGGCCATAACTTCTTCGTTATAACTTGGATTTTGGCGTTCTTTATATGTACGTAACCCGTGAGACATATTAAAAGACTTGGTTAAGATTAATCCTTCTAAATAATATTCCATTAAAAACTAATTTTTGACGCTCATTGTCTCTAAATTGGCTAGCCCGGATCTGCGGGTGTTACATGGGCCCAATTTTGTGACATCCCCAAAATCACTGCCATAAAAGATTGATTTAATTTATGCTTTTAAAATAATTTTCAGAGTAATCATTTAATTTAAAATAGTTGCGGAATTTGTTCCCAAAACAAAAATATGTTAAATAAAATTTATCAAAGCATTCCTTAAAGAAATGTATTTTCATATATAACAAAACTCGGGATGTCATGTTCCGATACAGACCAAAATCATAAACGACACATTATAAGCCTTACGATGGTTATTTACAACTACATGCCTATAAACAAAATAACTTGATGATTCATCCAACTTATGCTCTCGCACCACTACTTGTAATACAAATAAAACTGAGTGGTTCAGGTTTCAACACACAATAAATAATTATATTTAATTTCACCAACCAACAATAACCCGATTACTCATTCCTGTTATCCTCACTTTACATCCCTAAAACAACAACTATCATAAGGGACCTAGTCTAACGATTTATAGAGAAATCATTCATATCTGTGTGTTAGAAGAAAGCAACTACACACTCACTCAAAACGTATACTTAATACATTCAACAATACTTGTATTAAATCGTGTTTATGAAAGAGACTATGAACTCACATGATAAGACGATGTTCGGACAGCACTACATATCTTAAAGTAGTAATCTTCGATGAAACTGGGATATCTTCACACACCGGGCTTCTCGCGGGCAGAGCTTCGGCTCGAAAACTCTTTTATTCTCGGGATCTTTAGTGCTTTGGGTGTCGGCATGATACCGGGGCTTCGAGGGTACTTCAAGACAGCTAGAGAGGGTATTAGGAGTGAGATAGTGAAAGAAATAGCAATCATGGCTGGCTACCCTTCAATTTCTATTTATAGGGTCATTTTTCTGGATTCACTTCGTGAATCTCAAAATTCACGTCGTGAGTTCAGTTAGGCATAGGACATTACGTTCGTCATCAGTCCACTTGCTCTGGAAGGCGTCACTTTTGAGTTCACGTCGTGAATTCTGACATAGTGTCGGGGTTTTTGCCCCAAACTTCAGAAATTCATATCTTTCGCATACGAACTCTGTTTTTGACATTCTTTATATGCACACGTAGGTGAGATTATGCTCTATAACTCTTGTTTAGACTCTGTCGGCTAATTTTGAATTTAACTTTTATTATATTGTTTTTAGTAGGCCGGGACAGGAAAACTCCATTAGGAATTCATAACTCCTTCATCTGACGTCCATTTTCGTCTGTCTTTTTACCGTTGGACTACCATCGACGAGATCTTTGATTCTTGTTTAGATTGTTTCGGCTATAAATCACTTGATCTCATATTTGAACTTTGGCTGCATACCGCTAAGTCGAAACTTCGAAAGATCATAACTTCCTCATATGAAGTCAGATTTAGACGTTCTTTTTATGTAAGCTCTCGGTTTAACGTATTGTACGACTTTTGCTTAGATCACTAAGGCTAAATATTGCTCTATCATAAATGTAACGCCTGTGTTTCGGGCTTGCCATTTGTAGCAATGTAATAGTCTAGGTTGACCTTTGTAACCCATTTTGAAGTAATAAGATTGTATTATTTGAGTATTATGTGTTATGTGCTTAATTGCTTAATTATATGGTTTGATTAATTAAGAATAAAAATAAGCGTCAAAATTTAAGTGTAAAATAAACTTAATATATTTGGTTAATGTTGTAGTAGTTGAAACGAGGTTTCCGAATATATATAGAACGCCCAAATCTGACTTCGTATGAGGAAGTTATGATTTATCGAAGTTCCGGCTTAGCGATATACAGCCTGTTTTACTCGATTTGAGATCGAGCGGTTGTTAGCCGAAGCAATCTAAATGAGAATCGAAGATCTCATTGTTGGTATTGAAACGATAAAAAGTTAGGCGAGAACGGACGTCAAACGAAGAAGTTATGAATTTATAACGAAAGTTTCTGTCCCGGCCTATTAAAAATAATTAATAAAAATAAAGTCAAAATTAGCCGACGGAGTCTAAACGAAAGTCGTAGAGCATGGTCTCACCTTTCCGTGGATATAAAGAACGTCGAAAACGGAGTTCGTATGAAGAAGTTATGAATTTCCGAAGTTCATTAATCATTTTGTATTTATTTTTAATTCAAAATTCGGAAGCATTATCCGAAGGAGTCACCGATCTGATCCGAGGTACGCCCCGCGTACTCGAGTACGCCCCGCGTACTCCGAGGGATGTCGACACTCGCACTCGAGCACTTCGGATACGTAAGCAATGACGTTTTGGGCAGTACGCCCCGCGTAACGCAGTACGCCCCGCGTACTCCGAGGCTCCAGCCTCCTATAAATAGGATGCGAGGGTTCCGGGTATTTTTGCCAATTCCCTCTCGTTTTCGTGTCGAAGCTCTGTGCAAAAACCCCCGAAGCTACCCCGAAGTCCCGGTATCATACTCTAGCCCCGAGGCAAGTCCCGAGATCCTGAAGATCCCGAAAAGTGCGGTTCCCGAGTCGAAGCTCTGCCCGCGAGAAGTTCGATTTTCGAGGAGATCTTCCAGATCTGCTGAGGAATACTACTTTTATAAGCCGTAGTGCTGTCCGATCATCTTCTGATCAAGTGAGTGTATACTAACTTTCATAAACACAATAATAATACGAGTTTGGTTCGAGTGTATTAAGAGTATTGTTGTTTATAAGTGTGAGTGTGTAGTTATTTCTTCTAATACAATAATACGAAGTATTCTAATATAAAATACGTGCTATGTGTATATATTTGGTTGTGTTATGTGTGAATGAGTATTCACTCTCTTCTATCTTACAGATCTGCTTATTTCTTTATGAGATATGTGTTATGTGTGTGTGCCTCATCTGTTATGTGATATATGTGTTGATTAAAGCATGCTATACAGGTTTTCTTTAAACTATGTATACAAATGTATATTTTTATCTACTAATATGTTGGGTAGAACATGGGTAGACAGTTGGTGTGTAATAAACAGATGAGAGGCCTCGTTGTTGTTTGATTGAGTCATCTAGCGGAGTTTAGATGACGACCACTGGCTATTCTAGACAGTCTTGTCGAAACATTAGCAGGTTCGCCACCTGTAGGTGTTAATGAACTTGGGTGTTCATTCGCTGTACTCCATCCCCCTCATGGTTGCCTTATTTGACTTATATTGCTGAGGTACCCCCGAAGCATGTGTTGTCGCCCCGATGAAATATTCTTAGACTAGGTCCCTTATGTTAGTTGTTTTAGGGACATTAAAGTGAGAATAACGGGAATGGGTAATTGGGTTATTGTTGGTTGGTGAAAATTAAATATGATATTTATTGTGGGTTGAAAACCCTATATGCTCACCAGGCTCCCAAGCCTGACCCGCTCAGTTTTAAATTGTATTACAGGTAGTGGCGGAAGGGCATGAGATGGATGAACCATCAAGTTGTTTTGTTTACAAGTCTGCATATGTTTATATTTGATTATATGACTTGTAATGTATTCGTTTATGCTTATTGGTCTGTATCGGAACATGACACCCCGAGTTTTGATTATAATGAAAATACATTTCTTTTATGAAATGCTTCGGTAAACAATGTTTTATCATGTTTTGTTTTTGGGAACAAATTCCGCAACTCTTTCAAATCAAAAGGATTTACTCTGAAAATATTTAAAAGCATAAATGAAAATCGGTCTTTTCTGGCCGAGATTTTGGGGATGTCACAATAAATCACACGGTGTCACATCGGTTCTGTTGCGAGACTTCGACATGTCATAACTTCTTCGTTATAACTCAAATTTCGGCATTCTTTATATATTCAGAAACCTTGCCACGACCACTACAACTTCCTTCATAGATATAGGGCTTATCTAATATTTTATTATTATGCTTATTCTTGTTCCTTATTCATTTAAGTTACACGATTAAGCATAGAACACATAACACTCAAAATAAAACATTTTTATTATTTCACAACGGTTTACAAAGGTTAACCTAGACTATTACATCATCATTAATGCCTAGCCTAGAAACACGGGCGTTACAATTCTCTCCCCCTTAGGATGATTCTGTCCCCAGAATCACACATCAACAAACAAATGCGGATAGCGACTCATCATGCCACTCTCCCTTTCCCAGGTGAGATTTGGCCCATTCACATGTTTCCATCGGACAAGCACTAATTCGACCATCTTGCGTCGTAGCTTCTTAGTCTTTTGGTAAACGATTGCCTCTGGTTCTTCAATTAACCTTTTGTTCTCATTAATTCTTAACTCAAATATTGGAATTATGTCGGGAACTTCTCCCGTGAATTTCCTCAAATAACACACATGGAAAGTGTTGTGAATTCCATTAAGTTCTTCGGGTAATTCGAGCTTGTAAGCTTGGTTCCCAATCCTTTGAAGAACTTTAAATGACCCAATCAATCTTGGACTTAACTTTCCCCTTTTACCAAATCGTATAAGTCCCTTCCACAGTGAGACTTTAAGCGAAACTGAATCTCCACCTTCAAAAGTCACCGGTCTTCGCTTGTTGTCAGCATAGCTCTTTTGACGATCCTGAGGTGCTAACATTCTCTCCCTAATTAATTTCCACTTTTCAGCAGTTTGATGGACTATCTCGGATCCCATAAACTGCATTTCCCCAGCCTCATCCCAGCAAGATGGCGTACGGCATTTTTGTCCGCACATAGCTTGATAAGGTGCCATCTTTATGCTCGAGTGGAAACTATTATTGTAGGAGAATTCTACCAAACGTAAATGTTCATCCCATTTACCTTGGAATTCCAGGGTACATGCTCTCATCATATCTTCAAGTGTTTGTATCGTCTTCTCGCTCTGACCATCAGTCTGTGGATGGTAAGTTGTACTCAAACACAACTTAGTACCCAATTCCTCTTGTAGACTTTTCCAAAACCTCGAGGTGAAATGGATTTCATGATCCGACACAATCATTAATGGAACACCGTGAAGCCTCATAATTTATTTCACGTAATAATTCGCAAGCTTATCCATAGACCATCTCTTGTTAGCTACTATGAAGTGCGCACTCTTAGTGAAGCGATTAACGACCACCCAAATCATGTCGTGACCATTCTTTGTTCTGGGCAGTTTAGTGACAAAATCCATAGCAATGTCTTCCCGTTTACCCATAGGTACATGAAAAGGTTCTAAACTCCCATATGGTTTCTAATATTGCGCCTTAACTCTTGGACATGTCACACACTTGGCCACATACTTTGCAATATCAAGCTTCATCGTCAGCCACCAGTAGTAGGGTTTTAGGTCCCTATACGTTTTAGTGCTACCGGGATGAATCGAGTACATGGTTTTGTGAGCTTCTTCCATCATAAGATCTCTTACGCCTCCTGACTTAGGCACCCAAATTCGATCTTGGAATACCTTCAGTCTGTAACTGTTTATACCGAATTTAACGTTTTGCCCAAACGTTCTCCCTTTCGGTCATGCTTCTTAGAAGTTTCTTCTTGAGCTTTCTTTATACTCTCCACAATTGTCGAGACAACTTCTATTCTCAATGCTTTTGGCCTTTTTCTTTCAATATTGACTTTCCGACTGAGAGCATCAGTGACAACATTAGCTTTACCAGGGTGGTAAAGTATCTCACAGTCGTAGTCCTTGAGTAACTCTAGCCAGCTTCTTTGCCTCATATTCAGTTCTTTCTGATTAAAGAGATATTGGAGACTCTTATGATCAGTGAAAAGTTTACACTTCGAGCCATAGAGGTAATGCCTCCATATCTTTAGAGAAAATACTACCGCTGCCAACTCCAAATCATGAGTGGGGCAGTTCTTTTTATGCTCTTTCAGCTGTCGAGACGCATATGCTATCACCTTTTCTCTTTGGGTCAAAACACAACCCAACCCAACCCCAGATACATCGCTATAGACAGCGAAGTCCTCAATTCCATCGAGTAGAGAAAGAATCGGTGCTTCACATAGCTTCTTCTTTAGCAACTCGAATGCTTTTGTGTGCTTATCACTCCAAGAATAAGTAGCTCCTTTGTGGGTCAAAGATGTTAGAGGAGTAGCGATCAAAGAAAATCCTTGGATAAACCTTCAGTAATATCCGACTAATCCCAAAAAGCTTCGGAACTTCGTGGGACTTTTTGGTTGTTCCCATTTCATCATAGCTTCAATCTTTATTATCCCTTCTTGGTTGACCACGTAACCCAAGAATTGGACTTCTATAATCCAAAATCACATTTGGAGAACTTGGCATACAACTTCTACTTCTTGAAGACTTCCAACACTTCTATCAAGTGTCTGTCATGCTCCTTTTGGCTTTTTGAGTAAATCAGAGTGTCATCTATGAACACTATCACAGATTTATCAAGGAACGGTTTACAAACCATGTTCATTAAATCCATGAATGCTGCTGTAGCATTGGTTAGTCCAAACGACATAACCAAAAACTTGTAGTGTCCATATCGTGTTCTGAATTCAGTCTTCTCGATATCCTGCTCTCTCACCTTCAGCTGATGATATCCTGACCTTAGGTCGATCTTTGAAAAATAACTTGAACCTTCTAGTTGATTGAACAGGTCATCAATCCTTGGCAATGGATATCTATTCTTTATCGTTGCCTTATTCAACTCTCTGTAATCAATGCACATTCTCATACTCCCGTCCTTTTTCTTTACGAATAACACCGGAGCTCCCCAGGGTGATGAACTAGGTTTAATGAAACCTTTGTCCAATAACTCCTGAAGTTGCATCATCAGCTCCTTCATATCCGTTGGTGCTAATCGGTCAGGTGCTTTTGCTATTGGTGTCGTTCCTTGTAACAAGTCGATACGAAATTCTACTTGTCGATCGGGCGGTAATCCAGGAAGATCTTCAGGAAATACTTCCGGATAATCACACACAATAGGAATGCTTTGAATCTCCTTTTTCTCCTTCTTAGCATCGATCACGAATGCTAGATACGAGGTACATCCCTTGGCCAAACAGCTTCTGGCTTTCATTAGGGAAATAATTCCAAAATTTACTCTGTGTTTGTCCCCATACACCATTAATGATTCTTTCCCTGGTGGGTTTACTTTTACTATATTCTTTATGCACAATATTTCAGCATCATTGGAGCTAAGCCAATCCATCCCCAGCATGAAGTCGAAACCATTTAGCTCGATGGACAATAATTTCTCATGGAACTTATTCCCATTCAAATTAATGAAGATGTTTTTCATAATACGGCTAAAAGGTACAAACTTGCCACTAGCAACTTCGACTAATAAACCATTATCTAGTCTATCGACAAGAAAAACTAGTTTTCTAGCAAATTCATGCAAAATAAAGGAGTAGTTGGCTCCAGAATCAAATAAAATTTGGGCAGACAATTTGTTTACGAGAAAGGTACCTGAAGCGACACCAACTTCTTCTTTAGCAGCTTCTAGTGTGATCTGGAAGGCTCTCGCCTTCGGCTTTGGTGGAATGTTGGGCTTTTTTGCCTCCTTTTTCGGACAATCCCTCGAGATGTGCCCCACCTCACCACACCCATAGCAAACTTTCTTGGTAAGGGTGCATTCGTTGGCATAGTGCCCTGGCTTTCCACATTTGAAGCATGTGGCTTTCCCGCCACATTTCCCATGATGCTTCTTCTTGCATTTGTCACACCACTTCGCTTCGCCTCCTGCACCTCCTCTCGAACTAAAATTTGAGAATTTACCCTTTTTGCTGGACCTCGAGGGCCCGTCGAACTTCCTCTTCTCACCAACCTCTGACCTCTCTAGACCCTTCTCCCTGATATGGATCTCAACATTTCTAGCATCCCAGATGGCGGCTTTCAATATGCTTGTTTGCTTAACCATTGGACCAAAGTCCGCTGGTAGTCTGAGGGAAAACTTGTTGACCTTAGAGAGCTCGGTTGGAAATAAATATGGAATAAGCTTCATCTTATCCGTGAAACTAGCAGTGTATTCAGTAACGCTCATTTTTCCCTTCTTCAAATTCTGAAACTCATTATTGATTTCCAGAAGGTCCTGCTCGGAGCAGTATTGCAATTTGAGTTGCACCACAAAGTCCTCCCAAGACTTCTTGCTCGCCTCTCCCTTGGGCATCGAGTCAACTAACAGCTTCCACCAACTCAACACTCCATATTTTAATAGAGGGATCGCAAGAGCGGTCTTCTGTCTGTTACTGCATTCGCAACTCTCGAACATTGTCTCTATTTCGGAGATCCATTTTATAACTTCCACCGGTGTCGGGCTTCCAGATAGACATGGTGGCTTGGATGCCATGAAATCCTTATACTTGCACCCACGCCCATCATTTCCTCTATCCTGGTTGATTTGCCAAACAATCGGTGGGTTGGCTTGACTAACAGCCCCACTGAAGTTTCCTCCTTCCGAATGTCCTTCATTCAGTGCAGGCTGTTCAATTGGAATAGAAGGTTCTTCACGATTCTGCTGAAACAAACGTCTAGTTTTATTCCATTTGACGATCCAACATCATTTGGATCATCGCTTGTACCCCAGCCATTGTCATTAGCTCAGGTGTTGCTGCTACAACAGGTACTCGCTTAATCACAGGTGGTTAATTCCTGTAGTCGTTCGTGTTTCCAACTCCACTTCTAGTTCTTGCCATTTTTGATCTATACACCGAATAAGGTGAAATTAGATCCTCATTCACGATAGATAATTAAATCGTCCATATCACTCCGAAACGTTTACATGCTAGTTCTAATACCGTCGTCACACACTTAGAATCCTAAACACATGAGGTCTCTAGATCTGATTGGCAACAAACCGTAGATCTGAACAAATAATATCATATATGGCAAACATATAACATTTAGCACATAAAAGCATTCTAGGCATCTTTCCTAAAATAAACTAGTGCTCGTGTCTAAAATATAACAGAAAGTTATCTCACAATCTTCACTTAGCATTCTATGCCACATACCATACTTAATAACACATAATGGGCCCCGCATAGTAACAGATCAGGCCCTGCCCAGCATACATATAAAAAGTATCAAGTAAACATATACACATGCAATAATCAAAAAGATACATAACATACAAAATGGTCATCGGGTCATGCCCGGTAATTATATAAGCACATAACACATGCAAGAGTCACGCAGACAGCTAGCATACTAACATAAAATGAACTTGGGCCTACAGTGGTGCCTTCGACCAACTAAACCTAGTAAGGAAACTCACCTCACACTGCTGAATCAAACGGATAAGCCCTGGCTGCTGGTCCGACAAACCCCTGAGCTATCAATATCAAATAAAATCCAATTAACATTTGGGTTCCAATCATAACCATAAATCCATACTTGGGGTAAAAAGACTATTTTACCCTTAAGCTAGGTTGGTCCAAGACTTAGGCCCAATCTCACAATCAAAAAATCCCAAAAGTCAAATAATCTACCAAGGCACAATCATGGCCTAATTTCCAATTTGTGATGCCCGTGTTTCTAGGCTAGGCATTAATGATGATGTAATAGTCTAGGTTAACCTTTGTAAACCGTTGTGAAATAATAAAAATGTATTATTTTGAGTGTTATGCGTTTAATGCTTAATTGTGTAACTTAAATGAATTAAGAACAAGAATAAGCATAATAATAAAATATTAGATAAGCCCGATATCTATGAAGGAAGTTGTAGTGGTCGTGGAAAGGTTTCCGAATATATAAAGAATGCCGAAATCCAAGTTATAATGAAGAAGTTATGACATGTCGAAGTTTCGCGACAGAACCGATGCGACACTGTGTGACGTAAATAGTGAATTTACGATAGAGCAATATATAGCCTTAGTGATCTAAACGAAAGTCGTAGAATACGTTAAACCGGGATCTTACATAAAAAGAATGTCTAAATCTGACTTCGTATGAGGAAGTTATGATTTTTCGAAGTTTCGACTTAATAGTATGCAGCCCAAAGTTCGAATATGAGATCAAGTGATTTCTAGCGAAACAATCTAAATAAGAATCGAAGATCTCGTCGATAGTAGTCCAACGGTAAAAAGGCAGACGAAAACGGACGTTAGATGAAAGAGTTGTGAATTCCTAGCGGAGTTTTCCTGTCCCGGCCTACTAAAAATAATATAATAAAAGTTAAATTCAAAATTAGCCGACGGAGTCTAAACGAGAGTTGTAGAGCATAATCTCACCTATGCGTGCATATAAAGAACGTCGAAAACGAAGCTCGTGTGCGAAAGATATGAATTTCTGAAGTTCGGGTCACAAACCCCGACACTATGTCCGAATTCACAACGTGAACACCGTGTTCACGACGTGAACTTAGAAGTGATGCCTTCTAGAGCAAGTGGACTGATGATGAACGAAATGAACTATGCCTGACTGAACTCACGAGGTGAATTTTGAGATTCACGACGTGAATCCAGAAAAATGGCCCTATAAATAGAAATCGAAGGCCAGTCGGCCATGGTTTCTATTTCCTTCCCTCTCTCACTCCCGATACCATCTCTAGCTGTCTTGAAGTACCCCCCGAAAGCCCGATATCATCCCGACACCCGAAGCACTGAAGATCCTGAGAAGAAAAGAGTTTTCGAGCCAAAGCTCTGCCCGCGAGAAGCGCGGTGTGTGAAGATATCCCAGTTTCATCGAAGATTACTACTTTAAGAGCTGTAGTGCTGTCCAAACATCGTCTTATCATGTGAGTGCATAGTATCTTTCATAAACACGATTTAATACAAGTATTGTTAAATGTAGTAAGTATATGTTTTGAGTGAGTGTGTAGTGGCTTTCTTTTAACACATAGATATGAATTATTTCTCTATAAAATACGTGTTATGTGATTATATATTATATGTTATTTGGAATGAGTATTGAATGAATATATTATACAAGTTTTAAGTTATGTATGAATGTGTACATATATATATATATATATATATATATATATATATATATATATATATATATATATATATATATATATACAAAAATGTTGGGTAAAGCATGGGTAGATAGTTGATGTGAGATGAAATAAAAATGATGAGAGGCCTCGATGTTGTCTTTGATCTAGTCATCTAGCGTATTATGGATGACGACCACAGACTCTTTCTAGACCCTCTCAGTTTTATTTGTATTATAGGTAGTGACGCGAGAGCATAAGTTGGATGAATCATCAAGTTATTTTGTTTATAGGCCTGTAGTTGTAAATAACTGTTGTAAGGCTTATAATGTGCCGTTTATGCTTGCGGTATGTATCAGAACATGACATCCCGAGTTTTGTTATATATGAAAATACATTTCTTTAAGGAATGCTTTGATAAATTTTATTTATCATATTTTGTTTTGGGAACAAATTCTGCAACTCTTTTAAATCAAAGGATTACTCTGAAAATTATTTTAAAAGCTTAAATTAAATCGGTCTTTTCTGGCCGTGATTTTAGGGATGTCACATATGGTTTTTATAATGTGAAATTGTAATCGTGAGCTAGTTAGAGG
This sequence comes from Lactuca serriola, assembly GCF_051521515.1. NCBI lineage: Eukaryota > Viridiplantae > Streptophyta > Magnoliopsida > Asterales > Asteraceae > Lactuca > Lactuca serriola. The sequence continues at coordinate 5,695,938 of NC_136413.1, forward strand.
AAGTTAGCGGGAGTTCCTCTTACTGGTGATGGTGGAGAGTAGAGTGGAGTTTTGTGACAACCCGTTATTTCAGGTCAATACAAGTCAACAATGGTCGCGCGGGGGGGGGGGGGGGTGGGGGTCAAACATTGATCTAATAGTTACAAACCATTTGATTTAAATATGTTAATTTATAATTAAATAATGTATTTTAATTAAGACATCAATACATCGCAAACCGAGAATATTCGCAAGGACAAACCTCAGACCGGAAAGCCTTTTAGCAGCTGAAAACCCTTCGGACCGCAAACGTGCGAGGCCGCAAACTCTTCTCGGCCGAAAATTGTTTTCTCGGATTAAGTTCCTGTCCGCAAACTCCCTCCTGACCGCAAACATCTTCGGTCCAATCACATCTTCTCGGGTTGTGTTCTCGGCCGAAAACCCATATGTATATATATGTTTGTCTGAAAACAACAATCATTTCTCTTCTTTTTGGACGAAAACCTTCCCATTTTCTCTCAAATATCATCGAGTTCATCATCTTTTCCCTTCAAGTATCATCCGAAGCTCTTGAAGATATTATCGAACTGTTTATATATTCCTAAAGATTGGCGTGAATCACCCTACCATTTTAAATCCTTAACTGAAAATACTCAAAACCTCCTTAAGAACACCAAGAACACAAAGAACATTCAAACTATTCTAAGAAGCTACTATAAGTATTTCTTACATAATATAGTGTTGTCCAACACTTTAAATTAATATGTTATTAATTTAAATACGATGTCGTGTGTAAATTTTATTAGGATACGACTGCTTTTACGTATTCTAACTCGCGGATCATACGCTAGCACTTCGTTACCCAAACAAGCACCCACACTTGAGGTGAGTTCATACCCCTATGTTTTTACTGTTTTTCAATGTTTTAAGGGGGAATACAAGTAAAAAAAAAGTAATATTGTGTTATCATCCAAACGATTTCAAACTGTTTCAAACATATTTTAAACAATTTCCAACTGCTTTTAATTATTACAACTTTTGTTTTCCCCAATATATATATATATATATATATATATATATATATATATATATATATATATATATATATATAATTTGGATTAAACGGGCTTAGGACTAGTGTTTCCGCTTTAACTTATGTTCCTTGTCTGGTTGTGGACTTAAGGAAGAACCGCTTGTCCAACTACCTTTTTAATCTAAATTATATATACTCGATATGTATATAGGTATAAAATGAATTTAAAATAAATCTTTAACCTTTTTGTATTACGTTGACCAAAAGGGTATCTTTCTCAAATGTTATATTACTTTTTATACAGATTATTAAATTACGGAGGTTTTCATTACAGACTGGACTTACATATAAACTATAATAGGTATAGTTTAGGGAACTTACATACCGTTTTACTAAATCAGATAACCATACAAGTACGAACATATAAACTATAATAGGTACAGTTTAGGGAGCATACATACTATGGTTTTCAATTACAAAAAGAATAATACATATGGTTTATCATTATAAAAGGATTGTCTTGTATTCTATACGTAACCGTCAATATAGATTTTTGAGTGTTACCTTCAAGTACTTAACTAAGTGCCAAATGACAGTACTGATTTTATAACCAGAGTCTCCTGGAGGGAGAGCATGAGTTTGTGTATATATCTATACGAGATTGACAATCCCGCGCCTTGACTGTTAGCTATAGGTTGAACGGAAGTTCTGGGGTGACAAATGTCATAACATTTCGATGCCTGAAGAAAGTCGTATCAGGCCATTTGGTCATTAGCATGGTTATAATAACTCACAATTTGGTATTAACAATACAATTAGTGTATAGATACATAAACCACTTCATATTGTTTTATTCAATAGGAAAACTACAAATACAATACAAGTGCAATATACTATCTTCTAACATAGAAACTTCGACGCCTGAAGAAAGTCGTATCAGGCCATCTGGTCATTAGCATAGTTATAATAACTCACAATTTGGTATTAACAATACAATTAGTGTATGAATACATAAGCAACTTCATATAGTTTTATTCAATAGAAAAACTACAAATACAATACAAGTGCAGTATACTATCTTCTAATATAGAAACTTACATTTATGGAGGAACATTTATCGAGGCATATACATACAAATGAACTACTTTCAAACACAACTACAATACATTATGTAACTAGTGCAGTACAAACTACATTTCTAATAAGGAATATTTTGTTAATTATGGGATTACCTAGCGAATACATTGGCGTCATATATAATGAAGACTCAATAGACAGTGGAATGTGTGATTTCCACCTCATTTCCTGTTCCTTGTTTGGTTATGGGCTTAGGGCAGATCCACACATTCGACTGTCCATTCAATCTTGATTATATATAACTTGTATTTGGTAATTGCTCATAGGAGGAACTTGTAGGGTCACGTCATTTATATTCTATTTACATAAAAGAAAATATTGGATTTTCTGGAGAATCACACTAACATTTTTCAAGGAACAAAGAACATACTCCTTCATATAAAAATTCTTATGAACTCACCAACTTAAACATTGATATTCTCTTTTCAAAATAACTTGTATTCTTAGGGAACTAGTAGACAGGTACATCCGCACGGGTTTTGAGAAGATGGAGCATATTAGTGACTCGTCTTTTATTTTGCCATGCATTTTTGGTGTCATACAAACTATTATATGAATATAAATGTAATTACTATATTTTCAATATAATGGTTGCATCTTTGATTACTATTATGCATTGTTATGAAACTATACATGACGTCCTCCGCCCGTGAACGTTTCCATCGTTCCGGTTTGGGGGAGTGACAAGTTTTCCCTAGGAAAACCTAAGATGGGATCTAGTGTTGGGGAGCCTTATATAAGGGATAATTATATGTATATAGAGTGAATTGGTGGAGTCAATGATATCCTTGAGGAAAGTACAAATAGATGTGGAAGGTAGTATAGGCTCCTACTTCAGAAAGAATAGGACCCGTACTCGATTCAAGGAGGACTGAGATGAAACCAGGGAACTTGTGGAGTTTGTGACTCCCTTGATATATATATATATATATATATATATATATATATATTGAAGCGTATTCTGATGGTTTATATGGTCTATTTTCAATATGGTGACATTTAGAGGTAGACCTGTTGGCAGTTCTGGTGCTGGTGAGGGTTCAGGCTCTTGTTCTGGAATGGGGCAGCTTGATGACCAAACGAGGGATTTCATCTCGTCTAGGATTACATGCAGTATCCTTGGTTAGACTCCTATGATCTTTGGCATGGTCAAGGAGGGTATACTGGAGATTCTGGATGAACAGTTGAGCGCCTTTCACACTGAGCTGGTGGCTTTGGTTAGGATGCATTCTTTGACCTTCAGGGAGTTTTGGGCATGTTGAGCTCTAGATTATCACGGGGCGAGGTACCCGATAGCAGGCAGGAGGTGGTAAGCGGATGTTGCTAGCACCTTTCTCACCAGTCGTGGTCCCAAGGGGGACAAGGTCATACTAGCTTCCTTCCTTTTGAAGGACAGGGCACGAGACTGGTGGGAGGAAGTAGGAGTGCAGTGGGTGATGATCCGGTTGATGTGATGTCATAGGATGATTTCTCGACCAGGTTTCGAGGTGAATATGCACATTTGATTGAGGTGCAGTAGCCGACTTGAGAGTTTTAGGATCTCCGCCAGACTACCGTGATGGTGGTTGAGATCACCGCTATGTTCAGGGAGAGGGCGCTTATGGTTCTGTAGTATGTGGCGAACGAGGAGATGAAGAAGGCCCGGTATCATGAGATGTTTAGGAGTGAAATTTGGCAGTTTGTGAGTCGATCCAGCTGTAAGACGCTGGAGGATATGATAGCTTGAGCCAGGGAGAGGGAGATTGACCATGAGATAGAGATGAAGAGGAAGCCTAAGTATGTGTCGAGTGCTGAGGGTTCGGGAAAGAGGCCCAGGGTATTAGATTCTAGCCGGAGAGGCCATCAGGGCCATATACGCTATTGCAAGTGCGGCAAGATGCATAAGGGGGCGTGCAGGGTGGGTGGTTTTGGCTGCTTCAAGTGCGTCCAGACTGTTCATATTAGTAGGGATTGTACTGCTACCACCACCACCACCTCGGTATATGATCTGATATGATTTCATTGCAATCAGAGGGGCCACAAGAAGGCCATTTTCTGATTTTAGTTGCAGCAGGACCCGTATCAGCACCCGCTCCTGCAACTCTCCAGATTACTAATGGCCGCCAGGGTCGGGCAGACGTGTGTGTAGCAAAAGGCAAGGCTTTCCAGCTGACAGTAGAGGAGGCACGTGCAAGTCCCCATGTGGTGACAGGTATGTACCTTCTCCTTATCTCTTTATTTATATTGAATTGCCTGCTTATGTTTATATGTTTTATTTTAGGATTGTTCCTTGTGAACGATATTTCTACTTTGGTATTGTTCAATTCGGGAGCTACCTGATCGTTTGTATTGCTTGTGTTGAGTAGGAGATTTGTCGAAGCCCTGGGGAAGTTGGATTGTCCTCTTGAAGTTGAGATTGCTGACAATAGGACAGTTCGGGTTGTGAGGGTTCATTTGGTATGTACTCTTCAGTTGTTCAGTGAACAATATTTGGTGGGTTTGGTTCGCATTCCGTTGCATGGGAAAAAGGCCATTATGGGCAAGGATTGGTTGATCCCTAATGGGGCAGTGATCGATTGGGAGCAACAGTTAGTTCGGGTTTGGACTCTAAGTGAGGGAGAGTTGGTGATTTGTGGGGAGAGACCACAACATGGGCCGGTTTTTTGTTCTACAATGAGGGACAGACGTTATCTTCAGCAGGGTTGCTCCGATTATGTCACCTATGTCATGGATACCCGGGATAAGGTAATGCGACCGTGGATGATGTACCGATTATGCGAGATTACCTGGATGTATTCCTGGAGGACTTGCTTGGGGTGCCTCCGGAGAGGCAGGATGAGTTCAAGATTGATTTGGTTCTAGGGGCGGCTCTGAAAGCCAGAGCACCATATCGGTTGGCTCTTCCTGAGATGCAGCTGCAGAAGCTGTTAGACAAGAGAATTATTCGACCGAGCAGTTCTCCTTGGGGAGGACCGATTCTATTTGTGAAGAAGAAATATGGGTCTCATCTTATGTGTATCAACTACCGGGAGTTGAACAAGGTAATGGTCTAGAACTATTATCCACCCTCGAGGATTGATGATCTTTTTGACCAACTTCAGGGTGCATCTTGGTTCTCCAAGATTGATTTGCGATCAGATTATCATCAAATGTGGGTTAGGGATGAGGATGTGCATAAGACAGATTTTCAGACTCGTTATGGTGATTACGAGTTCGTGGAAATGCCTTTTGGGCTCACTAATGCTCCAGCCGTGTTCATGGATCTCATGAACCGTGTGTCCATGCCACTGCTGAATCAGTTTGTGATAGTATTTATTGATGATATCTTGGTTTTTTCCAAGACTCCGGAGCATCATGAGGAGCACCTGAGGGAAGTGCTAGAGACATTGAGGAGGGAAAAGACATTTCACAAAGTTCTCCTAGTATGAGTTTTGGTTACGTGAGCTGCAGTTTCTGGGGCACCTTGTCAACCAGGATGCTATTCTAGTCGCTCCGGCCAAGGTTGAGGCTGTGATGCAGTGGGAGGTTCCAAGGTCTCCATCTAAGATTCGTATTTTTCTTAGTTTGGTGGGTTATTATCAGACATTCATCCAGGATTTCTCCAAGACAGCTGTTCCTTTGACCCATATGGCAAAGAAGATGGTCACATTTCGTTGGGGCCTGAGCAGCAGGTAGCTTTTGAGACTCTTAGATAGGGGATGTGTGTGGCGCCGATTTGACCCTGTCGGAGGGTGTCAATGATTTCGTGGTTTATTATGATGCTTCGATCTCTAGATTAGGGGCGGTGTTGATGCAGAGGGGTCGCGTGATCGCCTACACCTCGAAGCAGCTGAAGCCTCATGAGGTGAATTATCCAACGCATGACTTGGCGTTAGGGGTAGTGGTTTTTGCCCTCAATATTTAGCGGCATTACATCTATGGGGTTCGTTGTAATATTGACATGGATTACAAGAGCATGAAGTATTTTATGGATCAGCCGAATCTAAATACGCGACAACGCCTTTGGTTGGATGTGGTGAAGGACTATGATTTCAAAATCCTTTAACACGTGGGAAAGGCCAATGCAGTAGCCGATACTATTAGCCACAAGGCGGTCGCGACTCTGATTAGGGACATATACTTGAGAATGAATGTGATTACTCCATTATTGGAGTGGATTCGGGAGGCACATGTTAAGGCTATAAAGGAAGAGCATCGTAAAAGCGAGCGTATTTTAGATTAGGTGGCTTCATTCGATTATGATAGTCGCAATTTGTTGACTCTACATCAGCGAGTCTGGGTTTTGTACTTGGGCAGTGTGCACCAGATTCTGATGGAGGAGGCTCACAAGTCGAGGTTCTCCATCAATCCCGGGGTGACGAAGATGTATAGGGATCTTCGTCCTGGTTATTGGTGGCTCTGCATGAAGCGGGATGTGTCATGGTACATGGAGTAGTGCTTGACCTGCAGGAAGGTCAAGGCCGAACATCAGCATCCTCACGGCAAGATGCATCCGTTAGAGATTCCCGTATCAAAATGGGAAGACGTCACCATGGATTTTATCACGAAGGTTCCTAGGACCGCGCGTGGATTAGATTCGACATGGGTCATTGTGGATCATTTAACCAAGAGCACGTATTTCATTTCGATTCAGGAGAGTATTTCTGCAGAAACGTTGGCCAAGGTTTATATCATGGAGGTGGTGGCACGTCATGGGGTGTCGATATTAGTGGTTTTTTACAGGGATGTCTGGTTCACTTCCATGTTCTTGAAGAGTTTTCATGAAGATTTGGGCACTTGTCTTCATTTCAGTATAACATTCATCCGCAAACCGATGGTCAGAACGAGCAGACCATTCATACCCTCAAGGATATGTTGCATGCTTGTGTGTTGGACTTTTGTGGGAGTTGGGATACGTATCTTCAGTTAGCGGAATTTTTGTAGAACAGCAGTTATCATGCTAGCATTGATCGACCTCCTTTTGAGATGCTCTACGGGAGGAAATGCAGGACCCTAATTTTTTTTGGGTGAGGTCGGTCAAGGAGTTATGGGGAGTACCAAGGTGGTACTCAAGATCACTGAGCTTATTCAGCAGGTTCAGAGCAGGCTCCAGACAGCTTAGAGAGGGCGGAAGAGTTATGTTGATAGGCGTCAGTCAAACTTAGAGTTCCAGGTGGTAGATTTGGTTCTCCAAAAGGTATCACCGTGGAATGGTGTCATCCGATTCAGGAAGCGGGGAAAGCTGGGCCCCATGTATATTGGTCCCTTCTAGGTTTTGGCCTGGTTGGCCGGTTGCATATCATTTATATCTTCCAGCCGAGCGTCGGCAGATGCATAACACGTTTCATGTCTCTCAGTGCGGAAATGCCTGGTAGATGATTTCACAGTGGTGCCATTAGATGATATTCAGGTGGATGACTTCCTGAATTATAATGAGAGACCGGTAATGATTCTAGATCGAAAAACGAAAACCTTGAGGAACAATGTAGTTGAGTTGGTGAAGGTGCAAGGGCAGCACCGTAAAGGTTCATAGTGGACTTAGGAGCACGTAGATGAGATGAGGAAGAGTAACCCAGATTTATTTGGAGCAGCATACTTCGAGGATGAAGTTTAATTCAAGTGGGAGAGAATTTTAACGCTTGTACCCTGATATATACCTTTTGGCCCTTGTATTTTTGGAATTGTGCATTTTAGTCCCTAAAATAGTATTCGAGTAGTACCACTTGGTACGTTTGGCGTACTAGTTGTAAAACAAGTATGCGGGGCGTACCACTTAGTATGCTTACCATACTGAGTTGATGGTGAGTCAGGACCCATGTCATGTACGTTGGACATATGTAGACTTTAATGAAACCCTAATCAGGGGTTTTGCACCATATATAAACATCCTTATTCATTAGGGCTGGCCTCCTTACCAACCTCTAAAGCCCTAAAACCCTAGAAACAAGTATTAGCCTCCATTGTTGAGTGTTTGAGCCCCTTGAGAGAATTTGGTGTTTATTTTGTGCATTTTGAAGGACGTGGAGGAGCTTGAAGTTGCTTATCTTGGAGAGAAGTTCTTGGATCCAGAATCACAACCGTTTTTGCAAAGCTTTTGAGGTATCGAATTCTCATCTTGACTCGTAGTTCTTTAGATCTCATTTTGGGATGATTTGTCATGCTTTTGGCCATTGTTGGGTGGATTGTTGAGTTAAGACGTCCTAAGGACTTATCCCTTCAAATTTAGGTCTATCATGGGCTCCTTAAGCATAAAGGTTCCAACGTTATGGAGTATAAGGCCTCATACATTCATTAAGTCACTTATTAAGTCCTTTTTGAACTTAAGTGTTTCATTTAGCGATGCATGGACGTACAGTTAGCAACTTTACGTGGTAATGCAGCTCAAGGAAGGCAGATCTACATTCTAGAGTGAAGTCTTAATGTGTTAAGAGCTTAAATTAGAAGGTGGCTAAACTGGAAGAGTATGATGGGTGTACAAGCATGTATGCATAATATACAAGCATCCCATAGAGGCCAAGTTTCACTAAAAATGATGGCCATTAGTCATGGATGGAACACGCCCCAAAGGAAACCGCCAAAAGCATCCCATAGAGGCCATGTTTCCAATCGATCCAAATGGCCCATCCACCATAATTATTGGGGTTGGTTGAGTCTCACCAATTTGGGTATTAAATTATTTCCCGTGATAATCATCATAATTTATTAACTTCATGTTCCCATGCCAATTATTGCTTACTATCGGTCGCTGACTTTCCCTATGCGACTGTTGGACTTCACCAGACTCGTCATCTTCCACACTAGCATCTAGTACTGGCGCTTCCACCGTCGCCGGAATGACATCTGCAATCGCAGCCTCGTTTTTTGCTTCCAACTCATTAGCCAAATTTGACTCCCATATCCCTTCCTTATCGCCATAATTTATGTCGTTGATTTCACCTTGTTCCAGCATATTATTGTCTAGATTACTCGCTATGTCTACATCCTATTCAACCTCATAGATTTATAACGTGTCGACCAGATGAGATGAAAAAGCGGACCAATCGTAATTACTTTCCATCACACACACGTTGAAAATGTTCTGGTTTATTTCTACCACTACTTCATCACTGATTCTCTTTTTTTCTGTCAAGATACAAATGTTCCCCAGGGATAGGTCCTGTATACTTGGCAGAATTTCAACTGGATCTATCACCTTACCGAATTCACTGGCAATTTTTGAGAAGTTTTCTTCATTCCATAGGTTCACTAGGAGGCCAACAATTTTTAACTTAGCTATTGTATCATAAACTCCTTCCACTGTGTTTCCTGTCTTGCAGTCTTTGAACCATGTACCCCGGTAGTTTTTATTTGATAAAAATTCCTCGACATTAGACGCGGAATAGAAGCATATCCCCACCATTAATCATGCAAGGTAATTCATTCCATATGCATGCCTGACCCCCATTCTAAAACTAAGTGGTGCTTTTCTTAGTTTCTCCAAGTTGTGTGCTTCTCTAACTAATGTTAAGGGGCTACAGAACCATTCCGCCATAATTTATATACAAATTATAAATACCCAAGTAACGCTGTAGGAACTATCTTGATTAGTGAAATCAGATGGACTTGGAGTAAACTCAAAAACTTTGGTTGGCTCTAAAATTATATTGGAGTGGGTCAACCGCACAATATTTAAAACTTACATCTTTGAAATATTGTGTGTAGTCTTTGTTACTGCATGGTGTCGGGCCATTTATAAGTGTATGTAAAATTCTTATTGCATAATGTATAAATATTGGAGAGTTAATGAGAAAAAGAGGGAGATGGAGATTCTTAAAAACAACAATATTTAAATTATATTACTTTTGGACTGAATCATGAACTGTTTGATAAAATTACGTGGCAACCAGAAATGATAAGATATTAAATTGTAGCAGAAAGTTGAAGCTTTTATTTATATACCAGTTTTTAAAAGTAGAAAAGTAATATGCTTTTGAAATATATAAATTACATAAAATCAAAAAGCTAATTTAAAAACTAAATCCGTCAAAAACTACTTGAAAGTTGAAAAAAATTTGAATTATTGATGTTTTGATAAAAATAAAAAAAATAAAAAATTATATTGATGAATGAAGTTTTTGTCAGTTCAAATTCCAAAAACTAATAACTTCAGAAACTAGGAGAAGCCGTTGAAATCACATTCTAAATATCTGCTTACTAGAATTACATCACAAACTTCAAATCTCAAATCTGAAGTTTATCAATAACTTTGTGCGATCAATAGTGTTGCTAAGTATCTTATATCTCTACTTGCTCATCTAAGTGCTCCTCTAAACCAAAGGTCTTCGGATAGGATATATCATATTAGTAGCTTTAAATCAATGGTTTAAAGACCAAAGGTCTCAAACCAATACACTTCTCATACTCTTCTGACCATATATCACCCGATTGAATTTATATTAACTTTTGTGATTTGTTGTAACTTCCCAAAAAATACAAAGAGATTTTTAAAAAAAAAAGATTAACCAATTAAACCTTTGTTTCACAAACCATTGACTAACATTTGGCAGATTGAAAAACCATACATTATCATAGTTAAGTTTACAAAACCACGAAAACGAATATATTTGATGCGTGTGTACAATCCCGCCGAGCTCTTCTCATAAATGTCCTGAAAATGCTCCATCCACAACTATAAGCATAAAGCTTAGTGAGTTCCCCAGTATACCACATATTCCACTATACATACAATGCATATACATAAAGTCCTCGGGTCTAGCGTCGACCTACCAATACTCCAATATATACGCATACAAACATAAATAACAATTATGCATGCCAAAACCTATCATGTGAATGATGTGTTCCACCCGTATTCATACAATTACTTCCGACTTATTTCATCCAACGGGCCTATTTCATCCCATGTGAATACTAAAAGTGATATCATAGTCTTATAAAACTCCTACAAATTGCCATTGGCCAAATCCTGGTCTTACATACAAGTGTCTGGGCCAGATCCTGCTTTTTCATACATTTCATAAAGTCATATGAAGTCAGACATCAGATAGAAAGTTGAATAGATGATCCACCAGAGATTGAACAGTCAGGCAAGAACATTGCAATAAGGCATCAAACCAAGAGTTCTCAGGGTATCAAAATTAGCCTACGTAAAACCAATTCTAACATTACCGCATAATCTTATACATAAGCACATAACATATACTAGCATATTTCGTACCCTTGGCAACTAGTCTTCCCTAGTTACCTTGCCATTAACCACCTCTCAGTTAAGTCCTTCAATGGTTAATCATACACAATCCTGATAAATGGTCTTCCCCAGTTACCCTAAGCAAACATAACTCCTAATAGTATAATACAATCAACAAACAAGCCCTACCTGGTCTAACATACCATGACACCAAGTGTTCTACATTATAAATGTATAACAAGGAGTTATCCTAGTCAAATAGCATACTTGTACACTAACAATACATCTATCCTACCATGCAAAGGATATAAAATGGGATACGTTGCATAGTGAGAAACTCACATGAACTAAAGAACTAAATAAGCACAAAAACACTCTCAAACCTTGTATTGCTCAATCCTCCGAACTGACTAACATCAAAAGAGATGAATCATCAATAAACAACCCAAATCCTCCAAGTTTGATCCCAATTCAAACTGTTCAAAAGTCAATGGTCTACCAAGTCAATAGACACCACAACATGGAGACCTCTTGGCGATGTTATGGATATGACAAAACAAAATAGATGACATTGAGGACATCATTACGTCGTGGGCCCTCATTGGCCATGTCGTGCGAATATGAAGACAACATAATTGTGAATCAGCAATCCACCATGACGTGGGCCCTCCTTGGCCATGTCGTGGTTACTGACAAAAACTCTCCTTTATTCATTAAGAGCTTAACCCTTACAAATCTAAGCACAAAACTTTAGATCTTGTCCTTCTCAATGATTTAATGGATAAAGTTTCCAACTTTTTTGTTGGATTGAGGTGCTTAATCTTATAAATAAATTGGTATATTCTTGTAAAATAGCAAATTCCTTTTTTGGGTTGTCCTCATAACCAGAAATAGCTCGAAATGATATTAGGAGAGAGAAACAATAAGTTATTATTATATTATATGATTAAGGTATTAATTATAAATAGATAATTAAATTGTTAATTTATTATATTATTAATAAATTAATATGAGATCAATAATTAAATAATCGATTTGTTAATTTATATGAGTAATAAGTTAATATGAAACCAATAAGAATTAATATAGAATTAATCAGAATTAATTGGAATTAATTTCTAGATTAGTTAGAATTAATTAAAGTTTCAATGATTGAATTGTAATTGTTCATAATTGAGCAAGAAAGGAAAATTTTATAACTCTCGATTGGGTGGACGGTTTTAAAGTGTTTTGGAAGGTTTCTGGAAGCTTTCTTAACCGATAAGGATTACAGTATTTGAATACATAAAATATTATTATTTTATTATTCAAATCTATGGTTTTCTTTTTGACATCCACACTATAAATAGGACCCCAAGGAGCCTTAATCTCGTTCATGACATTCTCAAGAGGTTACTTTTACCAAAAATTGTTCCTCTCCTCTCTCGTATTCTTTCTACGGTTTCTAGGGTTCGGGTGTGAGCCATTAGAGGCATCCATAATTTTGGTCCTTTCTTTCTGAAGACTAAAGGAACGATTCAAGGTAATGTTTGCTACAACAATCCAAAGGTATGTAAACCTAATCTTATGAATTTCTATTATAACCTAGGGTTCTAGAAATTTCGTTGTATGAATCGAACACAAATATTTTTTTTCGATAGACGCATTCAGCCTTTTTCGTTTTTTCATTTTTTTTGCCACCGTTTATCTGTCTAATCCGAATCCAAGTTCTATTTTAATGATTATCTGGTTTTTGAACTGTTAAAATCCGAATTTTAATATGTTGGATATGATTAAAACCCTAATTTGCATTTTAAGAAGATAAATAGAAAATCCAAATTTTTGTTTATAAGATAATTAAATTGAATTATCCTTATGGATTTTAATAATACATTTAATTAAATGATTTTATTAAAAGAAAAATATTAAATTCATAATTGATTTAAAGATTAGTTAATTAATTAAGTGTTTAATTCAGATAAGTAATATGTAAACCTTGTACTTTAAAAAGTTTTAAAATACACCCTATACATATACAAAATATTTTTTACTATATGTATAACTAAAGTCAATAGAATCAATAATATGCCTCATTTACGAAGCCACACAATAAGTGGCATAAGGAAACGACCAATAAAATGACCGTTGAATGAGTGTCTTTTTCACCTATCGCCTTTTTGTACGGTGGAGGTTCGTTAGCCAAACGGGTTTGATATGACATAACCACATTAAAATTATATTTTTTTATAAACTACAAGGACCTTCTAAAATTCCTAATCTAGTTACTTAGGGAAAATGTGAAAATGTATGCTAATCCATGCAAACACACATCAGTTCTTTATGAGTCGTTAGTGGAGTGTGTGTGATTAACCGACACACTAATGTGGGACTACAAAGATGAAATGATGAAACAAATCATGTTTGATTGTTAACGGAGCGTATGTGGTTAACCGACACATCAATGGGAGATCATAAATCGATTGGGGATGTTTGAGTGGGTTTACATGGTTATCACATCTTAATTGTGATCCCCAGTATCCAAGTCACAATTGGTAAGAGAATAATCTGAGATTTAACATGCCATTCAGGATTCAATGAAAATCTCAAGAGTTCTAGGACCTTCATGTGATTAAAATTGGTGAAACGCTTCAACCTACCTAAAATAGTTTTGTGATATGACTACACCTTACCTCTTCATAACATGAAATTAAAATATTGATCCTAGCCTTAATTTAATATTTTGGGTTAATAATTAAGGATTAAAATGAACTAAATTGAATTGTCTTTTTCCCATTTTAGATGTTTGTTCAAGATAGGAATTGTCTTCCTCATTCCTTTGGGAATGTTTTTCCTCAATCTTCTGAAGACGTTCTTCCACATTCAAGTCAAGGTGAAATTGTCTTCCCTTTCTTGGGAAATGATGGAAATGGACATTGTTACTCTTCAACTCTTCCACGTCCTCCTCCTATAACTCTCTCGTCAGCATGTTTATTTCATGTTGAAAGATATGAAACTACTCAAACCCTATTGGCATGTAAACACCAAGATGGAGACTATGTGTATACACATGTGTTGAAAATGAAATCATACATTGACAAGTTGCAAAGAGTGGGTGTTGTATTCCTGAAGGAGCAAGCCAAGTACTTGGTTCTTCTGTCGCTTCCAAAGTTATATGATCAGTTCATTAAGAACCTTCATATGACAAACCTCGACGTGACCCTCACTGATCTGACCTATATGCTAATAACTGCTGAAGCAGAAATGCTTGAGAGTACAACTAAAGCAGAAAATGCTTAAGGGATCTAATCCTAAGTTTTCCATGGTCATTGCCAATGGTAATGATGGTGATCAAGAAAAGGTTTCTCTTCCCAATGGAAAGGGATCGTGTAACACTGCAAATTTTCAAATAAAATTTTCATTTTTATAAATCACGTAAACTCCTTATCACATTTCCCAAAAACCACAACATGTATAATTTGTCAATACACAAGTCAACAATGTTTAATAAAATCCCAGAATCCTCAAAATATGATCTCTAACCGGTGTGTACAATCAAGTTGGTGCCTTCCTGCGATCCTGAGAAGTACCTGGACATTTCCAAAAAACCACAAAGTGTATAATTTGTCAAAACACAAGTAATCAAATGTTTAATAAAATCCCAGAATCCTCAAAATCATGATCTCTAACTGGTGTGTACAATCAAGTTCGCGCCTTCCTACCATCCTGAGAAGTACCTGAAACAGATATCACACAACACAGTAAGCACGAAGCTTAGTGAGTTCCCAAAAATACTACATACACAAATAACAAGCCTCTCATGGCTATAGCTCGAAATTGACCCTCCGGTCATGCATCTCAGTGAGGACCCTATGGTCTCATGGCTTGGTGTAGACCCTCCAATCATGTGTCTTAGTGAAGACCCTCTAGTCTCATAGCTCGGGTTGGACCCTCCAGTCATGTATCTCTGTGAAGACCCTCCGGTCTCACAACTCGGGTTGGACCCTCCGGTCTTAACTTAGTAAAGCACAGAATAATATATCATATATCACAAAGACAAAATGCATAATATCACATAACTCAATATAAGCACACATGATCCTCTGGTCGATAACTCAAATAGGACCCTTCAGTCACATAGTATTACCACTCAGGTAAGTGCAGTGAGATGACTCACCTCGTAAGTAAACAACTAGATCTAGTACCCCACGAACAGTCTAGACTTCGCCTATAAAATATAATCATTTCTAATTAACACTTAATAATCACAACTCTAAAAAGTTACGCTAACCCCTTTCCTCACTCTCAGAAAGGGTGAAAGACTATTTTACCCCTCCATGATCTCCATAACTCATGTCTTGACCAAGCCCTAAAAGTCAACGGAAGTCAACGCTCGAGTCAACAGTTCATGTTGACCCAACTCGTCGAGTGCACCTATGCGACTCATCGAGTTCCTCCCGTTCTCCGGGAATCGGGGAAAATCAAACTCAACACATTGATTTGTTTCATCAACTCGCCGAGTTGTAGCGTGTCCAGACTATCGGCAAAAACCCTAACCGACTCATCGAGTTGGCTCATCCACTCGTCGATTCCCTTGCATCTATTTCTGATTCAGACGATTTTAAGCAAAACTAAAGCCCCAAACTCTAGATCTAGTCTCCCAAGGCTGAAATACCATGTAAAGCTGCAAGCATTACGTCCATGCATGGCACTTAGGGCTTAAAGTGCCAAAAAAGGTCTATAGAGGGTTTAATGCATAACTTGGCCATTAGTTTGATAAAGCTTACATCTTTAGGCCTAAGGGACCTAATATTGCCTAGATCTGAAGTTTCAAATTCATGGCATGCTCAAACAACTCAAAGGCTTAAAAAGGAAGATGGAAATGGCCACAAACTCCTTAAGAAGAGATATAACCAAATAATGATCAAAGTGATAGCGTTTTACCTTCAGAAAGTAGCTAGCACTGAAAGAACACCAGATCAATAGGCTTTTTCTCGTGCCAAGCATTATGCTCTTCTATCTCCTTCCAAGAAAGTACCAAATCACACACTTTTATTCTCTCTCTCTCTCTCTCTCTCTCTCTCACACACACACACACATACACAGATGATACCAGCTCGTTTCAGGTTTCTCTCAAGGTGTCGAAATGATAAGGGAGGCGGAAATGAAGGCTTAATGTCCTTTAAATAGGACACAAACCCTAAAAATTTGGGTTTTCTCACACAGCTCCTACTCGTCGAGTTGGGGTCCACCAACTTGTCGAGTAGACTCTAAAAATCATGTAGCCATTTATCCCTCTACTCGGCGAGTTGGGGCCTCCAACTCGTCGGGTTGCTCTAACAACATGAATGTAAATTAATTAAATTTTATGCTTGGGATTCGGGATGTTACAATTCTCCCTCACTAGAATCAAACTCCGCCCTCAAAGTCATCCTCTGGAAACAACTATGGGTACTGCTCCTGCATCTCAGACTCCGACTCCCAAGTCCACTCGGATCCCTTTCGGTGTTGCTACTGAACCTGAACCAAGGGCACCTCTTTAGTCCTCAAAACCTTCACCTTCCTATCCAAGATCATTATCGGCTTCTTAATGTAGTTCAGGCGATCGTCAATCTAAATGTCCTCTAAAGGGACCACTGCCGTCTCATTGGCTACACACTTCCTTAGTTGGGACACATGAAAGGTGTTATGAATTTGACTCAGCTCTGCAGGCAACTCTAACCGATAAGCTACCTTACCCACTCGCACAATCACTCTGAATGGACCGATGTATCTAGGGCCCAGCTTGCCCCGCTTCCTGAACCGGATTACCCCTTTCCACGGGGATACCTTCAGGAGGACAAAATCCCCGACATGGAACTTTAGCTCTGAACGTCGCCGGTCTGCGTAACTCTTCTGACGACTCTGGGTCGTCAGTAACCTCTGTCTGACCTATTGGATCTGCTCTGTCATCTTGAGGACTATCTTAGTGCTCCCCATCACTCTCTGCCTTACTTTCCCTAATATATGGGAGTCCGACATCTCCTCCCGTGTAAAAGCTCAAAGGGAGGAATATCGATACTGGAGTGATTGTTGTTGCTGTACAAAAACTCAGCCAAGGGAAAGTAAGTGTCCCAACTTCCATCGAAGTCCATAGCACATGTACGTAGCATGTCCTCGAGCATTTGAATCGTCCGCTCGCCCTGCCCGTCTGTCAGTGGGTGATATTTTGTACTAAAATGCAACCGGGGTACCGAAATCCTCTTGAAATTTCTTCTAGAACCTGGAAGTGAAACGCACATCTCGATCTGACACTCTCGATGTTGGCACCCCATGTCGTGTCACCACCTCTAGAACGTAGATCTCAGCCAATTTCTCCACAAAAGATCTCTCACTGATAGCCAGAAAGTGAGCACTCTTCTTCAAACCATCTACAATCACCCATATCGCATCGACACCCCATGCGTTCCTCGGTAATTTGGTGATAAAATCCCTAGAAATATGCTCCCACTTCCATAGGGTAATCTCTAAGGGTTGCAATTGGCCATGAGGACGCTGGTGCATCGCTTTGACCTGAAGATAGGTCAAGCATCTCTTGACTACCCATGCGACATATCTCTTCACACAGGGCCACCAATAATCCCTCTTCAAATCCAAATACATCTTGGTGGCCCCCGGATGGATCGAGAATCTCGACCTATGGGCCTCCTCCATCAAAATACATCGAGATCCACCCATATATTGCACCCATATCCACGCACGGAAGGTCATAAGCTCCCGAATATCCGTCTCAAACTCAGAAATCTACCTGATCACCCGTTGTCTCTTACGAGTCTATGGTCTCATGGCCACCAAATGGGCCTCTCGGATGGTATCTAAGACTGGAGTAATCACCTTCATCCTCATGAACACATCTCGGATCGGAGCACTCACTGCTCTATGACTCAGGGCATCGACTACCACATTAGCCTTGCCAGCATGATACAAAATCTCACAGTCATGGTCTTTCACTACATCCAACAACCTCCTCTGTCTCATCTTCAGGTTCTGCTGATCCATAAGGTACTTCAGGTTCTTATGGTCCGTGTATAAGGTCCATCGAAAATCATAAAGACAGTGGCACCAGATCTTGAGGGTGAACACCACCGCCCTCAGTTCCATATCGTGGGTGGGATACCACGTCTCGTGAGGCTTTAGTTTCCTCGAGGCATATGATATCAGTTGCCTAGATGCATCACAATAGACTATGAGGTCCTCTACTCCCTCAGGGAGGGCTAACACCGGAGCTTTTAACAATCTCTGGCGAAGAGTATCGAATGAAGCCTGCTGCTCGGTCCCCCAAACAAAAGTAACACCCTTCCTGGTCAATCTGGTGAGAGGAACGACGATTTTGGATAAATCTCTAATAAACCTCAGATAGTAGCCTGCCAGGCCTAGAAAACTCCTTATCTCGGATGGGGATCTCGGCACCTCCCATCGCATAATTGCCTCAATCTTGGCCGGTTCTACCAAAATCCCATGATAGTTAATGAGGTGTCCTAAGAATTGGACCTTTGGTAACTAGAAATCACACTTGGAAAATTTGGCGTAAATCCTCTCCATACACAATACTCCAAGAATCTCTTGATGATCCTCCTCGTTCCATTCTATAGACCTCGAGTACACCAAAATGTCGTCGAAGAACACGATCACCAACTTGTCCACCATGGGCCTACACACCCGGTTCATGAGGTCCATGAACACTGTCGGGGCGTTGGTGAGCCCGAAAGGCATCACCATAAACTTGTAGTGCCCGTAACGATTCCTAAAGGCCGTCTGCTATATATCATCCTCGCAAAATCTCATCTGATGGTACTTAGATCTCAAATCAATCTTGGAAAACTAAGACGCCCCCGGCAACTGATCGAATAAATCTTCGATCCTCAGTAGTGGATAACAGTTCTTGACCGTCATCTTGTTCAACTCCCAGTAGTCGATGCACATCCGGTGTGAACCATCATTTTCTTGACAAAAAGGATCAACGATCCCCACGGCGAGCTACTCGGCCTAATAAAACCCTTCCCCAACAGCTCCTGGAGCTGCGAGGATAACTCCTACATCTCGTGCGGCACAAGGCGATAAGGTGCCTTGGAAATAGGCACCGCACCCGAAATCAAATCGATCCGGAACTCCACCTCCATCTCGGGAGGCACTCCCGGTAATTCCTTGGGGAAAACATCTGGGAACTCACACACAATCGAAACATCGGAGATAGAACTCGGCCTCTCAGTAGAAACTCTCGTATCCATCACATATGCTAAAAAGACCATGCATCCCTATAGTAAACCCTACCTCGCCTTGGTGGGAGAGGAGAAAGATGATCCAGATCTGGTCCCCTCGCTAGAAACAGTACGTACTTCCCCCATAGGGTCTCGTATGATCACGATATGACACTCACAGTCAATCACAGCTCCAAACTGGCTCAACCAATCCATGCCCACTATGACACATACATCACCCATCGCTATCGGCACCGGATCTATCAGGAACTCAACACTGAAAATCTCTAATACATATCCCCGGAATACAACAGTGGCAAAAACCGCATGCTCGTCATCTATAGAAACCCTTAGTGGTCAACTCAATGCCTCGTGTCTGACACTAATGTGGCGACTAAAGGATAAAGACATGAAAGATCGACTCGCACCCGAGTCAAATAACACAAAAGTAGACACAGAACTCCCAAGAAAAGTACCTATATACAACACAATATAAGCATAAAAAAATCTCAAAATAACATAAATAAGGATATACGTACCAGCAAAAACATCAGGCGCTGTGCGAACCTCCTCCGCATTCAATTGAAATGCTCTCCCACGAGATCTCGGAGCCTCAGCCTTCCCAGGCCGACCAACAGTAACAAGTAAAGCAGAAGAAGCAGAAGCCTAGGGTGATCCCAGAGTGAGCTGGGGACACTCGGCCTTCCGGTGGCCTGTCTAGTTGCAGTGAAATCAAAGCTAAAATCCATTGGGGCAGCCGCTCGCCATATGCCCCTCCTTGCCAGATTTGTAGCAAATCCCCGCTCGGTTAGATCCCTCATGACTCTTGCCACACTTGCCACAAGTGCAACCCTTCTGGCCTCTAGCTATCTAATTAGCAGGCTTATCCCTCTTCGTCGTCGATTGTGACTACACTGGTCTCCTATCCCTCCCCTACTGCTCTCCTTCCTCTCTGGTCTGAGTCTCCAGCTCAATCTCTCTCATCCTGGCATTGGTCTGCAACTCAGCCAATGTATGATAAGACGAGTTCACCACGAACTCCCGAATATCCCTCCTCAATATTCTCAAATATCGGCTCATACATGCCTGCTCAGTAGACACGTTCTCAGGGCAGAACAACGCCCTCTTATGAAACATCCTCTTAATCTCTGTCACCGATTATGTCTTCTGCTAGAGAGATAGAAAATCCTATGCTAAATGTTCCCTCTCCACCTGGGGAACATACTCATCTCTAAATAACTTGTGGTGAATCTCTCCCAAGTCACTGCAGCATGATCTATAGGGATAAAATCAGTCGTCACAGACTTCCACCAGTTCTTCGCTCTCAAGCGAAGCTTGTTCAACGCAAACCAAACTCTCATATGCTACGGGGATGAACACATATAAAAACATCCCTCAATGTCAGAGATCTATCTCACAACAACAATCGGGTCCTGCATCCCATCAACCTCTGGTGGCTTCATGTTGCTAAACTCACGGAACAACAACGAGTCACCTCCCTGTGGTCTAGTAGCAGCTAAGGCTGTGGTGGCTGCAACAGCAACAACCTCCATGACAGTAGCGTATCGCTCATCAAATGTATCAATCAACGTGCTCTTAATAGACCCGAACATCTCTGTTATGGCCTCTCTAATAGTTGCTGCCACCTCCTCATGAATGATCCTGCGGATCTCGTCGTCACTGGTACCACTGCTCCCGGGGTTGTTGCAGGTAATCACCATAGTATAGTTGGATAAGGTGTCTAAGTGCATAACTATAATTGGTATGTACCTGACCTGAGAGTAACATGGTCCATTTAGGTTGCATTTCACCAGAACAATTTATAATAATGGACTGTTGAGTAGAGGTTATTTATGATTTATTAATATATTATAAGTTCAAGTATATGAATACAATTTAATATTATTTAATTAGTATTGATCAAGAATTAATTTGGAATTAATTTAGTGATCAAAAGAGACTAATTAAATGTGTGGGGATTGATTTGGTAAATCAATGATTTTTATAGTGAGGGCTTATGGTTATTTAGGATGGGCTAAACCAATATGGTAGTCCATGGAAGTTTAACCCATGGATCCTAAGTAATATGAAAGGTCATGTCCATTAGGGTTTACATGGATGTAACCCTAGACTTGTCCACACTATATAAGAAGCCCCTAAGCTCCTAAAATTGACTAGTGGTTCAAGGAAGAGTCATAGCTGATTTTGTAACGACCGAAAAATTCCAACAAATTTAAACTTTTCAAAAACAACCCCATTTCATTAATTTATTACAAAAAGGTTTTCAATACAATTTATTTAGAGTATTCCCAGAATCACATCACAACATAAACATGAGGAGCGGTACGATCACGCCTTTGCCTTGCCACGGTCACGAAGAACCTGAAAAACATAAAACCACAACTGTAAGCCTGAAAGCTTAGTGAGATATCCCCAATACCAACTACATATACCATACACGCAAACCATGCCATATCATATCCGTTCACAGAACAGCCATGCACTTCGGGTCTACTGTGTGACTGGTCCGCCGCACCGGCCAACAGTCCACCTGGTCCACCCTCCGAGTCTAGCCATATACCTTGAGGCTGCAGTGTGATTGGTCCGCCCGTACCGGGCCTTCAATCCACCTGGTCCACTCTCCGAATCTAGCCACATACATCGAGTCTGCAGTGTGATTGGTCTGCCCGCACCGGGCCTTCAATCCACCTGGTCCACTCTTTGAGTCTACAGTATGACTGGTCCGCCTGCACTGGGCCTTCAGTCGGCCTGGTCCACTCTCCGAGCCTCGACACGTCTGGTCTGCCATCTTGGGTCCTACAGCCTATCCGGACCGCTCGTTGGGCCTTCGTGACAATCGGTCCGCCCTGGGTATATTGGCCTACAGCACAAAGCAGGACCCGCCTCAACCCAACTCCAGTCCAACAACCATGTGCACATAAACATACAATCATATAATAATTCACAGTCAGCAAACCGATCAAACAGATCACATAGCATATCATCATCCTAACCAGGATACCGACCTAACCGGTCACTAGCATAGCATCACCCTATATCTCAGGATACCGACCTCATCCAGGTCTCTAACATATACCACCCTAGCTACCAGGACGCATCATATCAAAGAAATATCATAACAACAAATACCCGGATCTCATTCCGATAAAGGGACGACCTTGGTGCCTTAGACCCTATTGATATAGTGAGGATAACGCACCTCGAAACGGCCGACTGAACAAATAACCCAAGCTGCTCCGGTCACTGATACAATCTCCACCACTGGACAACCACCAAACACTGAACTCAAAACAATATCCAACAATTACCAAAATGCCTCTGGAAGTCAACTGATCAACCCTTGGTCAAAGTCAAAGTCAACCCCTGACTGACTCTACTCGCCGAGTCAACCCGATGACTCGCCGAGTCTCCATGCTCAGAATTTTCCCCAATCCGCAACTCAACTCGCCGAGTCACCCCGAGACTCGCCGAGTCCAACAACTCTGAGTCCTTTCACACTCGAGTCACCGAGTCATCCCTTGACTCACTGATTCACGGCTCAACCAGAAGAAAGGATAAGCCCTTACGACCAAACTCGCCGAGTCCAAGAACAGACTCGCCGAGTCCAAGGCTATCTTCAACCTACTCGCCGAGTTGTTCTTCCAACTCGCCGAGCTCTAGAACATCTTCAAGCAACTCGCCGAGTACACCCTTGTGACTCGCCGAGTGCCTCTAGATCTCATTCCAAACAGAACCTTCCAGGCCATGCAATTGATCCAAAACGTAGATCTAGCCTCCTACAAACCATCTATCACGTAAAGTGGCGAACTTTACGTGAATCCAAAGAGATCTAGGCATTTTACACTTTAGGGTTTGGGTTTGGGACAAGATAGCTTCACCAATCACTTATCACAGGGACTTTATGCGATTTTGGATCATCACTACTCCAGATCTGAGGTAGCATCCTCAGATCCATCTTCCAATCCCGAAATGACTCATGAAATCCTCCAAAAACCCCAAAACAACCACCATGGATGACAATAAGGGAAAAAGGGTTCAAGACAGAGGATTCTTACCCCAAAGATGAGCCTAAACTGATGTAGACTTTAGATCCACAAGCTCTCTTGGTGCTATCCTCGAATTCCTCCAACTTCTCTTCACAAATTCCTTCTTCCAAGCTTCAATCCTCTCAATAATGGAGTTTCTCACGATTAGGGTTTTCTATGGAACTCTCAGGGTAAATAGAGGCTGAAGAGAAGGCATAACATCCTTTAAATAGGGGGCAAACCCCGAAGGTTAGGGTTTTCTTCACCCAACACCAACTCGCCGAGTCCAGCCGCCAACTCGCCGAGTTGGCCACTTAACATGCGACCAGAGTCGCGACTCTACTCGCCGAGTCCACCCATGGACTCGCCGAGTTGCCCTTATACATTTTCACTTTGAACCCTGAACTTGCACTCCTGAACTCGGGATGTTACAATTCTCCCCCACTTAAATTAGGCTTCGTCCTCGAAGCCTGCGACAACTCAACTCTAGAAATACTCCCGCAACGCACCACCTGGTCATTAACCAAACCAGGTTCCTCGAAGCACAACCATAGAAACCCGAAACTCACTTTTCCTTCCCGCGGTGTTCCGACCACCGCTTCAAGTCGGCGACCGGCTTCGACCTCTGAAAACCACACTTATCAACTGAGTACTACCCATAATGCAACACTGCTCCAAATCACAACAATCACTCGGCCCATATGAGTTAGAAATAACAATGAACCACCGAAATCCCGATCTGAGTCCATCTCTAACCACTCCAGGTTGACAGAAGAACACATCCTTCAGTCTCAGAGCAACTCCCATGAGTTCTCTTCTTGCAATCACACGCACATGCTGAACTAGCCCTAGTACTCTCGGGTTGGGAAAACCCGACACACTGACGACACCTCCAAACATCCCCCCAGATGAACCACCATTACATACACAACTCCTTGATCAGAATCAAGCTGGAAGTCCAAGACTCCATCCCTGCATCCCTTCTGAGTCTCTTGGCTCTATACCCGCGGAATCCCTTCCGCGACCTCAGCAGACATCCCATCCGGATGTGATTCCATGCCACTGCCGCAATCATGTTGATCAAAGACCATAATTGGATCACTCTAATCATAACTCTGCTCTGCCGCTTTCATTTTCATGAATTTGCACTCCCTCTCGGAGTTACACTCCTCTATCGTTCCTTTACCAAGGAAATCCACTTGGCCGCCTTGTCACTACGACAAGTGGCACGATGCTCGCTCAACGCTACATCACTCCTTTATAGCGTAACCGCTATCCATGCAACACACATGCTCTGAATCTGCTCGCAAGGACTCTCGATTCCATGCACCATCTCCACTAATCAAGATCAATACCCGGGGCCATACCTTCTAATGCTAACACATCGCAACAAATAAAATCCCTTTCCTCGAACCGGTCTAACGATACCTACAGAGTCTTCAGCATGACCGGACCGCCTTACCATACATTCAGTCAATCTGGACCACTCTCAGAACCTTCAGCCAATCTGGACCACCCTGTAGTGCCTTCAGTCTGGCTGGACCACTCTCCGAGCCTTCGGCCTGACTGGTACGCCTACCGGCCTTCAGTCTATCCAGACCGCTCTACCAACATTCATTATTCCGAGTTATCTCTCCAGGAAATCCTCCCATGCATACTGTTCTAGCCCTCTAGGGGTTCCGAACTCTATCTCCATCACACAAACTCAAACCTGGCCTGATCCCAGGCCCTCCCCAATCAGGTACCCTAGGTCTATATCTCACCCCGCACGCCTGCCATTTACTCATACCAGCCTATGCTCTTGGCTGACAGAATACTACTGAATCCCATACAGCTAAACAACCTTACATGCTCATCGATCTTTCGGAGAATTTTCCAATTCTCCCCCACTCATAGCATTGACTATCAATCACCGGTCGCCATCACCGACCTCCCTCAACAACCTTACACAACACAACACTTACACGCGAACTGTGCCCCACAAACATAAACAACCTTCACAAAAATCCCATTTCCACACTAATCAACCTGAGCTCGAAAGAACTCAATCTGCAGTTAACCACTCCTCAGAAAGCAGATGCTATCCGACATTCATACCAACGCCAGATTCCCACTAATAAACCCCACGAATGCTAACCAACGAATTCCCACCACTAACCCATAACCATACCATAACTCTTGAAGAACAACGAATACCACACCGAAAACCACACAAAGATACTAGCATATAAACAATACTCCACAATAATCAAGACATCAAGAAAGAAACATACCCACGGCTGCATCCGGCACTGCTCTGACCTCCTCTGTTGTAAGCTGAAAAGCACGACCCTGAGCCCTTGGGCTCCGCTCCACCCTGAGCTCCACCCGTGATCCTCAAAGTGGCCGGTGCTGGAGCCTGCACCGGTCCTGCAACAAGCTGTGGATAGTTGACCCTTAAGTGCCCCACCTGATGACAATGATAACAAATCCTCAAATCCTGAACCGGCGCCGACTGCCGACAGTCCCTCGCATAGTGCCCCTCCTTTCCGCACTTGCGGCATGCACCACCGGACCTACAAACTCCGGTGTGACCCCTCCCACACTTCCCACAAGCGTGGCTGCTCTGATCTCCCACCCTAGAATCAACGGTCTTAGACCGTTTCGGCGCCAGCTGCGACTACACCGTAGCCTGCCTCAACTCACGTAACTGCAACTCAATCTCTAACTCACGCCGCCTGGCGGCCTCCTGCAACTCCAACAAAGTATGGCACCTCTACGTAGACACAAACTGTCTGATATCCCTCTTGAGCATGCTCAGATATCGAGACATCTGAGCCTGCTCCGAAGCGAACTCAGGGCAGAACATTGCCCTCTCAGTGAACATCCTGGTGATCTTAGTCACCGACTCCGAAACCTGCTTTAGCTCAAGGAACTCCTGAGCCAATCTCTCTCTTTCTCAACCTGCGGAACATCACGAGTGCTGAACATCTTTCTGAACTGATCCCATGAAACTGCAGCCCTCTGCGCATCCGAATATGACCCCGTGGTCAATCTCCACCAATCCTTCGCCCCGAGCCTCAACAGGTTCAGAGCACACCTAACCCTCTGATCAGCAGGGCATGAACACGTGAAGAAACACCCCTCCACGTCCGATAACCATCTCATAGCAACAATCGGGTCCTGAACTCCATCAAAGGTGGGAGGCTTCGTATTATCGAAGTCCCGATACTGAAAACCCCGACCAGCTCCTCCCCCTACCGTTGCTACAGCCATTGTAGCCTCCGCGGCAGCCGTCTCCGTGAGAGTTGCATAACACTCATCAAAATACTTAACCATGGCGGTCTTGATCGACCCAAACAGTTCCGACAACTCAGCCCGGAACAATGCAGCAACCTCATCATGTAGGATCTCACGAATCCTCGCATCCGACTCGCACGTGCTCATCTGACCAACAACCTCGGGCGGTACTGACCCGCCCGGAACTCCCTCTCCTGCTCCCGATCCTGACCCGGATCCACTCCCAGCATGCCTCGGAATCTCCATACTGAAAAACACCACAAAATCTCAGACACTTCCCACTAACCCGGGAACCAACTCTCCACCCAACCCTAGAGGTCATGGTTTCCCTGATACGCGTATGGGTCCTGTGCTTTCAGTAGTACGGGCCCATACTACCTTCCACACTTACCCATATTTTTATGAAGTACTACCACAACACCCTAGTGAAAACATACAAAACAAGCGCTCAACCCTCACTACTAGAGGAACACTGGAAATCTCCCACAAGGAAACCCTAGGCAAACAGGCATCATAAATCAGGCAACATTATCACGAAATCCTAAAGATCCCTAGCCTAGCACTAGCATGTTGTTCTCTTTTGAAAACTCTCCTCTGATACCAACTTGTAACGACCGAAAAATTCCAACAAATTTAAACTTTTCAAAAACAACCCGATTTCATTAATTTATTACAAAAAGGTTTTCAATACAATTTATTTAGAGTATTCCCAGAATCACGTCACAACATAAACATGAGGAGCAGTACGATCACGCCTTCGCCTTGCCACGGTCACCTGAAGAACCTGAAAAACATAAAACCACAACTGTAAGCCCGAAAGCTTAGTGAGATATCCCCAAAATACCAACCACATATACCATACATGCATAACATGCCATATCATATCCGTTCACAAAACAGCCATGCACTTCGGGTCTACTATGTGACTAGTCCGCCGCACCGGCCAACAGTCCACCTGGTCCACCCTTTGAGTCTAGCCATATACCTCGAGTCTGCAGTGTGATTGGTCCGCCCGCACCGGGCCTTCAATCCACCTGGTCCACTCTCCGAATCTAGCCACATACATCGAGTCTGCAGTGTGATTGGTCCGCCCGCACCGGGCCTTCAATCCACCTGGTCCACTCTCTGAGTCTACAGTATGACTGGTCCGGCCGCACCGGGCCTTCAGTCGGCCTGGTCCACTCTTCGAGCCTCGGCATGTATGGTCCGCCATCTTGAGGCCTACAGCCTATCCGTACCGCTCGCTGGGCCTTCGGGACAACCGGTCCGCCCTAGGTATCTTGGCCTACAGAACAAAGCAGGACCCGCCTCAACCCAACTCCAGTCCAACAACCATGTGCACATAACACATACAATCATATAACAATTCACAGACAGCAAACCGATCAAACAGATCACATAGCATATCATCATCCTAACCAGGATACCGACCTAACCGGTCACTAGCATAGCATCACCCTATATCTCAGGATACCGACCTCAACCAGGTCTCTAACATATACCACCCTAGCTACCAGGATGCATCATCTCAAAGAAATATCATAATAACAAATACTCGGATCTCAATTCGATAAAGGGCTGGCCTTGGTGCCTTAGACCCTATTGATATAGTGAGGATAACTCACCTTGAAACTGCCGACTGAACAGATAACCCAAATTGCTCCGATCACTGATATGATCTCCACCACTGGACAACCATCAAACACTGAACTCAAAACAATATCCAACAATTACCAAAATGCCCCTGGAAGTCAACTGGTCAACCCTTGGTCAAAGTCAAAGTCAACCCCTGACTGACTCTACTCGCCGAGTCCCCATGCTCAAAATTTTCCCCAATCAGCGACTCAACTCGCCGAGTCACCCCGAGACTCGCCGAATCCAACAACTCTGAGTCCTTTCACACTTGACTCACCGAGTCATCCCTTGACTCACTGATTCATAGCTCAACCAGAAGAAAGGATAGGACCCTACGACTAGACTCGCCGAGTCCAAGAACAGACTCGCCGAGTCTAAGGCTATCTTCAACCTACTCGCCGAGTTGTTCTTCAACTCGCCGAGCTCTAGAACATCTTCAAGCAACTCGCCGAGTACACCCTTGTGACTCTCCGAGTGCCTCTAGATCTCATTCCAAACAGAACCTTCCAGGCCATGCAATTGATCCAAAACGTAGATCTAGCCTCCTACAAACCATCCATCACGTAAAGTGGCGAACTTTACGTGAATCCAAAGAGATCTAGGCATTTTACACTTTAGGGTTTGGGTTTGGGACAAGATAGCTTCACCAATCACTTATCACAGGGACTTTATGCAATTTTGGATCATCACTACTCCAGATCTGAGGTAGCATCCTCAGATCCATCTTCCAATCCCGAAATGACTCATGAAATCCTCCAAAAACCCCAAAACAACCACCATGATTGACAATAAGGGAAAAAGGGTTCAAGACAGAGGATTCTTACCCCAAAGATGAGCCTAAACTGATGTAGACTTAAGATCCACAAGCCCTCTTGGTGCTATCCTTGAATTCCTCCAACTACTCTTCACAAATTCCTTCTTCCAAGCTTCAATCCTCTCAATAATGGAGTTTCTCATGATTAGGGTTTTCTCTGGAACTCTCAGGGTAAATAGAGGCTGAAGAGAAGGCATAACATCCTTTAAATAGGGGGCAAACCCCGAAGATTAGGGTTTTCTTCACCCAGCACCAACTCGCCGAGTCCAGCTGCCGACTCACCGAGTTGGCCACTTAACATGCGACCAGAGTCGCGACTCTACTCGCCGAGTCCACCCATGGACTCGCCGAGTTGCCCTTATACATTTTCACTTTGAACCCTGAACTTGCACTCCTGAACTCGGGATGTTACAGATTTTGTGCAAGTAATCCTTTCTCAATTCCTCCATTGTTGGTGGTGTTGTGAGAAGTATTTGAGGCATCACATATGGAGTGCTAGGGTCTTAAAAGTCCAAGTTAACAAGCTACAAGAAAAGTGAGTCATCTAACAAGTTTTTGTTATTTAAGTACCTATGATTTGTATGTTAGTTAGGACGATGCTTTGGAAAATCAAATTGCATGTATAATTAGAGAAAATATAGATCCGGAGCATTTAGGGTTGTATGTGCACCATAAGGTTGTTAGAGTGCTTAAAACCCATCAGCGGTATCAGAGCCTAGGATTGTTTTCTATTATACTTGATGTTTATTGGTTTTCAAAGTTTAAAAAATCGAATTTCTGCCTTCTGACGGGTGAACTCGCCGAGTCCACTGGCTGACTCGATGAGTCCACTCAAAAACTGACCAACTTGACGAGTCTAGTTCATGCACTCACCGAGTTGGTGCTCCTGAGTGGAGAATTTTGAGGTTTTGGCTAGAATTGGATTAGGATCATTACCCCAAACTGTTTTTTGAACCATGAAATCTGATTTTTGATATGGTAATGATCATGCTTGTCCAATTAAAACATAATTGTCATAATTTCAAGATTTGTATTAGTTTATCTGATTTGGCTAATTTCTTGAAGATTGTTGATATGAATTATCTTGTTCTTATGAGTTTAATTAGATCATGTATGAATTATTTGATTATTGTGTTAATTAAAATAATGATCTAAATGCTTTTAATGGACTCCATAACTTGTCCTCAAGTTATGGAAAATGAAAGATCTATTCTTTAAAAATTCATTAAACTCATAAGTTATGGAAATGAAAAGTTTTGAAGATTTTCAAAACTTGCCCTCAAGTTTTGGAATTTGTAAAGTCAAACTTATGAATACTTTAATTCCAAACCCTAGAATTTTAAAAGTTTAAAATTCAACCATTATACTATTATAATATTAAAAGTTTAATAACTATGTGTATGTATAAGACAAGTCAGTCTTAACGTTACTAGGCCTTATTCACGAAGCCGGTCTATAAGGGGGTATAAGGTTACTTCCTATAAACTGGTGGTCTAATAGGTGTCCATTCTCACCCACCGCTTCCTTGAGTGGTGGAGGGTCGTTAGCCGAACGGGTAGGATAAGACATTAATTCTCGTTAAAAGTATAATGAAAATTATAAAGTAACTAAATGTTTTATTAAATTCCCATTCTTAATTACTTTAGGAAAAATGTGAAATTGATGCTAATCCATGAATTTGTACTTTGCACCTTGCCAAGTCATTAATGGAGAATGTGTGGTTAACCGACACATTAACTTGGACTAGTAAGGGTGGAAAAGGGTAGCTTGATGTTTGTCATAGATCGATGGAGTGTGTGTGGTTAACCGACACATTGATTAGGTGATAAATGACATCGAGTGTACCAAGCACATTTGCATGGTTATTCACACCTTGTTTGTGATCCTTGGTATCCCACTCACAAACTTGAAGGGCATAATCAAGATTTAAACATGCCATTGAGAAGTTCAATGAATCTCAAAGGAATCTAGGAATTTAAGTCCAATTAAAACTTAATAACCAATTTCGTTTTTCATGGTGGAAATTGGTAAATCGTCATTTACCTACCTTTAAATATTTGACATTTGGATTAAGGTATCCCTCTTCCAAATTGTAAAATATTGTGTTGGGTCCTAGCCTTAATATTTCATTTTGGGTGTTATCTTAAGGACTCTTATCTAATCTAAACTTTGTCTTTCTTTTTCAGATGTCTTCCAACACTGCTTCTGGCTCAAACCCTACTAGATCCTTCTCTCTCATGAACTTGTGTGGGAGAGTCATCTTTGATGGTACCAATTTCAATAACTGGATTAGGAACATTAGGATGGTCACTCTCTATGAGGACAAGGAATATGTTGTTGATAAGGAGCTTAAGGAAATCAATGGGTCGTTTGCTACTCCTAAGGAGATTGTTGAGTTTAGGACTCATGAGAAGGATGACACCAAGGTGTCTTGTATCATGTTAGCCACCATGAAAGCTGGACTCCAAAAGTCCTATGAGGACTTCTACCCTTTTGAGATGCACCAAGACCTGATGGAAAGATACCATCAGAGTGCTTTTCAAGAGAGGTATGAAATCATCGCCTCCATGATAACTACTAAGATGAAGGATGGTGAACCCATCACAACCCACTTGTAGAAAATGCAAAGGTTTGTTGACCGTTTGCTTAAGTAGAATGTGAACTTTGATGAGGAGTTCGCCATAGATATCATTCTACACTCTTTACCTCCATGTTATGGCCAGTTCTGCATGACCTATCATATGAACAAGAAGGAGGTCACTCTTAGCAAGCTTCAAGGCCTTTTGAGGACTGCTGAAAGTAGTGTCAAAGGTAAATCTGTTTCTACTCCTACAGCTACCGCCCCTGTCTTGGAAATTGGAGATGGGAAAGGGACGAAGAGAAAGGCTCCCTCTAAGAGCCGCAAGGGAAAGTCTCTTTATGGATCCTCTTTAAGTGGGACCAAGGTTGGTTCTACTGTTCCCTCTACCATTCCAAAGGAAAGCAGATTGTTTCTATTGTCATGAGAAAGGGCACTGGAAGTGAAGCTGCCCCAAATACTTGCAGGATGTCAAAGATGGGAAGGTTAAGGCCACCCATGCATGCATTAATACTATTCTATCTAATAACTCATCACCTTCTTGTTCTTGGGTCCTTGATACAGGTTGTGATTTCACATTTGTTCTGATTTGCAGGGACTAAGAAGAAGTAAGGATGTGGAGCACAGGAAGATGAACTTAATTGTAACATACACGTTTTGAAATCGTGTTTTATAATGAATAATATTGTGAAATACTATGTGAATTTGAGTATTGAATTCTAACAGATAGTTTTTACTAGAAATGAAGTAAAACTATGTTTAGAATCACTCAGAAAATATTGGAAGTCTTATGAGATTCCAATTAAAAGTCAAATGATGAAATTTAGTGAAAATATAAAATTTGAAATAAGTAAAATTTTATTATTGAAAGTTGTAGATAATCTCGTTAGAAACATGTAGGCGAAAACCTCGTCGAAATCCGAGTTATAACGAAGAAGTTATGACCAGTCGAAGATCCGAGACAAAATTGACACGACGCCAAATGACGTAAAAAGTGAGTTTTTGATAAACTATTTTATAGCCTTAGTGATCTAAATGAAAGTTGTATTATTCTTTAAACCGAGAAGTTCGATAAAAAGAACGCCAAAATCTGATTTCGTATGAAGAAGTTATGATTTTTCTAAGTTTCAACTTAGCAGTAGACAACTAAAAACTCAAATTTTAGATCGGGTGATTTTTAGCCAACACAACCAAAACGAGAATTTAAGATCTCTTCAATAGTAGTATAACGGTAAAAAGTCTGACGAAAACAAATGTCGGATGAAGAAGTTATGAATTTTTAACGGATTTACCAGTCCTGGTCTGTTAAAAATAATAATATTAAAAATAAAATCAAAATTAGCCGACGAAGTCTAAACGAAAGTTGTAGAGCATAATTTTACCTACGTGTGCGTATAAAGAACGTCAAAAACAGAGCCCGTATGAGAAAGTTATGAATTTTAGAAGTTTTGGGTTCAATTTCCGAGAAATTTCGCATGGATAAGGTCGAATCTCGCATGGATGGTTCGGAATTGGCCACGTCACCTCGTCCAAAGAAGATGTGTCACCGAGTCATGTCCTGTCCAAGGTGCGATGCATGTTGCCTTCCAAGCCTCGCTGCCCCCCGCATGCGAAGCCACCCGGAGCCCCTCGCTGCTGCTACGCGCCTCGCTCCTGCTGCTGCCATTTGTCCCTTCTCGCTTCGTGGCCTTCGCTCCAGTAGCCGCGTGTCTTCGCTGCTGACTCCTCCCTTCTCGACCGACCTTCGGACCTCGCCTATAAATAGGGAGGCTGCGAACCAGCCCGGGAAATTTTAAGAAATTGTCATTTTTGGCCCCTTTTTCCATATTTTTAGTATCTCCACTCTCCCCGAAGCCCCAATAACATCTCTAACACCCGAAACATGCCTCGAAGTGCCTGTGAAACCCAAAAAATTTATCATTTTGGTTTTGAAACTCTACCTTCGCAGAGCCCGGTTTTCAATAAAGCTCTCGGTTTTCAACATAGAAAGTCATATTTAAAGCCGAAGTGCTGCCCAAATTACTATTTTGAACCCCGGTTAATTCAAGGTGAGTTCAATATATAGCAAAAATTGTATGTTATGTGTTATATGTGCTATGTACTTTTCAGTATTATTATTTCGGGTTATTTTCCCGTGATATTTTATTCGCTATTTTTATAGCAAAAGTAATACCTTTGACCATGTGATCAGTGAAAGGACTTAGATTCACATTGGTACTGGTACGTAGCCTCTGGCCATGTAGAGCATGTCTCCATAAGAGAATGACTTCTATTCTATGGCATTGGCAGATGGTTAGACAGGGCTATAAGCCTGAAATCTACCAAGAAGTTAATAAGAAATCTTATGTCTTCTGTGCCATTTGGGCCGAAGCTTTATTGATGTATATCAAGTATGGAAATTGTTATGTCTCATTGATTGTATACCTTTGAATCAAGTCATTGATTGATATGGAAAGCTTAACACATGATTCACATATGCTTTTGTTGTTCCTTGTTTCTCTTTGCTTCTGCCATATTGAAGTATATATATGGCATAACGTTATATTGTATCTATTATTGAACTCACTAAGCGTCACCGCTTACCCTATTAATGTTTAACAATTATAGGATATAAGTAACCAGTATGATCGTATACTGTTCGATGATTTAGAATAGTTTGTAGTAGTACTTTTGTACTTCAGTTTATGTTTGTATAAATAACAATATCTTGGGTAGTTATGTAATATATAACACTTTGTAACAGTCGGTTTGTATCCAGTAGTTTGTAACCTCTTTATCAATTTAAAATATTGTTTTTTATGAATATGCAAGTAGCATGTTTTGGAGTAACTATATTGTCAAGTATGAAAGTTTGGGTCTTTCAGAAATACGAAAGTTAGGGTCTTTCATTAATTATGGGGAATAGATAAGTTTCACCTATCACCAAGATTGGAGTTTATTCTTTATTGACTTAGTAGCGGGTTAGAACTACATTTGAATAATTGTTGCTACTCGTTTGAAATGGGAAGAAATATTATTTCCTTTCATGGTTTGTACAAACAAGGTTTTAGTTTTTCATATAATAATGAAATTGGTGCTATTAATTCTTTTTATAATGGTGTTTTTATTTTAAGGCATTGCCTTATAATGGTGTATATGAAATTATGATGGTTGTAGACAACTAAAGAAATAATGTGTTGCACATTGATTCTTCCAATGATTTAGATAACACATGATTGTGGCTTTGTCATCTTGGACATGTCAGCAAGAAGCGCATAGGCCAACTCCAAAAAGTTGGAGTCTTGGAGTCATTCGACTTAAGGTCGGATGACACTAGCGAAGCTTGCTTACTTGGAAAGATGACCAACTCACCCTTCACTGGTACTTGTGAAATGGGTGAAGGTTTGTTGGATCTCATACACACCGATGTGTGTCTACCCTTCAAAACCGCCACAAGGGATGCTAACCACTTCTATGTGACTTTTATTGATGATTACAACAGATATGACTATATCTACTTAATCAAACATAAGTCAGAAACCTTTGAGAAATTCAAAGAGTTTAAACAAGAAGTGGAGAATCAGTTGGGCAGCAAGATAAACATGCTTTGATCCGATCGGGGTGGTGAGTATCTTAGTATCGAGTCCCAAGACTACCTCAAGGAATGTGGGATTGTTTCACAATTGAAGCCACCTAGGACACAGCAACTTAATGGTGTGGCTAAGAGGCGCAATCGAACCTTTTTTGGACGTGGTTCGTTCCATGATAAGTCGAGCTTCGTTACCTATCTCATTTTGGGGTATGCCTTAGAGACTGCCGCTCATATCCATAATCTAGTCCCAACTAAGAAGGTTGCCAAAACACCTCACGAGATGTGGAAAGGGAAGGTTCCCTCGTTAGCACACATCAAGGTTTGGGGTTGCGAGGCTTTCGTGAGATGCGAGACTCATGACAAGCTCGAACCTCGTAGTGAGCGGTGTATTTTCATCAGTTACCCACATAAATCATTTGGTTATCTCTTCTATAGACCAATTGGCAATGTTGTCTTCGTTGCGAGGAGAGGAGCCTTTCGCGAGATAGAACTCATAGGCTAAGGAGACAGTGGGAGGCAAATTGACCTTGAAGAGCTTTAAGAGTCAAGCGGTGAAGAAACCTCAAACACTAGCAATCAACCTGAGGAGGAAACTCCTGTTTAGCCGATTGACGAGTCTATACCTCTGAGGCGTTCCAATAGAGTTAGTGTTCCACCTGTGTTGTATGTTTTCCATATAACATCTGAGGTTTTTACATTTATCAGTGATAGCACACTGATAAATTTGGATGAACCTAACAACTAAAAGGAAGTCATGGTAGGCACCGAGTCTACTAAATGGAAATAGGCTATGGACAGTGAGATTCAGTCCATGTATGACAATCAAGTTTGGAACTTTGTTGACAATGTACCAGGTCGTAAGACAGTAGGGTACAAATGGATCTTCAAGAAGAAGACCGACATGGATGGGAAAGTACACACATATAAGGCGCGACTGGTTGTGAAGGACTTTACTCAAACTATGGGAGTTGACTATGATGAGACCTTCTCACCAGTGGCGAAGATTAAGTTTATTAGGGTTATGCTAGCCATACCTGCATTTGATGATTATGAAATTTGGCAAATGGATGCAAAAACCGATTTCCTTAATGGAAATTTTGCTGATGATGTTTACATAAATCAGGCAGAGGGTTTTTTCAATGCAAAGTAGCCTAATTGCGTGTGTAAGCTTGAGAAATCTATTTATGGATTGAAACAAGCATCACATAGATGGAATCTTTGTTTCAATGAGAAAGTCAAAGAGTTTGGATTTTTGAGAAGTGGGGATGAGTCCTGTGTGTATGTCAAGGCTAGTGGGAGTACAGTTATCTTTCTGGTGTTGTATGTGGATGACATATTACTCATACGAAATGACATCCCAACCTTGCAGGAGGTTAAGTCATGGCTTGGGAGGTGTTTCACAATGAAGGACATCGGAGAAGCTGCCTATATTATGGGGATAAGGATATTGAGAGACATGAGTAAAAAACTAATTGGACTTAGTCAAAGTACCTACTTGGAGAAGGTGTTGAAAAGATTCAACATGATGGATTCCAATAAAGGTGACTTACCCATCCAAGGCAATGCCAAACTAAGTAAAACTCAGAGTCTGAGTACAGAGGCTGAGATGAGTCGAGTACCATATGCTTCCGCAGTTGGTTCGATCTTGTATGCTATGACTTGTACTTGCCCTGATGTGGCATTTTCTTTGAGCATAGTCAGCAGATATCAAGGGAATCCTGGTAAGGCTCACTAGACTGTGGTAAAGAACATTCTCAAGTACCTGCAGAGGACTAAGGACTGGGTCCTTACCCTCGGTGGGAGTGATGACTTGAGAGTAATGGGGTATAGTGACGTCGGCTTTCAGACCGACAGAGATAATTTCCGCTCTCAGTTGGGCTGGGTATTCACCCTGAATGGAGGAGCAATAACTTGGAAATTTTCCAAGTAGGAGACAATAGTTGATTCAATGTGCAAATCAGAGTACATAGCAGCAAGCGAGGCGGAGAAGGAGGCAATATGGCTGAAGAACTTCATCGGAGACCTTGGAGTTGTACCAGCTATAAAGGATCCTGTGGATATTTTCGGTGACAGGGAGAGTATGGTTGCCTTAGTCAAGGAACCAAGAGATCATGGCAGATCTAGGAAAATCGACAGAAAATATCACTTCATAAGACATCGAATAGAAGAAGGACTCCTCGTAGAGAAGAGGGTATTATCAGAGGAGAACCCAACAGATCCCATCACGAAGGGATTGAGTAGGGTTAAGCGCTTATACCATGCGAGGCGCATCGGGCTGAAGGACAATATTAGTTTTAATGATTAGATAGAATTTTAGAAACTTGTAATAGTTGAAATGGAATTGACATTTCATGATTAAATAAAAGGTTTTTTTATTTTTAAGTAATGTTACTATCTCGTGTCAATCATTTACTATTGTTTCATTTTGCATGTTTTGACTTCCAGAATAATTATGCTATTCAAATTGTCCACAGTCGATCATACTTTGGAAGTAGGTATTGAGGCAAGACTGTCATGAAGTTGGCTTGCAGATTTTCTAAAGTTTATTAGACATAGCAAAGTTTGATACAACATTCATGAGTGCTCATAAGGTCTAACTATTAGATTAAACCCACGCTCACTTGTATCACTTCATGAAATTTATCTCGAGTGATCGTGAGAGGATAATATCATATATGTCTTCAAACCAAGATATATGGGTTGTTGACTGTGAGTTGGTTGTCCATTGATAGTGCGAAACTGCATTAGTAACTTGATGTTATAAAACGCACAATTGTGTATGATTTAACAAGTAGTTACTACAAGCATATATGTCGAAGTTTATCTGTTCCTCTTAGTCCTTGGAGGATTAAAAGCGATATCTTTGGCCCCTCGATGATTTTGTTTTGACTTATGTGTCGGGCCCGGTCAGAACTCAATTGATGTGTTCGATTAAGTTCTATGTCAAACAAATCAGAAATCGAGAAACAAAATGCTGGACAATAAGTATGACATTGTTCCATGTATTTTTCTGGCTGATATCTTGAATGTAACGCTCGGGTTTCAGGGCTAAGCATTTTAGATGATGTAATAGTCTAGGTCAACTATTGTAACTCTTTTTGAAATAATAAAGATGAATTATTTGAATATTATGTGAATTATGTGAATTTAGATGCTTATTACTTATTTATAAATGTACAATAAATAAAGGATAAAATAAGTGTCAAAATTAAAGTGTGAGATAAACCCGATATGTTTACATAAAGTTGTAGTGGTCGAAACAAGGATTCCGAAGATATAAAGAACGGTGACATCCGAGTTGTAACGAAGAAGTTATAACCCGTCGAAGTTTCACGACGGAACTGATACGATACCGGGAAGCGTAAATAGTGAATTTACAATAGGGCGAGATTTAGCCTTAGCGATCTAACCGAAAGTCATAGAATACGTTAAACCGAGAGCGTCCATAAAAAGAACTCCCAAATCTGACTTCGTATGAACAAGTTATGATTTTTCGAAGTTTCGGCTTAGCAGTGTATAGTCCGAAGTTTGAATATTAGATCGAACGGTTTTTAGCCGACACGACCTAAACGAGAATCGAAGATCTCGTTAATTGTAGCATAACGATGAAACGACAGACGAAAACGGACGTCGGATGAAAAAGTTATGAGAATTTAACGGACCAGTCATGTCCCGGTATGTTAATAATATAACTTTTAAAATAAAGTCAAATTAGCCGACGGAGTCTAAACGAAAGTTGTAGATTACGTTCCTGCCTTCGAGTGGATATAAAGAACATCGAAAACGGAGCTCGTACGCGAAAGTTACGAATTTTTAAAGATTGCAATCGAAATTTCGAAGTCTGCAGCGAAATCGATGACGTGGCTGGATCCTAGCCGTCGCTTGCTGATCACGCTTCGCCTTTGGATGCTGACACCTGTACTTCGGACGCCCAGCATAGCCCAAAAGCGCCT
Organism: Lactuca serriola; assembly: GCF_051521515.1. NCBI lineage: Eukaryota > Viridiplantae > Streptophyta > Magnoliopsida > Asterales > Asteraceae > Lactuca > Lactuca serriola. Next base: position 5,735,321 of record NC_136413.1, read on the forward strand.
CGTGTACAAGGTACGCCCCGCATGCGAGAAGAGAGCGTTACGCGTACTCGTTCTACTTGGTCCGAGGAGTGGCCACGATGTACCACCAGCAAAGCGACGTGTGTTCCGAGTCTACGTCCCACGTAGCTACTGAGCGCCCAGCATTCCGAGAAGCCTCGCAGGCTATAAAAGAGGGCGAGGGTTTCCGGATATTTCACACCAAATCTCCTTCTCTCTCTGGTTTCTTTCTCTCTCTAGCTCCCCAAACCACCCCTAAGCCCTAGGAAAAGTCCCTAGCACCCGAAGGAAGCCCCGAGGCTCCCGGAGTCCAGAGAAAAAGGGTCTTTCGGTTCAGAAACGCTGCTCTGAACAAAGCCCAGTTTTTCTTTAAAATCTGTTGTAAGTCAGGTCCGCTTATGCAATTTTTAATATAGCTTTCAAATAATTATAGTAATGTTATTAGATCCTTAAAATAATTATTTGGGCTATTATTATGAGTTATATAGAGTGTTGTTTAATGCTTATATAAGGATAATAATAGCTAGACTATTAATTAGTCGCGGTTAACGTTAGACTAAACCCTAGTGGTATTGATACTAGGTTTTGTCGAGGGAAAATTATTTTGAGATAACGAAGCGCTATTCAAGTGCAGAGTCACCACCTAATCAAGTGAGTGCATAGTCACTTTCATCTTACACATAGATATGAAGTGTTTTATATAAATTATGTGCTATGTGTGCATATTATCTGAATACTTGATGTCTATGTTGGATGAACGTTTTTATACATTTTTTAAATGATTTAAACTGTATATGAATTTTATATCTACGAAAATGTTGGGTTAAAACATGGGTAGATGTAATAGATGAAGTGTGATAAAATGATGAGAGGCCTCGATGTTGATGTTGTTGATTCTGTCATCTAGCGGAGTATGGATGACGACCACAGACTCTTCGAGATAGTCCAGTGGAACACTAGCAAGCTCGCAACCTATAGGTGTTTCTGAACGATTTGTTCACCAGTGTACTCCATCCCCCTCATGGTTTCCTTTAGGATATTTAGTGTCGAGGAACCCCCTTAGCAATAGTGTCCATCCCGATGATGATCCTTAGGCTAGGTCCCTTATGATAGGTGTTTAGGGACGTAAAGTGAGGATAACGAGAACGGGTAATCGAGTTATTGTTGATTGATGAAATTAATAAACTTATTTATTGTGGGTTGAAAACCCTATGTTCTCACCAGGCTCCCAAGTCTGACCCACTCAGTTTCATGTATTACAGGTAGTGGCGCTCGAGCATAGATGTAATGTTTTGGATGAGGGATTACGGATATAGGCCTGTAGATATGAAATAATGTAGTAAGGCTTATATTGTATTGTTTATACTTTTGATCTGTATTGAACATGACATCCTGAGTCTTTTAATGAAATACATTTCTAAGGAAATGCTTTTGATAAAATTTTATCATATCTTTGTTTTGGGAAAAATTCCGCAACTATTTTATTTAAAAGGTTACTCTGGTTTTAAAACAAAGTTTAAACAAAATCGATCTTTTCTGGCCGTAAAAATGGGGATGTCACATTGAAGAACAGAGAATTATATGATCCATTATCTAAATGGCATGATACGTTTTGAAAAAGGCTTTTAAGAGCCAAGTTGTAGCACGTTCAGACTATCGGGAAAAACCCAAACCGATTCGTCGAGTTGGCTCATCCACTCGTCGAGTCCCTTAAGTCCATTTCTCGTTCAGAATATTTTAAGCAGAACTAAAGCCCCAAACTCTAGATCTAGCCTCCCAAGGCTGAAATACCACGTAAAGCTGCAAGCTTTACGTCCATGCATGGCATCTAGGGCTCAAAGTGCCAAAAAAATTGCTATAGAGGTTTTCATGCATAACTTGGCCAATAGCTTGATAAATCTTGCATATTTAGGCCTAAGGGACCTCATACTGCCCAGATCTAAAGTTTCAACTTCATGGCATGCTCAAACAACTCAAAGGCTCAAAAAGGAAGATGGAAATGGCCATAAACTCCCTAAGAAGAGATCTAACCGAAGAATGATCAAGGTGATAGCTTTTTACCTCCAGAAGGCAACTAGAACTAAAAGAACACCGGATCCAGAGGCTTCTTCTCATTCCAAGCCTTATGCTCTTCTATCTCCTTCCAAGAATGCACCAAATCACACACTTTTAGTATCTCTCTCACAGATGATACCAGCTCATTTAGGGTTTCTTTCAAGGTGTCAAAATGACCAGGGAGGCTGAAATGAAGGCTTAAGGTACTTTAAATAGGACACAAAACCTGAAAATTAGGGTTTTCACACTCAGCTCCTACTCGTCGAGTTGGGGTCCACCAACTCGTCAAGTAGACTCTAAAAATCACACGACCATTTATCCCTCTGACAATATGAATGTAAATTAATTAAATTTTATACTTGGGAGTCGGGATGTTACAGATCGGCCATGGCTAAACCATTTGATTGCATGTTAAAGAGAAATACTTGTTCTAAGATTGTTCCCAATGTTGACCCCAATGAACATATCTGTTTCTATTGTCAAATGAAGGGACATTGAAAGCAAAGTTGCCCAAAATACATGAAGGGTGTTAAAGACAGTAAAGTCAAGTCATGTGACTCTATTTCCAATATATCCATTATCTAACTCTATTATTTTAATAAGTTTTCGTTCATAGAGTATTGATACATGATGTGAAGATCACATTTTGATGTTATTGCAGGACCAAAAGAAAAAGAAGGAAGCTTGAGCAAAGTGAGCTAAATACGATAATGGGAAATAGACTTTTGTCGTGTGGTTTGATTGTCAAAAATTTGAGCTAATACTAAGGAGTTAGGACAGTTTTAATAGTTTACTATTACTCTTCGAAGATGTTTGGGAACATGATTCTTCATTTTATGCATTGTATGGACAAGTTCTAATTTTTCTTTTATCAATAAAAGTGAAGTTTTAGTTTATATAGTTTCCTTATTTTATGTTTCCTTGCAATGAGATTAATGAGTGTGTTGATTATGTTTCTAATAATTGAAATATTAATGATGGATGTTGACACTTCTAAAACATGCTTGTGGCATTGTCATATTTAACCAAGTGAAAATAATTCTAATCACCAAGTTTCAATTTCACAGAAACTTGTAGTCATGCAATTCAAATTGCATGATACATGAGAATCTTGCTCGTTGGAGAATTATGATTATATCAGTGTTCACATGTTTATATGCAGCAAGTGAAGGATTGATGACTCTAGTATATGTTGATATGGACTTATCAGATCCACCATAAGGGACGATAACTATGTTCATCATGATTTACTGATGCTTCAGTAAATATGATTGTATTTATAAGATTAAGCAGAATTCTGATGCTTTTGAAAAGATTCAAAGAGTAGAACAACATAGAAGAATTAACTAGGTAGAAAGATGAAGGATCTCCAATCTAAAAGGTAAGGAGAATACCTCAGTATCCTATTTTTTGATCATCTTATTAGTTGTGGAATTTTATCATAATTAACTCCTCCAAGAATATCTTAGTGTAAATGTATAACTATGAAGAGGAATCAAAATTGTAGGAAGTGGTTAGAATGTAGATGAGTCATACTTTGTTCCAATCAAGTTTTAGAGTTTTGTTCTAGTAACTCTAACTCATGTCTTGTAGCTCGTTCCAAAATAAAAAGGTCGGTAGCATATCATGAGATATCAAGTAAGAATACTTTCTTCACTCAAGCGGTTTAAGTACTGTGTTTATGATTTCTTTGTCGATTGATAAACAAAAGATAAACTAAGTCCAACTCCGAAGAGTGTTTTCTTTTCGGGAATCCACACAAACATTTGAATATTTGTTTTAGCTCGTCAGGGAATGTTACGTAAGAGAAAAAAATCATATTTCAATAAGTTAGTTGGAGTCTCATTGATCTTGAGAATTGAAAGAGTCAACTGAAATCTTTTGTTATCACTAGTATGTGACCTGAGGTTGAAAACCTGCTATGTTTTATTGGCACATTATTATTTCTATGCACTTCCTGTAAGGAGGCAATGTTGGTAAGTTCCATGTTTTCATTTAAATTCAAAGGTAAAGCGCGTTGGTCAGTGAAGGTACATTGATCAATATGGGTGAGCTGGTAACAACATGGAAGCACTGGTTGTCCTTGAGCTAACAGAAAGAAAGCAACTAAGAATAGAGAAGTTCATTTTATGAGGGGAAACTAACTCTAAGTTTGGTGTGTCCTAAACCTAGTCTTATGACTATAAGTTGAAAATAAAGATCCACACGGATGGGAACGTATACACTTCCAATCCTAAGTAGAAAAAGGTTTCGCTAAAATTCATGAAAATGATCATGAAGAAAAACTTTCGCTGATAGATTTTAAAGATCTGATAAAGATCAATATAGATACTGGTTGTGTCAAGGAATGTAAAGGAATTGTTTAAACTTTTGAGAGATATACTATCCAACTCAGGTGTATAAGCTTATAAAGTCTAATCAAAGACTTAACGAAGCATCACATAATAAGAATCTAGAATTATATAAGAAGTCAAAGGGTATTGGTTTCTAGAAGTCTAGTTGATTTCAAGGTATGTGTCAAAGCTAGTGGGAGCATGATTGTTTTGTTAGTATTGCATGATGACAATATTTGTCATAGCTAACAATGTCTCTAGTTTGCAAATTGAAAAGTTCGGGAAATGTTTCGATATGGTTGACTTGGGGGAGAGGGCAATTCTACTTCGTTTCCAATCTAGAATTTTATATTGTATAGTTTAATAGAACTTAGTAAAAACTATAACTTCCATAAAATTCATGAAAATTTAAAACTTTTTCAACATCCAAAAATCATCGTTTTCTACAAAAGTGTTTTCAAAATATTTTCACATTAGAGTATCCCAGAAATCAAATTCATAAAATGAAAGGAGGTGCACAATCACGCCTTCGCCTTCCTGCGATCATCTGAAGTACCTGAAATAAAATCCAAAACTGTAAGTAGAAGCTTAGTGAGTTCCCCTAAAATACCAACGTCAGACAATCATAATCATATCATAGAAAATAAAGATCATGAATATAGAGTCTACAGATCACTAGGTTTCCCTCACCGAGCCTGCAGTCTATCTGGCCCATTCTTAGAACCTTCAGCATGTCTGGTCCGCCCACCCGGGCCTTCATCTTGTCTGGACCGTTCTCCGGGCCTTTGGTCTGACTGATATGCCCCTAGGGTTTGCAGTCTATTCGGTCGGCCCTGGTCTGTTGCCCTTAAGTACAAAGCAGGTCCGCCTCAACCCAACCCCACATATACAATCAACACATATACATATATCGAACGCTAGCAAGCAGATACAAACAGTCAAACCGATCTAACAAATCACTAATTATAGTGTCATCCTGTATACTAGGATACCGACCTAACAGGTTACTAACATAGCATCATCCTATATACCAGGATACTTAACTAACAAGTAACAAAGCGTATCATCATGCAATAAACTCGGATACAAATCCGAAAAGGGTCGGCATTGGTGCCTTCGACCCTGTTAGTATAGTGAGGACAACTCACCTCAAAATGTCGATCGGAACTGAAATATCAAACTCCTGAAACACGGATCCAAACACCAACACCTACAACCACTAATGATCCACTTCCATAAATATCCAAATTACCAAAGTACCCTCAGAAGTCAAACTGGTCAACCCTTGATCAAATTCAAAGTCAACGGTCAAGGTCAACAGTCCATGTTGACCCAACTCGTCGAATACAACCACTGACTCGTTGAGTTCCTTCCAAATTCAGAAAAACTTGCTAAAACTTGAGTCAACTTGTCGAGTTGACAAGTAACTCGTCGAGTCCATGCAACGTCCAAAAGATCGGGAAAACCCTAGCCAACTCGTTGAGTCACCTCATAATTCTTCGAGTTCTTGCAAAATCCAGAAAGCGTGAAAATCGTCTTAACTCGTCGAGTTGGCTATCCAAATCGTCGAGTTCCTTAAGCCATTTCTCACTTAGACGTTTTTATGCTACCCCGAAGCTCCAAGTTGTAGATCTAGCTTCCTTGGGCATAGTTACCACGTAAAGTTGCAAACTTTACGTGCATGCAAGGCCTTAAATGCCAAAACCAAGCTAAGGAAGAGGTTTAAGTCAAATAAAAGGGCCAAAGCTTGATAAATTTGATAACTTTATGACTATAAGGGCTTAGAGGAGTCCATATTTGAAGTTACAACTTCAGATCACGCTCAATACCATAAATGACCCACAAATATGCTAGAAATTGTCTTAAACCCGTGAATGAGGAGATCTAACACTAGAATGATCAACATAACAACTTGTTCCCTTCAAATGGAAGCCAAGACGGAGTAGGTACTAGATCTACAAGCTTCTCCTTGATCCAAGCTCTTGAGTCTTCAAGTTTCTTTCACTAAAGCCACCTTCCAATCTTTTACACACACAAAATGAGGAGTAATACACGATTAGGGTTTTTTGAGGTCGAGGGGGAAATGAGAGAGGCAGAGGGTGGCTAATGAGCCTTTAAATAGGGTGCAAAACCCTGGAAATTAGGGTTTTATATTCTAGCTCCAGCTCGTTGAGTTGGGTCCTCCAACTCGTCGAGTAGGTCCTGATGTTCATGCGGTCGGATCCTTTCCGACACGACGAGTTGGGGAAGCTAACCCGTCTAGTAGAAAAAAGTTAAACATAAAGCATTAAAATTATTATCTGGGAGTCGGGATGTTACAACTCTATCCCACTTGAACTAGACTTCGTCTTTGAAGTCTGCTTCGACGAACAAATTTGGATAATGCTCACGCATCTCTGCCTCCGACTCCTAAGTCCACTTGGATCCCCTCCTGTGCTCCCACTGTACCTTCACCAGACAAGAACAAGAAGAGAGGTCCTCACACAACCCTTGACCTGAGCCTAGTCACTAATTCAATCCCGTGTTGCTTCTGATGCTTCAAGTCTTGACATGAGATAACCTTTGATCTTCAGTATTTGCCTCCTTGGCCACATCAGATTGTCGAACAATACTCCTTCTATAATCTTCAATCCTGAAAAAGACCCAAATATGTTATCCTTAATCCTTGAACATGAAATTTCGGGTTCACATCCACTCTAAATTCTCTCCATCTTACATAGCGATTCTCCCCCACTTGGAATTAGCTAAACTTCGATAATCATAAACATTTAAAATATGGGCTAATGTAATCACTTTACCACATGGTTCCTAATAACTACAACCAATGACAGAAGGCATAAGAGAATCTGAATCCTTCAAACAACATCGAAGAGTTCCAACACCCATCCATAACCCCCCAACTAGCAAGCAATCCAATCACAATAATTTACTCAAAACAGAACCATAGTTAACTAAAACAATCTCATTCAACAAATTTTACACCCGTCTGAACTGAAGAAAGCTAATAACTCAAACCTCAATCCATAAAACTCCCAGTTGTCCCATGTCGTCCATCTGGTAACTGCCAACATGAAGGTGTTGGATCCAAAACTATCCCATCCGATCTCAGAGGAAAATCAACCTTACTATGGCCTGGGTGACTACAAATGAAACAAAGTCTTGACTCCCTCTGACTATAGTCTAAACTGTAGTGACCCTCCTTACCATATCTACAACATCCAAAATCTAGCATGCGACAATTATCCTAATGAGCCAAACAAAACCCGATGGAAAGCCAGAGACTCTCACAATCTCCTGAATGAATGTCAGACACCCTGGCCTTCTTGATTGTTGTTGATGTGTGAATCTGATCTTGCTTCCTCTTCTTATGTTGTGCCTCCAACTCCAATTCTCATTCATAGACTGCCTCTACCAAACCAAAAAGAGTCTTATGACTCGATATACTTACGTGCTCCCAGATCTCTATTCTCAGCATGTCATGGTAGTGAGTTATCATCATCCTCTCTATAGCCACCTACTGTGGGAAAAAGAAATGCTCTCACTATGAACTTGGCGATGATATCAGCCACCAACTTTGTAGCTTGATCAAGTGCAAAATACTAGCGACCAACTATTGAACCTCAATCACCGACACAAACTCTTTCTTAAATCTAGTGAAAGCGTCATATTTGAAGCATTGGATGTAACGCCCCAAAAATCAAGACATAAATTTTTTTGTTTTTAGATTAATGAATTGTTAATACATTTCTTTCTCATAAAAATAAGGTAACCAAGAGTTACCAAAACATCATCAAATCAGTGTAATTCATAGAATGCTGAAACATGTGGTGTGTGTGCTATAATCTCCCCGAGCTCTTTTATTTGAAAATTGGAGTACCAGAAACATAAACTGAAAATGGTAAGCACAAAGCTTATTGAGTTCCCCAAATACCATACCGCACATGGAACCACATAATTCATGCATACAAACATATAAGGATGCCATAGAAACCCTCATGGTCTTACTCTAATGCCATGGGAACCCCCATAGGGTCTTAACGAACTATCGTGGTATCCCCCCCTGCCAAGGTCTTTGCCTAGAATGCCATGTGCACCCCATGGTCTAATATCCAACTACCTCGGGCACCCCCCCCCCCCCCCCGAGGTCTTCCATGCAAGGATCATAGAGACAACTAGCATACCACATATCACAGAACTATCATACCACATAACACATAACTATCATACCATATAACACATAATGGGCTAGAATTGGTTCCTTCGACACAGGGATATAGTGAGGAGACTCACATCGCACTGCTGAAGTCCTGTGGATGAAACTATAGCTGCTGGATGACAAATTCCCGAACAATCAACATCAAAACAACACCTAATTAATAATTGGGTTCCAATACATAACCATAAGTCCCTAGTTGGGGTAAAAAGACTACTTTACCCCCAACCTAGTTTGATCCCAGTCCAAGGCCCAAACACACACTCTAAAGGCCCACAAGCCAAACAATGAACAAAGGCCCAACATATGGCCCAATTTCCCAAATTTAGCCTAAACCCCTCGCATGGGCCTTATCCTAAAGCCCATCCAAATATCCTAGTCCATGTAATTGTTCTTAAATGGCCCATAAAAATCCAAACATCTAAGCCCAACACAAAACCTAACACAATTAGGGTTTTCACATAAAATGACGATTAAGGTTAATTAAGAACAATTAACCCATTAGGGACTTAATCCATTAAGTCCATCACTTTACTAGGTCAACCATACAATTAGTCGGGCTTAAATCATAATTCCAATCCAACGGTCCAAAATGCGGGTCCCGACAATTCCAAAACTAACGTCTCTAAAATTAGGGTTTTCTAAACCCTAATTAAGTTTCCAACCCAATCGCATGCCCATTAGTCCAATGGTTAAGTTTTTAGGTTAAGTAGGGTTTCACTAGGTCGGACACCACCCACTGCCACCTTGGGCGGTGGTGGTCGGCGGCAGCCACCTCCTCGCGGCGGTGGTGGTGGTTTTGATTCTAGACCAAAACACATCAAAAGTATCCCAAATAACAGTCCAGTCACACACAAGTGCACATAGCCACCCAAGGTGGCGGCTGCTGGCGGTAGATTGGCGGCATGAGGTGGCTGCCACCACCTCATAGTGGTGGTGACAGGTTTTCCTTCATTAATCCAACCAAAAATGTACACACAACATATCACCATCAAACACACGCCTAAATATAACATAAATCAAACACACAGCCACCCACACACAGTGGTTGGTGGTACCACGAGATAGTAGAAAACGCAACCACCATGGTTGGTGGCCATGGTGGTTCTCTTCTCGGTTTTCGGCCAACAAACACCCACATACACTTCTTGGTTATAGCAGCAAAACACACACACACACGAACATCAGTTGTACATAGAAAGCACACCCAACTCAGCTACTTCAGGTGGCATGCAATAACCGGAGTACAACAAGAAGGTGGCCACTCAGAGCTGCAGCGGTAACAGACGAGGTTGGGGCGTAGCACCGACGAAACAAAGAAGGGGTTGTGATTGCGAATGACAGCAACAACGTAATGGACGTCCGCTTGCGGTTCTCTCTGTCGTCGACGATGGGGCAATGATGGTGCTGGATGAAGAATCACAACGACAGCAAGGGTGTCAGTTAAGGACGACGGTTTCTCATAGCTTCGAATTATCGGAAAAATGAGAGGGAGATGGGTGGTGGTGGCTGGGAAGGTTACAGATGGTGGCGGCTGTTGAAGTGCATCTAGATTTAGGGTTTCATTCAAGAAAACGAGGGGGAAAATAGGGGTGTGTATGGGGCGATTTCGTTCGATTATTGGTTAAAACCGAACCATAACCATTATGATTGGTTAATATATTTTGGTAACCATTGGGTATGGTTAATGGTTTTTATCGGTTAACGGTTTTAGTTAATGGTTAATATTGGTTAACCATAATGCTCAAAATAATATAAATGACGAAAGTATATAAGCATAAAATGAAAATAGAATACCAAAAAGTCCTCGACGCCAATGTTTGTAACCTAGCGTATAGTAATAGAGTAAAATGTATACCTTTAATACTTAGAGTGAGATAACACATATTCACATTCAAAATCAAAAACATTCAATAAAAATATAAAACATTAAAAAAATTGACATTACTAATTTCATATATTGATAATTGATATTAATATTAAAATAAAGCCAAACATTCATACACGTTCGATACGATTAAATCAAAAACTATAAAATAAAAAATTCAAACATTCATATTAAGTTAAAAACATCATAGAGTCAAGTAGAACCAAAAACTTAACTTACCTAGAAGTCTTGATTATAAAGTCAAAAAAACCTTTGCATAGGACTATAAAGTCAAAACAATCTTTGATTACGATTAATAGTGTGAGAAGCCTTCGATTACGCTTGTGAGTGTAAAGATTAAACTAATTGTGAATAATGTTTACAAATTGTAGAATTAGCCGATTAGGAATTACAACATTAATCAATAATCGAACTCAATGAATGATTGAAAGATTGTGTGTCTGCATGATCAACCTTTGATGGTTTGATTGCTTATTCGGTCAACAAAAATTAGAAACCGAACCAACGGTTTTTAAAATGGTTCGGTTATTATGGTTCAGTTATATCGGTTAATTTGGTTGTGGTTTGATTTTTCGGTTATTATGCTCACCCCTAGGGAAAAATAGGGCACCAGTTCATCCCGTGTCTCATTCAAACATGTTCTCATTTTTCCACAATTAGTCCCTGTCCACCAGATCTTTTTCAAACTAAGCCCAACAATTACCAAACAGCCCCCGCTTCCAAAATTTATTACAATTCATGTCCAAATATTTCAATAAAGATCCCAAATTCTAGAAATTATGCCATTTAATGACTAACACTAATAACTTATTACGGATTTAAGGCTACTATTCATTTATTAATTTTATCTATTAATTTATTTAATAAATGGAATGTTACATTGGACAACCTCGCATCACCAATCCTTAACTCTGTCATGCAAAAGACATTCCACAAATCTGACCTTAGCCTCCACCGGACAAAAAACAACGCAAATGGCACTCTCTACAATGAATATTAAACTAATTGTGAAGATTAAACTAATTGTGAATAATGTTTACAAATTGTAGAATTAGCCGATTAGGAATTACAACATTAATCAATAATCTAACTCGATGAATGATTGAAATATTGTGTGTCTGCGTGATCAACCTTTGATGGTTTGATTGCTTGTTCGTCTCCTGATAAGTAAGGATTAATTGAATATATTTTTAATATTTTAATGGATTTTAAATAAGTATGACTATATTATTTTATATATAATCAATAATTTTTATATATTAAAATATAAAGTTAGCGGTTCGATTAATAATAGTTCGGTTAACCTATAAAACCATAACCGAACCGTTAGTTATCGGTTAACAAAAATTAGAAACCGAACCAACGGTTTTTAAAATGGTTTGGTTATTATGGTTCAGTTATATCGGTTAATTTGGTTTTGGTTTGGTTTTTCTGTTATTATGCTCACCCCTAGGGAAAAATAGGGCACCGGTTCATCCCGTGTCTCATTCAAACATGTTCTCATTTTTCCACAATTAGTCCCTCTCCACCAGACCTTTTTCAAACTAAGCCCAATAATTACCAAACAACCCAAGCTTCCAAAATTTATTACAATTCATGTCCAAATATTTCAATAAAGATCCCAAATTCTAGAAATTATGCCATTTAATGACTAACACTAATAACTTATAACAGATTTAGGACTACTATTCTTTTATTAATTTTATCTATTAATTTATTTAATAAATGGAATGTTACATTGGACAACCTCGCATCACCAATCCTTAGCTCTGTCATGCAAAAGACAATCCACAAATCTGACCTTAACCTCCACCGGACAAAAAACAACGCAAATTGCACTCTCTACATTGATAGGCCATATCATACTAACAATAGGATCCTTCCTCATCATGAAACATAGAGCCCCACAAGCATCAAACTCCCCGAAGGTGAGTTCGCAAACCCATGCCGATAGGCCTCCAACTCGGCACGCTTAACCCTAAAGCGCTCATCCATCACTAAAATCATCTCATCGCTGGCAGAGCTGTTCAAACCATGAAAACCATATCTCATGAACCTCAAAATCTTTGCATCTATGATGTTGTGTACATCCCTCTTACTTGGAATTGAATAACCAACACGGAAGTTCGCCATCCTGAATCTGAAAGATAACGAGAACACATAAAAATTAATGCATAGTACTAACCCACACTGTGTATACCCACTTACAAGTTCATCGACATTCTAATAACACTTCCTTGACCAAAGTATAGACCTTGTGCTTTCAGTAGTATGTGCCCAATACTACCTTCCACACCTATCCACACCCGTTCTAAAGACTATTCCAACACTCCCAAGTCACCTCACATCACTCCACTAAACTCCTCACACACATGCATATGTTTGTCCGTATTCATTATACTACACTTCCCAGACTCTCTCTCACTAGGATTCTTCCCTTCCTACAAACCCGCACATTGAACATGCCTCTGTACTAAAATTAGCCAAAGATCTCACAACGCAACAACAATACACATAAAAGGCATACGATGCATTTAAACAAATATAGCAGTTCTAGCATGCAATCCTAAGCAGATCTTGTAAGTCCCTGAACTCGGATCTATCAAGGTACCAATACAATAGTTTGATTAATGCAGAATCTTAATCAAACAATGATACGAAACAAACTATAAAATATATCAAAAACACATTTCTAATGAATGCACACAATTCTATTGAATAATTGTAAGGTACATTCAACCACCCTCCAGCCGTGAAATCACTCGAGTTCACTAAAAACACATCTATCATAAAAGACTATACATAGACTATATATATACTAAACCTACAACCTAAAGCCTAAACATAAAAGGGCCACCGAAAACACACTAAGCCCACCAAGAACCATATAGTACACTCAAAACAAAGCATAAACCACTAAATATAGCCCAACAGTCCCCCTTTGGTTTATTGCTTTCTGTTCTCCACAAGGTTTCTCTACTAGATGCACATCTTCTTAATCAAATGCCCCTGTCCACAGCTTCTTGTCAATAAGTGTAGCTACCATACCAGTGAAAGCTTTCGCGACAGATTCAAACAATTCATTCTCAACAATTATTTGAAAGTTTGACAAAGTGCGGATATCGCGTTCTCCAAACTTCAATAAGTCTTTGGAATCAACAATACGGAACTGGTCTTTCTTCAGCTTGATCACCATAGTGGCAGTAGCCTCATCATAAACCCATAATTGTATTGTATCCAAAGTACCTTAAGGTAAGCATTTGGGAAGAGGAATCCTTTTAGCTTGCTTTGTGGGTGGCCACATGACATTCACCATGGTTTTGTTTGTGTGAGGATCAATGACACCCTTGGCCTTCTTAGAAAATGATGAAGCAGTCTTTAAACCTTCAAAGTTATTTTTCTCTTTAGTCTCAAGAAAATTCTTAAAGGATCAGGCCATGGTATCATTGGTTGGATTGTGGAAAGGTGTGTGGATGAGTTCAGAAAGATCAACATTTGTCCAGGATAAGAAGTCAACTTTCTTCTCATAGTATTCAATTATTCCACTTTTCCTCTTCACGACCCACATCCTTTTATAAGCATCATACCCCCACATGATGATGCCAGAACCATCCCCATATTTATCTGTGAATTTCTTCCCAGTTTCCCTGAAAAACATTTTAGGGTGATCATCTGGAGCATTTTGATCAGAATACTTCATCACCAGCATCTTCCCTTTCAGCTGCTCAACCCTAACTGCTTCTCTCTTCTTTATTGAGCGGAAGGACCAGAAGATTAAAATGTATCAAGATTAGCATCAGGAGCAGGTCTTGTATCTCTTTCACTTGAAGATTGAGAAGTTAGATTAGCTGGACCAGAAGTAGAAGCATTGATCTTTTCTCCTTCAGCGCTCAAAGGTTGAAATTCATCACCAAACTTCTAAAATAGGCATTGCTTCAGGTCAAAGAATAGAGAAGTTAGACCACCAAGATTTTCTTGAAGTTCTAAGATCTTTGAAGCTTTGTCAGAGTTTTGTTTCTCAAGCTCACTGATTCTAATTTCCTGCTTTCCAATAATCAAATCTTTTTATGCAGAGCTTTGTTCCAGATCAAAGACTCTGTTTTGAAGCAAAACCACATCAACCAATTCAAAATAAGGCAACTTACTTTTGCCTTTGGAAATGTCCAGGACGGGGATTTCAAAAGAGCTTCTTGAAGCTTGAGCTCCTTCCAAAGATATGACTTCTTCTTCAACAAGTGGGCTTTCAAAATCTTGATCCATAGGAATGGATTCAGTGAACATGCTTGATATTTCTTGAATCACTGGAGTGGGCTTTGTATGTTTTGAGCCATAGAATCAAGCTCAATCAGTGTAGATTTCTTTTGAATGGAGTCTGTGATAAGCACTCCTGGCGTTGGATCTCTTCTTTTACGCTTCCTTAGGAGTAAAGCGTGGGCGGAGTCTTCTAGATCACTTCTAGATGGAGGTTCAGTATCAATAGGAACAGTTTAGGGAGGCTTCCTTGCAGTTTGCTGAAGTTCTTCTATAAGACCATCAATCTGTTCTGGGGTAGGTGATGAAAATTGCACCATCCCTTTCCATTTCAGTCACGCTCGGAGGTGTAACAGCTACATCCTCTTTTGGGATTAAGATACTTTGCTGAATAAAATTTTCAAACTCCTTTTCTGGCAATTCATTTCCTTGATCCTCTTGATCTTCTTCATCATCGGATACTTCAATCTCTACAAAAGCAAATTGAAACTTTGGTTTGGGTGCCAAGTGTTCCTCGGCAACCTCAGCATTTATTGAACTACTAGCGGGAGTGTCTTCAACCTCAACAAACTTTCCAAATCTAACTAACTCCTTCAAACCTTGATAAGCAACTTTGGCAGCCTTTCTTGATTGCTTCATGAGTCCAAAAGTGTTGGGACGCAAGGCTTTCATATCCAAAGTATCAGACGACCTTTCAATTTGGGGTACATTCAAAATAGATCCTTTTTCTTTCCTAGAAGGCTGCTCTCCATTTCTTCAAAAACAAATTTTGAGAAGTTTTAATCCCAGTCCATAGCCATAACAATAATGGCTGAGGTCACAGTATGACTAATTTCATCAGAGCCTTCTTTTCTTCCAGAAATGCAAATCACAAAGGAGTGTGCCAGGAACCTCTAGTAAGGTGGAAGCAACTTCTTAATAGTAGGATGATAGGCTCCTTCACAACACATCTTTTCCAAAACTTAATTGACTTGATCTGCAGAGTACTCAATTGGGAATGCAAAAGCATCACCAAATTCATGTACCTCTCGAATAACTTGTTTGGAAATAATCACTTGTGTTCCTTTCACCATCGACTCCAATGCACCAACTCCATCAGCTCTTAGCCTTGTTAATTGAAGCACTTTTCCAGAATTCAATAATCAGGTCTTTGTGGATGACTGGATTAGAACGAAGGGCTTGAGAAATCCTATAGTTGTTAAAACCCACCATCATGGATTTGAATTGTTGATGAACAGCTGGTGGATCCATGATATATCCAACAATGTTGTGAGAGTCTATGAGTTTTAGTTGTTCTGCCATTTATCTGCACCAAACTAGCCAAGTGAGAATTAATTTTAAAAAAAATAAATTGAGTCTAAAATTTGATTTTGGTTAAAGTCAAAGTTTTAGTCGATTTCGGTCAAAGACATCGATTCAGTCGGTTTTGGTTAAAGTCAAGATTTCAATCGATTCAGTCAAAATTGAACGATTACGGTCAAAGCTGATCGATTTCGGTCAAAACACTTGATGAGCAGATGATTTCAGTCAACGTAGGTTAATTCCGGCCGAGAACCCAAATTTTAATGAAAAATATTTCTTTCGATTTTATATTTCAAAAACGAAAATGAAAATAAAATAAAATAAAATAAATTTTTATATATTAAACACACCCTTTTTTAAATAATTTTTATTATTTTATTATTATATTATTTCTCCTCCTAAATTTGTGCATAACAATGCAAAATATGTACAAATTTAAATAAAAACAAAAATGTAATCCAAAACAAAAGTTTTTTGGGATCAAACATTATGAAGCAAATTAATGAGGTTTATCAGCAAACACGTTCATTAAAAGCTCTGGTTAATAATTGATATTGTGATCTACTTAAACACAAAGGACATTTTTCAGGAAAGATTATGAGTACGATATATAGCTACTTTATTCCTACATAGACCATTTTGTCTAACGACGACCAGGAATATTGTTGTCCACTTAAATTTAGCCAGTAAAATCTATCAGTCATCCTTTAGTTATGGTTGTAGTTAATGTTAGAACACTAGAACATGTTCCCCACTTCATGCCATACCCTAGTAAACAAGGAAATTTCTTCGGAATCCTTTACTTTAGGTGAGTAGATAATAATTATGGAACGAATATGTTGTGTCCCAGGTAAGATCTACTGATCACGCAGAGGGGACAACATATGACTAACTTAGAGAGTAGGATATTTGTAGGAGACATTATACTGACTTAAATTTTAGTCATAGATCTCCTTGTCGAATCTTTCGATCACGCAGAGGGGACAACATATGACTGACTAAGAAAGAAAGAATAACGATTTTAAACAGACCCAATTTATTAGAACCCCTTAGTCATCCCCTGTCAATACAAGAATTAAGGACACAAGTCCATACACCAATGAAGTGTTGAGCCACAGATCTAGATGATAGTTAGCTTCAATTTTAGTCATAGATCTCCTTGTCTATTTTACTGTTAAATCTATCCAAGCGTCGTATTGTCAGTCCAAAGAAAGTTTTCTAAGTTCAAATAAACCCACATTGTCTAGTCCATTAGTCATAGCCCTTTATGCCTACCAACACAATAAACACATTGTTTAGACAATTCAGCTTTAGTGCTTTACATGTATTTCGTTTGCCATTTATCAATAACTCATATCACTTCCCAAAATATTGTCACAAAATTCTTTTTCTAAAAGTAAAACAAAATGGAAGGGAATAAGACAATACTAAATAAAAATAAAAATAAATTTTAGACTTCAAAACGTATCATTTTAAGAAATCCCACAAGCACGAGCTTGGTTTTAGGAAAAATTAGGTTTTTGGACGATCGAAAATCAACATTATTATCACATACCAAGAGAAGAGTCAGAAAATTCAAACCGTAATTCAGCAATTGAAGAAATCCCTATTTGTGATCTTTCCTTTTCCTTTTCCCGCAAAGGACACATGCTCTCCATTAAAATTCTAAATGTCATGTAAAAGAGAGATGTCCCCTGTCATGTGCTTGGAACAACCACTATCAACATACCGAAGTCTAATTATATTCCTCCACAGCTGCTCCTGCACAAAGTGCAGGATTAATTTGTTTTGGGCACCCAATCCAGTTTGAAACTGG
The DNA here is from genome assembly GCF_051521515.1 of Lactuca serriola. Lineage (NCBI taxonomy): Eukaryota > Viridiplantae > Streptophyta > Magnoliopsida > Asterales > Asteraceae > Lactuca > Lactuca serriola. The sequence continues at coordinate 5,753,176 of NC_136413.1, forward strand.
GTTGACCTTTTCCATCTACGCATGACACGCGTTCCCAAGTCATATCTTGTTTATCTAAAACAGAAAATGAAGAGATGTTAGAATTTTTAGGTGATTTGGGAGTGGAAACTTTTGGTACCCATCTATAGTCAGGTTTAACCATTTTCTTGTTTAAACGTATGGATGTTTCAGCACTAGTTTTGAAACTTTAGACCGATTGCCGAGATGACTTTGACCTTACCGATCTTGGTTTGACTGAACTATTTCTCAAACCAGATCTCTTGTCAGACATGACCTTTTTGTTCTTGAGAGTCTAATTTTTGGTCTTGGCAGTATTCCAGTCACCATCACGTGATAGCGTTGAGTTTCTCTTAAAAGATCCTCCTCGTGATACGTTCCTCTTATGTTGGGAATACGCTCAGAACTTGGTTCCTATCCAACTGAATTTCTACAAATACAAACACATTCTTTCACAACTTTATGTGGCCTAAGATTGTTAGCAGTGTTATCACAATACTTTGAAGCAATAGAAGATAAAGAGTTAGTTTTTGAAGAGTTTTCATTAAAACTAGCATTTTCTTTGTTTTCTCGCACCGGTCTTGCACTGTTATTTTATCTGCACATGAAGTAGAAGCATTAGTATCATTCACCTCAATAGTCTTAGCTTTGCTGGACTGTTCAGTCTTAACTGAAACAGTGACAGTAGGCTGACCATGTTGAATAGATTTTTCGGTCCCTATGGTTTCAGAAGCTGGGGTATAGTTATCATTGAAGGGTGGTGGTACACTGTGATACCCTAGATCATCACCCTGTTTGTCTTTCTACTTTAATTGTTTCTTTATCATTGACTCAACAATCTCACATGACACATCGAATTTCTTAAAATTAAAGTCAACAACCTTAAATTTAGCCTTAAATGTATCAAGTTCGACAGTTAAGTTTCCAATTTCTCTTTGGCAAAACGATAGTGAACACATTTGGTGTTGTATTCTACTTTAATCCTGCTTAAATCTTTAGTTTGTGCTTCTAGTTTTTCTTTAAGCAGTTTATTTACTTTCTTAATTTCATAAATTACATTTCTAGGGTCAAAAACCTCTCTAATTAATAATTCATTTTGTTCTCTGTATTTATTTATTTTACATTCAAAAGACTAAGAGCATGAGGCTTCACTAACCTCCTTGGTACTTTTGTAAGAAATCATCATTTACCAACAAAAATCTGATTGTGCAATTTGATTTTGACCGAAAACCAAGATAAATGCACTTTGACCGAAAACCTTGAAAGTCAACCAGTTTGACCGAAATCCCTGAAAGTCAACTGTTTGACGGAAAACAGTTGACCGAGAACTATATATCTTGGCCGAGAACTCTTCCAAGCCGAGAACCTTATACCTTGTTACCGAGAACTTTATCCAGCCTCCGAGAACAACAAAGACCTAACCGAAATTGAGGTTTTGACAGTATGTCCTTATCTAGTGAATTCCAAATTTGGTAAATTGCCAAAAAATGATTTCCAATGCAATATCCTCAAAAATGAGTGAAGAACACTAAGAAAATGATGAATGGAGGACAGCAAATTCTTTTTCCAACACAACACAAAAACACCACAAGTAAATTATTGTTTCGAAAGTAATTGATACCAAAACAGCCTTAATTCGATTTTAAGGCTTTGATACCACTTGTAAGTCCCCGAACTAGGATCTATCAAGGTACCAATGAAATAGTTTGGTTAATGTAGAATCTTAATAATACAATGATACGAAATAAACAGTAAAATATATCAAGAACACGTTTCAAATGAATGCACACAATTCTATTGAATAATTGCCAAGTACATTCAACCACCCTCCAGTCGTGAAATCGCTCGTGTTCACCAAAAATGCATCCAGCATAAAAGAATATACACAGACTATATATATACAAAATCGACAACCTAAAGCCCAAACATAAAAGGCCCACCGAAAATACACTAAGCCCACCGAGAACCATATAATACATTCAAAACAAATCATAAACCACTAAGAACCATATAATACATTCAAAACAAATCATAAACCACTAAATATAGCCCAATAGATCTACAACCTACATTCTAGCAAGCATAACAATTCATAACACAAATACAAACTCATATGGGTATTATTGGGAATTACTTACTTCCTAAGTTGCGGGAGACTGTACGTATCGCATCCTCCAACTATTATAAAAAAAAATAGGAAATTGTTTTCTTGAATAAAATTATTATCCTTAAAAAAAACTTATTTAGAAAATCTACCAGTCCTCAACTTAAGTTTAGACACACCATAAGGCACGCCTAAATCCCTCAAACCAAAGCTCTGATATCAACGTGTGATATCCCAAAAACTACAAAGAAAATTTTAATTTTTAAAATAGATTAACCATTTAAACCTTTGGTTTAAAAACCACTGAATATTATTTTGTTCATTGAAAAACCATACATTATTAGAGTTAAGTTTACAAGACCACGGAAACGAACATCTTTGATGCATGTGTACAGTCCCGACAAGCTCTTCTCACGAACAACCAACAAAATTTTTAATCTATAACTGTATGCATAAAGCTTAGTAAGTTCCCCAATATACCACATATTCCACTATACATATAATGCATCCACAAAAGTCCTCATCTTTAGCGCCGACCTACCAATACTCTATTCTATAAGCATTCAACATACATAACAACCATGCGTGCCAAAGCCTGTCGTGTGAATGATGTGGTCCTCCCATAGTCATACAATTACATCCGGCTAATTTTAGCCAATGAGCCTATTTCATCCTAAGTGAATGCAATGAGCCATATTGTAGTCTCACAACACTCTTGCAAAATTGCCATGGGCAAAACCATAATCTTTCATACAAGTGCATGCTGTAGATCCCAATCTTTCATACAATTCATAAAGTTACAAGAAGTCTGAGGTCATATAGACATCGCAATAAGGCATTAGCCCAAGAGTTCTTAGGTTATCTAACATAGACTACATACAACCAATGCTAACATTACCACATAATCATATAACATAAACATGTAACAGATACTATCATATTACCTTGCCATTGACCACTTTATGAATTAAGTTCTTCGCTAGTTAATCATACATAATTCAAATATTTGGCCTTCCCTAGTAACCCTAACCAAACATAACTCCTAACAATATCAAACAATCAACAGGCAAGACCTTACCAGTCTAACATACTGTAACGCCCCGATTCTCAGGTATTGTTTATATATGAATTTCTTTGATTTTAAGGTCTACTTGATGAGTTGGTTGTCCTACTCGCCGAGTAGCAGCATGTTGGGGATGCATATTTAGTGGCCTACTCGCCGAGTCCATGAAGGGACTCGACGAGTAGGAGCTGGTAGATGAAACCCTAAATACTGGGATTTTGCACCTTGTTTAAGGAATCATAAGCCTCCTTTGGCCTCTTAGCAGTCCATTGAGAGCTCAAAAAACCCTAATTCGTGTGGTGATCCATTCTTGTGTGTCTAAATCTTTGGAGAGGAGATCTTATGAGAATAAGATCTAGGAGGACAAAAGGCTAGGGGCATGGAAGTGTGGGAATCAGAAATCTACCTCAATTAGCATCATTTTGAGGTATCAAGTTGTCACCTTTACGTCATTTTCCTTCTAGACCTCTTTTGGTTGAGATTTAGGGTTTTTATGGTTTGGTTGAGATGATAATGTGGGATATGAGATAGATCTGAAGTTGTACCTTCAGATTTGGACCCTTCTTGGGTTCTAGAGTCATAAAGCTCCAAATTTGGTCGTGTATGAAGCCTCCTTGAGTATGAAACCCCATTGTGAGCTTGGATTTGACATTAAGAGCCTTTGTAGCTATGCATGCACGTAAAGTTTGAAACTTTACGTGAAAAGCATGCCTTAGAAGCTTGGATCTGTATTTTGGAGCCACTGCATGGCTTAAAAGAGTCTGAATGGCTTAAGGACTGAAGGGACTCAGCGAGTCGCAAGGTTGACTTGGCGAGTCACATGATGATGAGCCTGGACACGATGAGTTGGATGAACAACTCGGCGAGTCCGATAAAGATTGTCGTAGACCCGATGAGTTGTATGAACAACTCAGTGAGGTTGTTGAGGTTTCCCCAATTTATGTACGTGTGTGTAACCATTAAGTTGCAAGAAGGAAACTCGACGACTGGCCTTAGGGTTTCGATCATGAACCGAAGGAACTCGACGAGTCACTCCGGAGACTCGGCGAGTGGGCAAGTACTTCAATCAACTCGACAAGTTGTCAAATATACTCGGCGAGTTAGGGTCAACATGGACTGTTGACCTTGACTGATGACTTTGAATTTGACCAGGGTTTTATTAGTTGGATTATGGGGTACCTTGAATGGTTGGGAACTTATGGGTATGATTATACTATGGTAATAGGCGGTGGAGTTTGTGGCAGTGATCCGAGGGTTGAAGTTTATCTACCGAGTCGACATCTGCAAGGTGATTTATCCTCACTATATCAATATGGTCTAAGGCACCAAGGCCGGCCCTTTAGTTGTTATTGTTATGGTATGCTACATGTGGTTATGATCCCTTAGAGTGGAATCAGGATAGACAGTACGTTATGTTCTTATGATCCGTAAGGATTGATATGTTAGAGACCTGCTAGGTTGGTGCTCTAGTTATGAGGGATTGCTATGATTGGTGATCAGTGAGATAGATATGTTTGATGTTTGTATATGCCAGTAAATGTCAGTTATGCACACATGGTTATTTGCTTGTTGCTTGGGTTGAGGCATTCATGCTTTGTGCGGAAGGCCTACACACCCTATGAGCGGTCTGGGGAGACTGTAGGCCCACGTGGCGGTCCAGTTATGCCGAAGGCTTGGGATAGATTCAGATAGAGTGAAGGCCGTGCAGGGTGGTCCAGTCAGGCCGATGGCCCAGTATGCGTGTTGCTGATTGTCTGTTAATGATATGATATTATCAGTGTGGTATTGGTATTTTGGGGGTAGCTCACTAAGCCCTCGGGCTTATAGTTTTTATTATATTGTTTCAGGTACTTCAGGAGATCATGGCAAGGAGAAGGCGTGACCGTACCGCTCCTCATCCTTATGATATGGTTATTGGGAGACTCTGATGAATAATGATTGAAAACATTTTTGTAAACAAATATTATCTGGTTTTATTTATGATTGGAAAAGTTTAAATTTGGCGAAAAATTTCTGGATGTTACAAGTTGGTATCAGAGCCTTGGTTTGAGTGTATTGGGGGAAACACACGTGTGAACCCAATCTCAAATCAAGGGAATTTTCGGATTAAATTCTAAAATGGTTTTGAAAATAAAGGATGGAGGATGCAGAGGGCACGATCAGTCGGAGCCTGTAAGTAAACTCCCTCAGAGATCAGGAGTTTCTTGGGATTAGCAGGGTACTAACGGAGATTCATTCGAGATTTCTCGAAGATTTCAGTACCCCTCACTCATCTAACGAGGAAGGGGGTGGACTTCAGGTGGGGCCCTGAGCAGCAGAGGGCGTTTGAGACCCTCCGGCAGTGTTTATGTGAGGCGCCAGTATTGACGCTCCCCGAGGGAGTCAATGATTTTGTAGTATTTTGTAATGCATCCATCATAGGCCTGGGGGCGATCCTCATGTAGAGGGGATAAGTGATAGCATATGCATCGTGGCAGCTGAAGCCACATGAGACGAGATACCCTACGCACGATCTTGAGTTGGGAGAGGTTGTATTCACTCTCAAGATTTGGAGGCATTATCTGTACGAGGTCTGATGTACTATATGCATAGATCACAAGAGTTTGAGGCACATCATGGATTAGCCGAACCTGAATATGAGGCAGCGCAGGTGGCTGGATGTAGTCAAGGACTATGATTGTGAGATCCTTTACCATCCTCGTAAAGCGAATGTGGATGCGGACGCTTTGAGCCGTAAGTTAGCTGGGTCTTCTACCCCAGAAAGGTGTATGAGGATAGCGGTGGATTCCCCTCTTGTGAGCTTGATTAGGGATGCTCAGGTTGAGGGCATGAGACCAGAGAACTAGAAGTTGGAGCGGATTACGGGCGAGAGCGCCCGGTTTGTTCAGGATAGCCACGGATTATTGACCCGACATAGTCGGGTTTGGGTTCCGATGTCCAGAGGGGTCCGGCAGACAGTGATGTAGGCGGCTCATAAGTCTCACTTTTCTATACACCTTGCGCCCACCAAGATGTACCGCGATCTGAGCTTGAGTTATTCGTGGCCATGTATGAAGAGAGAAAACGCTTGGTATGTTGTGAGGTGCCTGACCTGTAGGATGGTCAAGGCCGAGCATCAGAGGCCGCATGGTAAGCTGCAGCCTCTGGAGATTCCCATGTGGAAATGGGAACAAATCATGACGGACTTTGGTATGAAGTTGCCAAGGATGGCAAAGGGTTTTGATGCTATATGGGTCATAGTGGATCGGTTGACCAAGAGTGCCCATTTCTTGGCCATACGGGAGAGTTCGTCGGCCGAGAAATTGGCGGACATGTGCGTCAGCGATATTGTCTCTCGCCATGGGGTTCTAGTCTCCATCTTTTCCAATCGGGATGTCAGGTTTACTTCTTGTTTTTGGCAGAAGTTCCATCAGGAACGGGGTACGCGGCTGCACTTTAGTACAGCGTTCCATCTGCAGACTGATGGACAGAGTGAGCGAACCATTCAGACCCTCGAAGATATGTTGAGGGCGTGCGTCATTGACTTTGGTGGGAGTTGGGATTCCCACCTACGGCTTGCAGAGTTCACCTACAACAACAACTATCATTCCATTATTGGCGTCCCACCTTTTGAGCTGTTGTATGGTCGGAGATGTAGAACTCGGTCTGTTGGGGTGAGGTTAGACACAGAGTGATGGTTCGGACGCAGGTAGTCTTGCAGACTACCGAAAAGATCCAGCAGATCAGACAGTGGCTGCAGACCACTCAGAGTCGGCAAAAGAGTTATGTTGATAGATGCCGATCGGATTTAGAGTTTCAGCTTGGTGACATGGTACTTTTGAAGGTATCGCCCTGGAAGGGTGTGATCCTCTTCAGGAAGAGGGGAAAATTGGGTACCCGTTATATTGGGCCATTCAGGATCATTGCCAGGGTTGGCAAAGTGGCTTATAGGTTGGAGCTACCGGAGGAGCTCAGCCGAATTCATAGCACATTCCATGTTTCGCAATTGCAAAAGTGTATTATGTACCAGGAGGCAGTAGTAGCACTGGAGGATATTCAGGTTGATGAGCGCCTGAATTATGTGGAAAGGCCTGTAGCTATCTTGGAAAGGAAGAAGAAGATTTTGTAGAACAAAGAAATACCTTTAGTGAAAGTGCAGTGGGAACAATGAAGGGAATCCGAGTGGACATGGGAGCCGGAGGCGGAAATGCGGGAGCATTACCCGACGTAGTTTATTCCAGCAGACTTCGAGGGAGAAGTCTAGTTCAAGTGGGGGAGAATTGTAACGCCCCGATTATCAGGTGTTGTTTAAATATGAATTTCTTCGATTTTAAGGTCTAATCGATGAGTTGGTTGTCCTACTCGCCGAGTAGCAGTGGGTTGGGGACGCGTATTTAGTGGCCTACTCACTGAGTCCATGAAGGGAATCAACGAGTAGGAGTTGGTAGATGAAACCCTAAATTATGGGGTTTTGCACCCTCTTTAAGGAAGCATAAGCCTCCTTTGGCCTCTTTGTTGTCCATTGAGAGCTTAGAAAACCCCTATTTCATGTGGTGATCCATTCTTGTGTGTCTAAAGCTTTGGAGAGGAGATCTTTTGAGAAGAAGAACTTGGAGGACAAAAGGCTAGGGGCAAGGAAGTGTGGGAATCAGAAATCTACCTTAGTTAGCATCATTTGGAGGTATTAAGTCGTCACCTTTACTTCATTTTCCTTCTATACCTCTTTTGGTTGAGATTTAGGGTTTTTATGGTTTGTTTGAGATGATAATGTGGGATATGAGCTAGATCTGAATTTGTAACTTCAGATCTGGACCCTTCTTGGGTTCTAGAGTCATAAAGCTCTGAATTTGGTCATGTATGAAGCCTCCTTGAGTATGAAACCCCATCATGAGCTTGGATTTGACATTAAGAGCCTTTGTAGCTATGCATGCACGTAAAGTTTGAAACTTTACGTGAAAAGCATGCCTTAGAAGCTTGGATCTGTATTTTGGAGCCACTGCATGGCTTAAAAGAGTGAATGGATTAAGGACTGAAGGGACTCGGCGAGTCGCAAGGTTGACTCGGCGAATCACATGATGATGAGCCTGGACCCGATGTGTTGGATGAACAACTTGGGGAGTCCGATAAAGATTGTCGTAGACCCGATGAGTTGTATGAACAGCTCGGTGAGTTGGTTAAGGTTTCCCCAATTTATGTATGCGTGTGTAACCATAGAGTTGCAATAAGGAAACTCGGCGAGTGGCCTTAGGGTTTCAATCATGAACCGAAGGAACTCGATGAGTCACTCCGAAGACTTGGCGAGTGGGCAACTATTTTAAGGAACTCGACGAGTTGCCAAGAATACTCGACGAGTTAGGGTCAACATGGACTGTTGACCTTGACTGATGACATTGACTTTGACCAGCGTTTGATTAGTTGGATTATGAGGTACCTTGAATGTTTGGGAACTTATGGGTATGATTATACTATGGTAATAAGTGGTGGAGTTTGTGACAGTGATCCGAGGGTTGAAGTTTATCTACCGAGTCGACATCTGCAAGGTGAGTTATCTTCACTATTGTTGGATTAGTGTCTAAGTCCATAACTATTTTGGTATGTACTTGACCCGATGGTGCATGGTTCATTTAGGTTGCCTTCACTAAAGCAACTTGATAGGATGAATAATGGAGAGACGGGATTAAATATGATTTATTAATATATTATGAGAATAATATATTAAAGAAGAAATCATATTGTTTAATTAATATTAGTCAAGAATTAATAAGAATTAAGTTTGTGGCTAAAAGACATTAATTAAACTTAAGGGACTAGAACTGTTAATTGTATGATAGTTGAATATTGAGCTAATGGACTCCATATTAAAGGGGTGGATGAATTCTTTGGGGAAACCCATTAGAAATCATCCTAGGCCTTTAAGGAAGGAGCCCATGGGTTGCTTAGGGCTTAAGCGTCCAAATTAGGGTTTCCTTGTTAGATAACCCTAATAGCCTCTCTATTTAAAGGACCCTTATGGCTCAAAAACGTGGTGAACTAGTTGTCTAGGGTTTCCACACATTTTTGGGCAGCCTCCTTCTCTTCTCTTCTTCATCCTCGTGCTCTTGGTGTTTGTGAACCATTAGAGGACTGGTATTTGTGACTCTATGCTTTCTAAAGTCATTACAAGGAGGATTTGAGATTGTTATTGCTACATAACAATCAAGGTATGATCTAAACCCTTCATAAGTTATATTGATCATCATATGCTAGATCTAGGGTTTGAAGTCTTGGATGAATTGCATGTACAATAGAGAAACTAGATCCAAGCATTAGGGTTTGTATGAGCACATAGGATGTTCTTATGGCTAAAACCCATCAGTGGTATCAGAGAAGGGTTGGTTTCTATTGTATTGATGCCTTGTATGTTTGTTCAAGTTGCAAAATTGATTTTTAGCCCTTATGCCTGATGAACTCGGCGAGTCCCATTGTGGACTCGGCGAGTAGGCCCCTACTCGGCGAGTCCATAGGGGTACTCGGCGAGTTCGAGCGTCAGAAAGAGGGGATTTCAGGATTTCTTGTTGTTTTACTCATGGATACTTGCCTTCTCTGTTTTAGGTCATTAAAATCCGATTTTATACATATTTATGAGTATATCCTTGATTAAACAAAAGATAATTACCAATTAATTAGATAATAACTTTCATATATGATTAAAGTTTGATTATTTGTATTAACTGGGTAACTTATTTTGCAAGAAATTGAAATTAGGTCAAATATAGATAATGATAAAATTAATTGTTTAATTTATATTATTTGTTATTTGATCCTTGTGTTATTAAAAGTTTCAATTTCCCCCTTTAGGTTTTATAGTTTAAATTTGAACTCAAAAGTTTTGTCTTGAAATTTAAATAGCTGAAACCCTAATGTTTTGAAATGTTTCAAAGCTTGCCCTCAAGTTTTGGAATTTAAAAGTTTATTAAAGGTTTAATTTAGGAATGTTAATTTCTAAAACCCTAGTATTGTTTTGAAAAGTTCATATCACACCCTTATGGTTTTATTAATTAATTAAGGTGTATAATTAAAAGAGCTTTAATAAAAGTTTTGGTTTACAAGTTAATTGAATTACAAGTATAATTGTTAAATTAGACCACCTAGTATTTTAAAAGTGTAAAATACACCCTATACTATATATAACATTAAAAGTCTAACATTATATATATATATATATATATATATGTATGTATCAGTAAAAGTCAGTCTTACCGTTAGTAGGCCTCATTCACGAAGCTGGTCTATAAGGGGTGTTTAAGGAAATTGCCTATAAAGTGACAATTGAATGGGTATCCACTCTTACCCACCACACTCTTGACTAGTGGAGGGTCGTTAGCTGAACAGGTAGGATAGGATAGAACTTTCCATTATAAGTATAATCAAGTACAAAAGTAACTAAATGTTTTACAAATTCCCAATCTTAGTTACTTTAGGCAAAAGTGAATTGATGCAATTCCATGAAATTACACTTTGTGCCCTTGCGAACACGTTAGTGGAGCGTGTGTGGTTTATCGGCACACTAAATGGTTCTAAGCAAAGGTAGCAAAGGGTGACTCAATGTTTCTCATAGTTTGGTGGAGCGTGTGTGGTTTACCGGCACATCGAATAGGTGACTGTAACATGTGGGGGCACCATGTAAGTTTGCATGGTTATTCACACCCGCTTTGTGATCCTCGGCATCCCAGTCACAAACTAGAGGGGCATATCGAGATTTAAACATGCCATTGAAATGTTCAATTAATCTCATAGGATCTAGGAGTTTTCATAGATTTAAAACTTAAATTTGTTTTTCGTTTTTCATTGTGGAAATTAGTGAATCGTCATTCACTTACCTTCAAATATTCTGCAACTAGATTACGACATCCCTTTTCTAGGTTGTAGCGTATTGTGTTGGGTCCTAGCCTTAATATCTCATTTGGGTGATTTATTAAGGACTCAATCAATCAACTAACTTGAATTTATTTTCTCCCGTTTTGTAGATCTCAAAGTATGACAACTATGGTCTTCCCAAATCCCGTGGAACAAGCATTCCACATGAAGATGATATTCCACGATGCAATCGAGGAACAAGAGATCATGCTTCACTTCCTCCACCTCCTCCAATTATTCTCCCTAACCCACAAGATCGAAGAATTGAAAGGTTCAATGTCACTAAAGCCCTATTGGAAATGAAACATGAAGATGGTAAACCTGTGTGTGCCCACGTTCTAGGAATGAAATCACACATCGATAGGTTGATAATGTTGGGTGCGTCATTCCTTGATAAGTTGGCTGTGAACTGGGTTCTACAGTCACTTCCTGAATCATATAATGAGTTCAAAAGAAAGTATTATATGATGGATCATGACGAAAACCTCATTGACCTAACTTACATGCTCATTGCTGCTGAATCAGAAATGATTTGGCAAAGCAATGGAGCATATTTGTTGGGAAAGTCAACTAACAATGCTTCCGAGGAGGTTCTAGGAGAATCGACCTGCGTTTGCTGCCAAGAGAAAGGGCGTTGGATACAAGTCTGCCCTAAGAGCCTGAAGAGTCCAGAAGATGGGAGAGTCAAAGAGTATGGTTGTGCTTCAGGTAAAGTCCACTATCTAACTCCATTGAGCTCCTATTCATTGATTCTTAATACATAATGTGATGAGATTACATTTGAATGTTTTTCAGGATCAGTGAAAAGAGAGGAAGCTTGATGGAAAAGCAAGATGAGTCTAATCACAAAGAAATGGATCTCGATCGCATGGACTTGATGATTAGATTTTGAGCTTAGAAAGTTATGATAAAATTGTTAGGAATATTTGACTACGTAGTTTTTTAGTTGATTTTGCATTGTAAGGACAAAAGTTTTCCGCTGCTTTTATGAATAAAATAAATTTTGGTTTGACTCATTTATTTATTTATTTATTTCCTTGCAATGAAATCGTTATGAAAAATTAATGTTTGCATATTTCTACAACGAATGGATAAGATTCTTAATTATGTTAATAGTGGAAATGTCAAGAATTTACCAAATAGGGAGAGTTTCTCATCGCCCAAGTTTCGATTGGACAGAAACTTAGAATCACGCAACTTGGTTGCACGATGAATGAGAAATTTCATATTTGGAAATTAGACTAATTCGTTGACAAAGTGTCAAGTGAAGGACTAGGAGATCGAGTACACAAAGTTGTGTGTTGATCAAGTCCACCACAAGGGTAACAAAGATATTCGTCATGATTTACTAAAGGATTAGTAAATATGATTATACTTATAAGATTAAGTGTAATTCTGAATTGATTGAAAAAGGTTTAAATCAATAGCAGAACGAATAAAAGAATCAAGTAGGCAGAAAGATAAAAGTTTCTCTATTTTAAGAAGAAGGGAGAGTACCTTTTATACTTTATGATATGTCTTAATGATTAAGAACCATATTTCAATTGATCCTCTAAATAAGTCTTAGTACAAGTGTATGGATAAGAAGAGGAATCAAGAATTGAAGAAATGGTTAAATCAAGAAGTCAATCATACTTCATTCCAAAACAAGTCTTAGAGTTAAGATTGGAATATTGAGTGACAAGTCTTAAGAAGGTTTATAACATTCATCAAATGTAGAATTTGGAAAAAGGTTTTCTTATTCTAGAACATTTGAAATTGGTAAGTTGTGATGTCTTGGATAAGACAAAGACCAACTAGGACCAATTTTTTGAAGTGTTTTGTCTTGATAAAAGCTACACTAACTCTTGAATATTTGTTTGTCAAAAAATGTTTATTGACAAGAGATTCTTATATGTCAAGGAGTCAGTGGAAGTCTTAATGGTATTGAAAGGTTTCAAGAACAAATCAAGAATAAACCTTATCGATCATCACTAGCACACGTGTTGAGGTTTACAACATATCGTGTTAACATTATCTTGTTTTTGTGCCGTTCCAATTGAGTTAATTATGCATATGAGTTCTATGAGTTCTCATTTGAGTGCATAAAAGGCAAGGACCTTGATCAATGAAAGTACATTGATAGGAAAGGGTGAGCTGCTTAACTACTTGGAAGACATGATGGGCAGCCGTGTTACCATAAGGCAAGAAATCAAGATTGAGAAGGTTCAGTCCATATGAGTTTGGATTTGTCGCAAACTTTGGTTTTGAGAAATTCACATGGATAGGAACACATACACCATTAAAATCTAAGTGTCATAAGATTCCCTCCTTCATGAAAATGACTATGAGGAAATGCTTTCACTAAGGAAGATTTTAAGAAGATAGTGATTGTGAAAATTGTATTCTCGAATTCGATTATGGTTACGGTATCCCTTTCCATGATTCGAATTATGAGATTTGGCAATTAGTCTAAATTGTTTAAGACACACATATAAACTATCTAAGGCAAAGGTGTATAAGTTTAAGAAGCCTTGATAAAAGATTATCAAAGCATTGGGTATTAGAAATATGAACTTAAATAAATTCAATAGGCATTGTTTTTCTGAAAGTTAAGTTGTTTCTGAATACATGTCAAAGCTAGTAGGAGCATAAGTGTTATGTTTGTAATAATCATCGTGATAGTGGGAGCATAAATGTTATGATTGCTTGATTATTAAGGCAAGTATTGCAAGTTAGCAATATTAATTATAGAAAACAAGAGTCATACTTTGCAAAGTTGTAAGGGTTGAATAGTTGTTTTGCTATAATTAAGGGAGAGAATATTATGCTTCATTTCAAATCTAAAGGCTTAGGTTGTGGAATGTTAATAAACTTAGTCAAGGACACATAGTGTGTTCTTAAATTTCGATTATGATTACGACATTCCTCTTCATAATTCGAATTATGAGAATGTAGCACATAACATATTATGGCAGAAGATTGATAAAGTATCAAATCTTTATGTAAGACATTATGCATCGTGTCCTATACGCTTCGGGTTTAGGATCGATTGCAAATGCTATAATATTTTACCATTCTAAAATTTTCAAATGTATATTGCATTTAGAGGGAAAAGGACAAGATTCGGTTTTGACTAAGATAATTAGACAACTATCAAAGGACAATCCAAAGTTCGTCGAGGATTGGTCGCTTGTGAGTAGTTGGAAGTATAGTATTGAATGGACCATATCGACGTTATTATGAATAGAAAATATTCTATTAAAAATGAGTTGTCATATGGAAAATATGGAAACGTTTCCATATTGGGAATTGGATATTGAGAATCAATGTCTAGATTAGAAACTTTTATGCAAAAGGATGTTCCAAGGAATGCACTTTGAGTGAGAGACATCACATCTATGGAATTGTCTTGTAACAATCTCCGATAGATGACTTTGTAATTCATTGGCAATAGTCATTGTGACTGTTGTGCTATGACATTACAAAAGGGGTCATTGCATTAAATGTTAGAATCTAACATATTCCACAAGTGGCAAGAATTGATATTCTTTCACTTGTGAAAAGGATTAGGAGTTGTGAAATGAGTATGATTGGGAATGTGTTCATTTGATCTATTTCACAAAGTAAGAACCATAGGCAAACATTGTGTGCATGCTAGGAGCATGGGACAAGTGTAGTAATAATTCAAGTAAGAAGTTGATTACCTGAAACAACAAATAATGAGTAATCGATATGGTGATAAATAAAAGGTGTTTTATTTATACTCAAAGTTTGAGGTCATATGGGATTAGTATTATTCTTGTGTTCACTTTGCATGTTTTGACTTCTTGAATAATTAAATTGGTTCAGAACGATCAAATTATTCGAACGGACCACAGTCGTTCATATGTTGGAAGTAGGTATGAATGAAGACTGTCGTGAATTGGTGTGTGGATTGTCTAAAGAGTATTAGACATAAGCAAATGTTTGCTGCAACGTTCATGAGTGCCTATAAATATGATTTGAGCATTGGATTAAACCCTCGCTCACTTGGATCACTTCATGGATTTTATCACGAGTGATTGGTGAGACGATAATATCTTATATTCTTGAAACCGAGATGTGTGAGTTGTATCTTGCAAGTCGGGTGCACATTGATAATATGTAAACGCACCAGTAACTTGGTGTTATAAAACATATTTTTGTGTGTGATTTGGTGAGTGAATGCAAGCGAGCATTGAGTCAAAGTTTATCCATTCCTTTTATCCAAAGTAGGATAAAAGCGATATCTGTGGGCCCCTCGATTATTTAGTGATGGCACCTAAGTGCTTGGCCAAGCCGGGACTAAATTGATGTGTTCAATTATAGTCTGTTGTCAGTCGTCATAAATCAGAAATCGGGAAACAACACATAGACAGAGAGAATGATTTAGATCCATGTCTCATTCTATACGATATCTAGAATGGAGGAATATATGATCCCTTATCTAAAGGACACGTGTATCTAATAGGATTAGAGTTGATAGCAACTTTGGAAAGCTACGATTGCAGATCAGGATCTGAAGTCATACGCGGAATAGTTATTAGACTTATCCAAGTGGGAGACTATTGGATTAGTGTCTAAGTCCATAACTATTTTGGTATGTACTTGACCTGATGGTGCATGGTCCATTTGGGTTGCCTTCACCAAAGCAACTTAATAGGATGAATAATGGAGAGAAAGGATTAAATATGATTTATTAATATATTATGAGAATAATATATTAAAGAAGAAATCATATTGTTTAATTAATATTAGTCAATAATTAATAAGAATTAAGTTTTTAGCTAAAAGACATTAATTAAACTTAAGGGACTAGAACTGTCAATTTTATGATAGTTGAATATTGAGCTTATGGACTCCATATTAAAGGGGTGGACGAATTCTATGGGGAAACCCATTAGAAATCGTCCTAGGCCTTTAAGGAAGGAGCCCATGGGTTGCTTAGGGCTTAAGCATCCAAATTAGGGTTTCCTTGTTAGATAACCCTAATAGCCTCTCTATTTAAAGGACCCTTATGGCTCAAAAACGTGGTGAACTAGTTGTCTAGGGTTTCCACACGTTTTTAGGCAGCCTTCTTCTCTTCTCTTTTTCATCCTCGTGCTCTTGGTGTTTGTGAACCATTAGAGGAGTGACATTTGTGACTCTAAGCTTTCTAAAGTCATTACAAGGAGGATTTGAGATTGTTATTGCTACATAACAATCAAGGTATGATCTAAACCCTAATTCATATGTTATATTGATCATCATATGCTAGATCTAGGGTTTGAAGTCTTGGATGAATTGCATGTACAATAGAGAAACCTAGATCCAAGCATTAGGGTTTGTATGAGCACATAGGATGTTCTTATGGCTAAAAACCATCAACTATATCAATAGGGTCTAAGGCACCAAGGTCGGCCCTTTAGTTGTTATTGTTATGGTATGCTACATGTGGTTATGATCCGTTAGACCGGAATCGGGATAGACAGTATGTTATGATCTTATGATCCATAGGGATTGATATGTTAGAGACCTGCTAGGTCGGTGCTCTAGTTATGAGGGATTGTTATGATTGGTGATCAGTGAAATAAATATGTTTGATGTTTGTATATGCCAATATATGCTAGTTATGCGCACATGGTTATTTGCCTGTTGCTTAGGTTGAGGCGGTCCTGCTTTGTGCGGAAGGCCTACACACCCTATGAGCGGTCTGGGGAGACTGTAGGCCCACGTGGCTGTCCAGTTATGTCGAAGGCCCGAGACAAATTCAGATAGACTGTAGGCCTTGCAGGGCGGTCCAATCATGTCAATGGCCCAGTATGCATGTTGTTGATTGTCTGTTATTGATATAGTATTATCGGTGTGGTATTGGTATTTTGGGGGTAGCTCACTAAGCCCTCGGGCTTACAGTTTTCAGTTTACTGTTTCAGGTACTTCAGGAGATCATGGCAAGGCGAAAGAGTGACCGTACCGCTCCTCATCCTTATGATCTAGTTATTGGGACACTCTAATGAATAATGATTGAAAACATTTTTGTAAACAAATATTATCTGGTTTTATTTATGACTGTAAAAGTTTAAATTCGGCGTAAAATTTCTGGATGTTACACATACCATAACTCCTACTGTCCTAAAAACACATGCATAACACGGAGTTATCTTTGTCAAATAGCATACTTGTACAATAACAGTACATGTATCCTACCATGCAAAGGATATACAATGAGATACATGGTATAGTGAGAAACTCACTTGAACTAAAGAATTGAAGAAGCATAATAACACTCTCACACCTTGTATAGCTCAATCTCACGAACCGAATAACAACAAAAGAGATTAATCATCAATAAACAACCCAAATCCTCCAAGGTTGACCCCTAGTCAAACTGGTCAAAAGTCAATAGTCAACGGTCAACCAAGCCAATAGACACCATAATGTAGAGACCTTATAGCCACATTGTGGGCATGATAGCACAAAATAGACAGCATGCAGGACATCACCACGTCGTGGGCCCACCTTGGCCACGTCGTGGGAATGTCGAGACAAGCCAATCGTGAATCAACATTCCACCAGGACGTGGACCCTCCTTGGCCACGTCGTGGTTGCAGGATGAACTCTCATTTCTTCATTAGGAGATTAATCCTTACAAATCTAATCCCAAAACTTCATATCTACAACCCTAAGTCTAAAAATGGCATAAATCCTTCACAAAACATGCATGGTTCTATGAACAAGATCAAGCTACAAACTTTCTAATAAGAAAACGTCCATAAGACAATCCTTAGTGTTTACAAGGAGCTGGAGTCATCTCAACTCCAAGCACACTACCAAAAGGGACCAAAGCATAGAAATTGACCATAAACTAGATCTAACAAACTAGAAGCAAAAATGGAAGCTTTATACTTACAATGGTCTCGAAATAAAGTCACTTTGCTAAATCTACAATTGAGCTCTTCACCAAGACACTTTGCAAGCAACTTGATCTTCAAGCTCCGCACCAAAACATGATAAATGAACATTCAAGTGACCAAGAATAGGAAGAACATTGAACACTCAATGGTCCAGGGTTTTGAGATAGAAGGGTGAAGGCTAAAGAGCATGAGGTAACCTTAAAGTTAAGGTCCTTATATATGGGAGAAACACTAAAAATCATGGGCTTAGGCTGCAATAGCCACCACATCGTGGCATACCTTTTTCCAAGTTGTAGTGGTCAACAGAAACACACAATTCAAAAAATCCATACCACATCGTTGTCATCCATGCACCACGTCATGACATAGGATTTTTCTCCAAGAAAACCTATCTTTGATCCCATCCAGTCTGTAGCTGATCCATTCTGGAAAATAGGTGTTGCATTTGTTATGATGAAAGTATGTCATTATCATAGATAGAAAATTAAAGTATGTTCCCATTATTATACATATTAAATCTGGATGCGATTTATGAACAATAATATTATTAAGTAAGTGACTTCCTAGTTTGACTCGGCTTCAATTCCGCCTGGTTTTGAGTCATCTGTATTGGACTCACACCATCATGATCTTCTAATGAGGTCATCCTTAAATTACGAGTGCCTTCCTGTTAATCCTTTTCTTTGCGCTCTATATGCTCCGTTTTTTGCTTCCCAATCCTTGAATGACCGTTAGGTTTCTATTTCTCTTAAAGTCCTTGATTTTGCGTCTCCTTTTCCGTCTCTTTCTATGTTTGATTAGGGTTCCATTAATATCAAAGAAAGAAGAGAAAAGGTTGTTTTTCACACATACATCTGTTGAAGTCTACGCCTTTCAAATCCTCAATTTTACATCTCCCTTGTCGTCTCTTTATGTGTTCGATTAGGCCTCCACTAATAGAAAACAAATAAGAGAAAGGTTTTTCTCATACATGCCTCCATTGAATTCAGTGCCACCGTTAATCAGAAATAGTATCGACATTTTTTTCGAACTTTTCAGTAACTATAAATCCTTCACATTCTAAGGCCGTTTAGATGGCGTTACTCAAGAATTAGGATGTGTAAACTTCTTGGTGGATTGAAGGGATAAGGTTTTCTTATTTCATTTAAGCTTTCAATTTGGGTTGTTGTTTCTTTTATGCCTATACTAGTTTTGATGCAAAATTGGTGATTATCTTCTATTTTTTTCTTTTATGCCCTACTCTTTTGATGCAAAATTGGTGATTATCTTCCGCAAGTTGAAGTTTCTTTGCAATATTGAAAGCTAGGGTATTTGTGGATTATCATCATCATGGGACTATATGACCTAAGAGAAATTTCAAAGTTCAAGGGTTATTTTATATGTTTATACTTTTAATTTAATTTGTTGACTCTACTACCAGATTAACTTCCATTCTTATATCGATGATGATTGATGCCATTTGCAAGCCAAATACAATGTGAATAACCAAATAAATCACTTTATACCTCCATTGGTAGTTTGGTAGTCCAAATGTAAAGTCTAACCCTTGGACCAAATCAAATTATGTTGAAATTAATATGAAATTATTGTAAGTAAAACTCCCTCTTGCCTACAGACAGATGTTCCTCAATATTATAATTTGTAAAAGAAATGACTTTTACTAATTCCTTATTAATCTATGGTGAAAACTTGTGGTGATTGAATTTATTTTATTCTTTAAAACATCAGTTTCCCAGTGGATGAAATAGGTACAATGAAGTTTGTCGTGGAGTAATTATGTCCAACACATTCACTGGCCACGCCTGCAAGCTGGAAATGCTCGGAGACCTAACTATTTGACTATTGAGGTTATTAGATTAGTTTATGTTTTTTTTTCTTATGTATGCCAACAAGATACATACTAGTATTTTGAATCATCATTGGGTGTGCAAGATTGTAGAGAGTCGGATGTATTTATAGAGGCTAAATGACAGAAAAATTACTTCCATACTTGAAGCGATATTTCAGTGCCCTCAAGATAAATAGATAGATAGATAGATAGACACACACACACACACACAGAGAGAGAGAAAGAGAAAGAGAGAGAGAGAGAGAGAGAGAGAGAGAGAGAATATTCTAAGGTTCTTTTGTTGTTGTTGTTTAAGTAAACATTTACTTTTTATGTATATTTTTCCATTTTTCATTTCTCAAGCTGCTACCTACTAGTAATCAAAAGTAGTAGAACCAACCATTTTATGATGATCACTTCATTGAAATGAAATAAAAAAAATATCATATATATACCTCCCAAAAGTGGTGGGAAAAAACTAAATAAAATGTAAAAGATTTGACTAGTAGAATAGTTGGTTCTATTACTTTTGATTGATTGTTATTTTAAAAAATATAAAAAAAATATTAACTACTAAAATAGTTGCTTCTACTACTTTTGATAGTTAAAAACTGTATTTTTTTCATCTTATTTTTAGTGTAAAAAAGAGTATTATTTTATTATTTTTGGTCTATAAAATACGATACTTTTTCAAATGTTTTGGATTGTGAAAAAAACAATTCTAATATATATATATATATATATATATATATATATATATATATATATGGTTGGGTTCATATGAGACAATAAGATTTTGTGAGACAATAAGACAAGATCTGAACCATTCATTATAAATAATTTAGGGCTGAGATTAAAACAAAAAAGCTGGTGGAACACGGTGGCAATTTTGAAATTATTTCAAAGTTGAAGATTAATTCATGGACACGGAGGGCTATTCTTGTCAATTTGCTTTAGTCACCTGGTACCTGAATCACGTCGCATCCTGTTTTACATCTTTCTTCCTCAAACAAAAAGTTCTCTTTCAAACCCTAGAACTCACATCCCCTTGAAATTTGTCAATTAATTCCTTTCATTCTGATTCATCTTCGATTTTGAAAAAAGTCCATCGATTAAAATTAAAATTTTCATTTATGATTACCTTTGATTCTGATTAAAAGTTTCTTCAGAAACTTTCTTGATTAAATCTAGAGAAATTTCCCAAACAGTCGATTAAAACCGTAAAAAAAAAGCCCTAAAAACTAATTTCGATTCATATTCTGGAAATCACGACTTCATTCTACCTCAAATCAAA
Organism: Lactuca serriola; assembly: GCF_051521515.1. NCBI lineage: Eukaryota > Viridiplantae > Streptophyta > Magnoliopsida > Asterales > Asteraceae > Lactuca > Lactuca serriola. Next base: position 5,774,230 of record NC_136413.1, read on the forward strand.
TCTTGATTAAATCTCATTATGAATCTCTCAAAAAATCATCTCCAATTCAAATACATGATTCTGATGAAGAGCATAAAAGAGTTATTTCAGGTATTTTTTGATTAATTAGCTTCTAGTATAAATTATGTTTAAATAGGGTTTTAGATCTGAGTATTTTAAGTATTATGCTTAGTAAAGTTTATGTCCAGACGTTGTTATGTCGATTAGTTAGATGAGGTAGTGCAAATACATTGAAATATGGTTGAATCCATTAATAAAGTAGGCATTTTGGTTTGGTAAGATTGTGATATTATTTACTAAACTATGTGTTGATACAGACTATTCTAAAATTTTGTGTAGTATTATGATATTTCTATGTAATATTATGAGATTACAAATGAAGTTGACTTAATCTCGTTCATGATAAAACCGTATTCAAACATATGTTTTCGATTTCAATTGTTTCTAGTAAAAGATCTTGTATTTTTTTCTATTTTCATCTAGTGATTATAATCAAAACAACAATATTAACCCTTATCTACTCTGCTTCGAAGAAGTAACAGAGTTGAGGATAAAGAATTAAAAGCAAAGTTCTCAAACAAAGTAACAAACTAATTCCAACAAGGACCATATACAAGTTATTTAAGCTATTATGTTGACTAATTATCTTCTAGTATGAATTTAGTAAAACGTGGTTTTTCATTTTAATATTCTATGTATTCTTATTAGTATAATCTAAGGTCAAGTGTTATTGAGTTGTTTAATTAGATGATACAGTACAAATATAATGATGTAAGTTTTAATATCAAGAATATTCTAGACATTTTGATTTTGTTGGAAACCAATAATGATTCAGTTATAGACAAAGGTTGAATGAAAATGTAATTGTAAGGTTCAATAGATAAAGTCAATAATGAACAATCAGTTATGGAAAGTATTTTGGACATGAAGATTTTGTTAGAAACTACTTGCTTTGAACCACTTGGTGGAGTACTGTGTAATATTATGATAATATTTGATATGCCATAAACTTATGTGAATCATTCTAGAATTATGTGTCATATTCTAATTTTAGATACAATGATTTTGTTAGAAACAAATTGCTTTCAATCTTTTTTTTAAGTAATACGTAATATATGATTTTAGATATTATGATTTTGTTAGAAACATCTTGTTTTGAACTTTTTGTTAAGTAATGTGTAATATATGACTTTATACATTCTGATTTTGTTGGAAACAACATATTTTGGACCTTGTTGTGAGGTAATATGTAATATTCTAATAGTACTTGATTAACAATCTAGTAATGTGAAATGTTCTGAAATTATGTGTCATATTCTGATTTTAGACTATGTAATATTTTAAAATTATAACTTAATGTTATAAGAATGTTGTTATTTTAAGAAATAAAAAAAACTCCTCATCACATACATATTTCTACTAATCCTTCAACTAGTACTGTTTTTCATGTTTCTTAGTTGCGGGTGGATTCTTCTCATCAGGTAATAGTAGATGTCATTGACTCATCCTTGGTTGCCAACAATTCCAATGTTGATAATTCTAGTATTCATGTTATGCTATTATGCCTAAATGAAGTTATTCTCAAAATATGTTGAGATATTCGAGGTATTTAAAATATATTTTGATTCAAAATGTTATTTTGTTTGATTTATCTTATTATCTAGTGAAAATTTAGTAAATAATTGTTTGGTAACTTGATATTCCACATATTCTGATTTGATAAGTCATATCTAACTTCCTAATTTGATTAATGATGTTATTTTGTTTGATTAATTGGATGATCCAGTAAAGATATAGTAAATAGTGTTTGAGAACTTGATATTCTAGGTATTTTGGTTTGATAAGTCATATGGTACTTCCTAATTTGATTTTAGATGTATGTTTTTATTAAATGGATGATTTAGTAAAATTTGGTAAAATGGTGTTTGATAACTTGATATTCTAGGTATGCTATTTTGATAAGTCATATAATACGTCATAATTTGATTTCAGATGTTATTTCCTTAATTAAATAGATGGTCTGGTAAAAAAGATTAGTAAATTAGTGTTTGATAATATAATATTCTAGGTATTCTTATTTGATAAGTCAGATGTTACTTCATAAATATGGTTTTAGATCTTATTGTATTGATTAACTAGACTCTATTTCCTACTTTGATAAGTGAAATTTAAATCATACACCAATGACTTTATTGTGTAAGGTTAATGTCTATATGATTTTGATTATTATTACATTGTAGTTTATGCTTTATAATGTCAATATTCTAGTTTTTGTCAAGTATTTAAAAAACAAATCCATGTATTATTTTAGTTTATGATGTGTGGCCTGAATCTTCTTGTATTTATTTTCCTAATTGAAGCATGGTATATGTTTTTATGCAAATCAAGTGACAAGAATTACTAAGTCAAGAGCAAAATATGTTGTTGATACTAAAGCTAAGAAAGTTAATGATAGTTCAACTGATAGTTCCTTATCAGAGCTTGAAATAAACGACAAGGTATAACATTAAACACATTAATATATATATATATATATATATATATATATATATGAAGATCTGACATAAATATTCTAAATTAAGGTATTCTGAAGTGTTATATTCTACTTTTTACCATGTTGATTATTCTTAGAATGTACATATTTTTGTATTCGATTTTATATTAGGTTATGAAATAATGCATATGTTTTTTTTTCAACAGATTTATACTATATAATTTGATGCAGATCAAATAAGAAGAAAAAAGATTATTGAAGAACCTAACTAATATGAAAATCTTCATAAAGAAACTTGGCATAATATGACGAGGGAATGGATTGATGAAAAAGAATGCATTGGAAGGGATCCAAAAATAGAATTAATGGAAGTTTGGAAATATGTGATTGTGAATGACATTCAATAATTTTCTTTCTTATGTTTTCTGTATTTTGAATAAAGTATGTATGAACAATAGTTACGTTTTGAATGTTTGAATCCCTTGTTATGTTTAATAAAATACTAGGTATGGTTGGAAATATGATGTACTTATGATAAATATTTTTCTTGCAATATTGTAATAAATCATATATACTCCAATGTTTTTGATACATTTAAAATATAATTGTCGAGAATCATAGCCTCATCATTAATATCAATTAATATTGTATCTATATCAGGTGTGACTAGAATCAACATCTGGAATGTAAACTAAAGAACCATTAGCTACAATGAATATGTTACTTGAGTGAGATTTCTCTACAACATCATTACTTTGAGTTACAAAAAAAAAAAAAAGAATAACCAAATAGAATAATATTATGATAATATTCGAGATTTTTTGGCATTAACTTAAAATCAATATGTATTTATGTAATATTCTAATAGTATACATGTTTATACATATAATATTTTAATAGAATAAAAATTAAACTTTTCTATTATCATTAGAACGATGCACTAAAACACAGTAAGGTCATATAATGCTGAAATCAAAGCTTTTAAATGGCTAATAATATGAAATAGAAAACAAAATCAGACTAGATACAATATTTAGAGTGCAAATTAAAGAACCATTTAATACCATCATCAATATCATAGTTGACGTTAATGTATATATGTCGAATATTGTATAAAATCTCATTAACATCTACCATTAATACAACCTTCCACATATTAATTAGAATAATTTTTTGTGTATTGCTTCAAAGAACAATGAAAATCAAATATTAAAAGTACCTAATTGTTTGCTGAAATCAAATATTACATGCAATTACTAAAGATAAGACGATATGTAAAGGATAAAAATGGATGATCGATTGCTAATAAAGCTTCAAATTTCTGTAATTGATTAATGATCAATGTCAAACTCTAATCATGTTGCTTCAATAAAAATCAACAAAATGACAATTAAACGAGATTCTTCTGCAACATCATTACATTGACCTGCAAATAAAGAATCTTCGGTTAATAATTTATAAATATAGTTATAAATCAATTGAAATAAATACTATATATGTACAATGTATTCTTATTGATCATCATGAATTGATTTACAAAAGAAATTACGTAAGAGTATTATCGTTCGTTATTATATGTTACAATAATAATTTATATTCTATGTTCTTGTATGTATGTAGAATATTCTATTAGAATAATATTATATGTTTTTTGTGACAAAAGAAACAAATATGATCTTGCGTGTATCTAACTGTCAGAGTAATATTCTATATTTTTTGTGAAAAAAATAAACAAAGATGATTTGTTGCTCAAATCTTATTGCTTCAATTAAATTATTCTTTATTTTTTCCAAAATCGACCAAAGCTTCAATTTTCTCTGATATGATGCTTTAATACAGAAGATGAAATTTTATTTTTATTATCGTATTGCTTCAACTAAAACGAACCAAAAGGAAATTCTATTAGAATGATATTCTATGTTCTTTCCTATTAAACTAATATTCTATATTTTATACTCTTGTCTATATGTATTCTATTAGAATAATATTCTATGTTATTCGTGACAAAAGAAACAAAGATGACCTTTCTTGTATGTAGAATATTCTCTTAAAATAATAATCTATATTTTTAGTGACATGCAAAACAAAGATGATAAGTTTCTTCAATCATATTGATTCAATCAAAATATTATTGATTTTTTTTTTTCAAAATCAACAAAAGCTTCAATATGCTATGATATGATGCTCTAATATAGAAGATGAACTTTTATTATTACAATCGTATTGCTTCAGTTAAAGTATACCACATAAAGCTCCAATTTTGAGAATGAGTATGAAATACAAAAAAGAAGCTTACAGTACATGAGTACATGAAAATGATAAAAATTGATTATCAATATATTGCATACAAGCACTCAGTTTTCCTATCTCTGGATGTTAATAAGAGCAGTCAATATTTCTAAAACCCCTTATTGCATATTAGTAAGAGCAACCCCTTATTGCATGTTAATAAGAGCAATAAATATTGCTAAAAAACAATTTTGTTTGAAGAAAAAAACAATTTTACACAAAACTATGGTAAAAGGGACATCTCCAAACTTTTGTGTTTGAGTACAAGCATACTTCCACAGAGTTATCGTAAAGTTAGTAAGAGTAACATTAAATCATATTACACCAATTTTGACATCAAATTTCAAACCATACTCCAATTCTTAAAGAGAACTTTAGTCATAGGAAGGAGCAAGTGATAAATACATCAAATTCTTAATTCATTAGGACTTTCATCAAACAAGTAGAGTGCATGTATTGTTGTTGAAAAATTGTTGATTGAATGAAAGTTTAAACTCAAACATTGAAATAGTTGATATATTTCTCAAAAACATATCCTATGTTAACTTTTCTTCTAGGTTAAAAACAATTAACATGAACTAAATAAAATCAATCAGTATGATGTTCTATTGCTTCAAAACATATTGCTTAATAGTGCTGAAATCAAACAATGAAAGTGATGAAAGTTGTCATACATTGATGAATTTCTAAAATAACGAATCAGAGAGTAAAAATTAAAACTTGAAAGTGCATAGACAACTATAAATGTTTAAGAATTGCAGAAATTGCTAACCACAACTTATAAACAGAACTACATATGCCAAAAAACTAAACCTCAATCTAATGATCACTTTCAGATGTAGAATGATGAAGAAGATGAACTAGTAAATCACTAAAATCGCGAATTTAATTGTTGAGATTGTGATAGGAGAGGATAATTTAATCGATCAACGATTTTTGATTTCAAAATCACAACAATCTGGTAGAAAGACTTGATGATCGAAGGAGATGAAGATCATGATTACCTGAATATGACGATTTTGATACAAGAGGATAACTGATCAATCAATGAATGATGGTCCTATATCAGCGATGAATTGGCCAAAGACTTGAAGTTTGATGGAGACGAATATCTTGATTACGTGAATATGACCCTAATTTCTGTAACAGATGTGCTGATGAGATATTTAACCTAATAATGACTAATCTGCCCCTAATTAACAAATGATGTACGTTAATAAGTCTTAATCATGTTTTTCTACCTGCCACATGATCAGTTATGATCAATGGCTAAGATGTTGTCCTCGTGTCTCACAAAAAACCTTTGGTCTCAAATGAACCTCATCCTATATATATATATATATATATATATATATATATATATATATATATATATATATATATATATATATATATATATATATATATATATAAGACAACATTTTATAACATCCTACTTGCGACAAAAATGTGATTTTATAACACCATGACAAAAAAAACAGCATTTTACATTATCTTCTTTATCTTTTTTTAAATGTAAAAAACATTTTTAATACTTTTTTCGACTATAAAGAAAAAGAAGTTTTTTGATTTTTTTGTTAAGAAAAAAGGATTTCAAAGCATCCTACTTTCCAGAAAAATAATATTTTGTAATATATTACTTAAATAATAGCATTCTATATATTTTTAAAAAGTTATAAGAATATAAAACAATTTTTTAAGATTTTTTTTCAACTAAAAAAAAAAAGACTTTTTGATTTCTTTAGACTAAAAACCATCATTTTATATCATCATATTTTCTTGGAAAATAATATTCTAAAATAACAACATTTTACGTTATAAATTTTTATTGTTTTTAGTCTGGAAAACACAAACTTTTTGTACATTTCCTATTGTAAAGAAAGATCATTTTGTTGACGTTTTTGGGTAAAAAACAAACTTTTTGTACATTTTCTATTGTAAAGAAAGATCATTTTGTTGACCTTTTTGGATTAAAAAAAAAAACATCTTATATCACCTAACTTTCTAGAAAATTAGCATTTATAACACATTACTTAAAGCAAGATTTTACATAATTCTTTTTTATTGTATCATATTTTTATGACTTCCGTTGACTGTATAAAAACCATTTTGAATTTTCATTTTGCACGTACTATATCTTCTCAAACTTAACAAATGTGCCTACTAGATATTTTATAGAATCATATAATCATATTTACTCTCAAAAAAATGAAAGTAAAGTACAAATGTACAATTATAAAAATAGTTACGAAAAGTATATTGCTATTTTTTGCAACTAAGATACTCAGATATGGCACCCTGTATTTACGAATCAAATAAATATGTCAAATTTTTATGAAAACATACATAATTTTATATAATAATTTGTATTTCGCTATTGGAGATATCTTTGGTAATTAACGACAGCCTACTGTTGATTTCCTGTATGGAAAATTACTGCAAATATCATTTATGATTTGGACTTCGTCATAAATATATACACGAACAATTGCTTTTTAAAAGAATTCATGCTCAAAAGGCGAAAACAACATTAATTTTCGGGTTTCAGTTTTGTGGCAACAAAATTTTGTGAAATCTGGCAAAAGTCACCAACCTTGCATTATTTTCTTATGCCTTTTGAGATTGTTGACATGGTAATTGCAAAATTTCTAGGAATCTGTACCGCTTACAGATGATGAAACCATAACTCTGTTTATGGAGAAAAAATATATGTAAAAATAGGATCTCTGCAATAATTTTTTTTACTTTGGATTAAAAATGAGTAGGATATTGGGTTATGTATGCTTGGGGTGTTTTCGTCTTTTAACAAACAAGGGAATGAATGGAATTGAATTAGCTCCAAGTATCCGACTATCAAAGGAATTGTCAAATATTAAAATGAGGGAGTTTTGGCATTCTCACATAATTGAATTCCATCTATTTTGACAACTAGAGACCCCATGGAATGGAAATCAAATTCCATTTATAAAGTCTACTAACCATGCATGCCTTTTATACATAAATAATTAAAATGCAACATTTACTCATAATATGATATATTGATTACAAATTTGTTGATGTTTATGTAGGTATCCGGGAATTTGTATCCATCTACCCTACTTCTCTTGCAAAAGTTGATTCTTACACCTTGTTTTTATTTAGTTTGAAGTAGAAAATATAATTCTGCACCTTCAACTTTTGTCACTTGTGTAATTTTCAATAAGTGACAGAGTCTCTTTCCATTATAGTAATTTTTAATCTCACATAGGCCCATTTGAAGAAATATCCTTCTGAGGTTTGTAAATTATTTTCTATTGTTATTCTAAACTAACAACTTCCTCATAAAGTTTCCTCATTATAATAACGTACTTTTGGCAAAAGCTATCTATTTGTTAGGGCTTTTGAACTTGCAGCAGTAATTGGTGACAAATTTGTAGCATCTAACTACACATGCGACCCTTTTATATTCGATGCTTAAAAAGGTAAATTTATAAATAACTTATAACACAAAACGAACAATATTTCGACATTTTACATCCCCCCCCCCCTTCGCATGCGCAAAGCGAGGGTAACCCTCTAGTTATACATAATAAGTAGAAGTATCTTGCTTATATTTGTAAAAATTGTAAACTATGGTGCTATTATGTATTACATTGTTTTATGTTACGTTTTTTTAGTAAAACGTTATATATGTTGCTATTATTGTTTTATTTGTTATGCTTTGTTAAAGGGGCTATGTATGTTCTTGTTTTTCCCTATATATTCTTTAGTAATCATGTTGTTGTTTTCTTTTTCTTTTTTCATTTTTATAGATAAAGAATTTGCAATCCTAATTATATGAGTTTGTGGCACGTCAACAATGAGAACGTGCGAATTTGAAGTTTTCCAAAAATGAGAATTGAAACAAATTCAAAAATAACGTGATGATTCCATAACACATCAAGCAACTAAGTAAAAGTATATGGAAGAACTTTGGACTATATTCATGCAATACAACTACAAAATGTAACACCTTTTCCAAGAATGTTCTTGTATTGCAAGATCATTACTTTATAGATGAAGTTGTGGGTTTTGACCCTTGACATGTTGCAATGTAGCTTAGCAAAAACCTTAGAAAAAATCTTAATTTTAAAAAGAGATAAAAGTTGTTTTCGTAAAACCAAGAACCATCATATCACTCTTTCACAATATATCATAAACAAAATTAGAGTATCAAAACATAAAATCTGTCAAAACCATGAAGACTACTGGATGATGTATACATTCATTCCATCGCCTTGCCCCGATCCTCAGAAATAACTGAAACATTTAAATACACAACTATAACCCAAAGCTTAATGAGTTCCTCAAAGTATCACCTACAACACATCACAACTAATAAATAAGACAGCTACAGGTTACCAGTAACCCTATGGACTATCAGCAACCCTGATTTATCAACAAATCTGTAACAACCCGAAACTTTGCTTCCTCGTCGTAACCGTTCCGTCAAAACTCGTCTTAAGCGAATTGTTCCGATTTCGTCCTGAACTAGGTCAATTAAGTCAAAACCTTTATTTTGACCTTGTAAGTATCCAAACATGTTGGAAACATGCGAAAACGTCCCGAACTAGTAATTTGAAAAATTATAGTTTCGACCATATCGGGTAACGACAACTTAATCGGGTGCGACCCAAAGCATCGGTTAACGTCGGTATCGGGTAAAATTCCACCGTGTATCCAATTCAAACCATATTTAAAGTGGATTAAGCCTCATTTGGAGCCTTTTCACTCTCTCTCTAACCTCTCTCCTCAAATCCATATTGTTAAGCCAAAATCAACCATTTCAAGCCTTAAAACACCAAGGTAAGCATCCTAGCTCCTAGTATAACATCCTTAGCTTTCAATTTCGTGTTTAAATCATGGGATAAGACCATAAACATGTGTTTACGGCCCTGGATCAGCCTTAGGCCGTGAACACATGTAAATGGGGTTTTTGTGCCTTAAAACCCTTCCAAATCACCATAGGAGCTTAGATATGGCTTAAGGACTTATTGGAATGGACATGGAACACCTTGAATGTCAATTTTAAGGAGTAAACAAGAGTTTACTGCCCAATAACAAGCTTGGGCGGTAAACTCATATAAATGGGTGGTAAACTCCTCTTTTGGGTGTTAAAATGCAACTTACACACCCCTTAGGCTTTGGAATAAATTATGGAACCAACCAAAAATCATTTAGGGGCCTTAAACATATCATAACTCTCTAATTGAGAGTTTACGGCCAGAGCATATGCTCCAGGGCCGTAAACTCCTAGATGGATGCCATTTGAAGCCCTAAACTCACCCTAAGCCTTGTAAAAATTAGTTGAATCACTTGTGATTAATCCTTGGCCTTCAAAATAATTAAGAATGATGTGGGTGAGATTTTACGGCCGTAAACACTTAGTTTACTGCCGTAAACTCATAAATTGGTCCTTATGGTTGAGTTAATTCCTTGATAATGCCCTAGAACTAAACCTAGCAACACCCTTCATTTGATTTAAGGCCATTTAGCACATAAAACACCCCACCATGAGTTTACGGCCGTAAACTCATGGGGATAAGGTGTTTAAGGCCGTGAACACTCCCTAAAGTTTACTCTTGGAGAGTAAACTCCATATCCTAGCCATTCATGTCCAGAAAAGTCACCCGGGTCACTTCAAACGCTCATTTTGGAGTGTTTTCGCGTCTTAGAATGTTCAAGTGTATCTAATTAGTTATTTAAATCTAATTAGATATATATTGTGTATTATTTAATATTACATAGGAACCACGCTCGTATTCATGCCTCGGTTCGACGTTTAGCATCCCATTCGACACTTTCCGCGTCCGGTGAGTTCATACCCCTACCCTTTTTCAATGGTTTTTCAATGTTTTCAGGGGGGAATACAAGCAAGAGTACAAGAATATATTGTACTTAAACTTATGATTTTAGATAAATGAATTCATACTTGTACATTTTTAAGGATTGAAAACCCTTTTAACAAACTGTTTTAACTTGCAGAGTTATTTGTTTAAAAACCGATTTTCAATTCTTATTATATACTGTCATATTGTATACTTCACATTTGATTGTTCATACTTATATTGATAGAAAACATAAAACATTGTAAAGTCTGTAATAAAATACCATAGGTACGAGTATAAAAGTCAGACACCATAAAGAACACATAAAACTTCAGTATCTCATTAATAATACACCTAGGCTCGAGTGTAAAGGACAACAGTCATTTGATAATATAGAACATTGTAATGTCTTTAATAATGCACCTCGGATCGAGTGTAAATGGATAGTCGTCATTAGAAAACATAGAACATTTGTAATGTCCTTAATAATAACACCTAGGCCCGAGTGTAAAAGACAGGTACGTTAGAACCTAGTTAGTCATAGATACTACTTCCCTAGGCGAGAAGTGATGAGTAATCTTAAAGATTGGAGACACGTCCTTTGTAACACGTCCCGTGGCACGAGAGTGGAGGACTACCCTTGTAACCAGAATCTCCGAACGTAGGAGAGCGTGACTTGAGTGTATAGATCTATACGGGACTGACAATCCCGCACCTGGCTGCTAGCTACAGCCGAACCGAAAGGTTCAAGGGTGACAAAAGTCATAAAAAGGATATTGGCCACGACTCGAGTCATATCTAGTCTGAGTATGGTTAAGGACTCGCAATCTAGATTATTAACGCTTTAGAATCATTTACTAGCTTTATGTACGTAGTAAAGCTAATGTACGTTCAAGGATGACAGGCACACACACACACATTCAGGAAAACATGGGGTTTTCCTATGGATAATAATGAACATAATCGGAATCTGTATCAGTTAGCTCACACATAACCAGTAATAGTTCACACTTACACATATAGGAAAGTATAGGATTTTCCTGAGTAACAGTAGTTTGTAACCAGATAAGTGTAATAAGTTAAATAACTAAACTTTACAAATCATAAGAACAATCATGTTTTCATTGTACATCTTTTACATTACAATTTGGATTTGGTATCTTACACTTAAGAAAATATGGGATTTTCTTGGTTAACCACTTTTTCAGGAAACTAAAGGAACTCGTTCTTTTCATAAAATAAACCGCTTATGAACTCACCAGCTTTATGCTGATTTTCAAACCGCTTGTATTCTCAGGTCCACTTTAGACAGGTACCCGACGATCTGTTTTGGTGAAGATGGAGTGCGTACAAGAATCGTCTTTCTTTTGTTTAAACTATATATCTATGAAACTTGTACAACTTTACTTTTCAATTGGGCATTTCAAGCGAAACTGCCCAAAAGCAACAACCCCCAACAATGTCAACAATGCCGGAATGGTCTTAGCTTTGAAGCAGGAGGAGGCAGCCGCCGATCCCACTAACATCGCGGGTATATTTCTTTCCGACTATCTTTATGCTCGCATCCTATTCGAATCTAGTGTCAAGAAAGTTCAATTAGTCATTCATTCAGTTATCTTGTTAAACATAGTCCTCGTTTGACAACCAAAAACATTTACCATCAAGATAGTTGTCAGTGAGAATGTCACACCCCCCAAACCGGAACGACGGAAACGTTCGGGGGCGGATGACTTCATGTGGTAACGTAACAAATGAATACATAGTAAAGAAAGCAATACAACCATCATATATATAATTGAAAGTTTACATTTGTCAAAAGTTACATGTTCAAAACCAATTACAATATGATGTCAAAATATGAGATTAAACTGGCGCCGCAGCATCTCTTCTTCAAAAGCATATTAGTACCTGAAATTACTGAATCCCTGGGACATACAAGTAATTTTGAAAGAGTAGATCAGCATTTAAGCTGGTGAGATTCATAAGTATTAAATGAAAATGTTTGTATGAAATGAAATGTTTTGTCCTTGTTTGTTTGTTTCTAGAAAATCATATATTTTCTACTAGTATAAAAGTAGCCTTCTCTCAAGACCAATGTTTGTTTCTAAAAATGTATGTAAGTGTAAAATAACCAATATGTTTGAAAACCTCGTAAATCAATGTGTTTTTAATACCCCTTGTGAGTTTTATAACCATACTATTGACTCGGAATGCCTATACACAACGTTCTTCAGGCGTTGGAATGTTATGACGTTTGTCACCCCAAACGGTGGACTGTAGCTAACAGTCAGGGCGCGAGTTGTCAAGCCCATATAGATCTATACACAAACACCATGCTCCCCCTCCAAGGGATTCTGGTATATAATACAGGACTTGAAATGTGTACTCGAACGTACATGAAGTTAGTGTCTCACAAAACCGTGGTATAAAAACAGATCTACTTGTTAAAATGTTACGTTTGTTCTTGTATACGAAAGTAAACTTCTTGAAATTCATGTTTCTAGTATATAAGAGTTAGAAATTTGTTCGTAAAACTATACCTATTATAGTTTTCTAAAAGTGTGTCTTGTTTGTTTAGAATTACCTAGAAAAGGAATCACTTGTTATGAAAAGTGTAATTTTTGATGTAGAAGACAAGTTTGTAAACAAAACATATATATGTATATTTTCGATGTAGAAGACAAGTTTGTAAACAAAACATATATATGTATATTTTTGATGTAGAAGACAAGTTTGTAAACAAAACATATATATGTATATGGTTATATATATGTATAAATTTTAAAAGATGATTTGGTATGTTTCGTAATTGTTGTTCATATTCTTACGTTTTTATTTGAAACTTTGCATGAAATAATCCTTAAGTTTGATACTAAAGACCTTTTTGTACTTATCACTTTTGTAAAAATGGTAATTAAACATATTTAAGTGATTGTGTTTTAACTTCCTTAATGTATAAACATTGCTCAAAAATGTTAGAAGGTGTTAATAAATGTATAAACCACTTTTGACAGTTTTACCCTTTACTGTCCCTGTTTTTAGAAAACTCATAGAAAAATCCTCGTAAGTCAAAAACTGAATCCGTCACCTCTGAGAGTTTATAAAATGAGTCTACTTTGTTCCTAATTTTTATTATGATTTTTAGTGGTCTCAAACTAGTGTGAAAATGAACATCTTCACAGACTGGTCCGAAATCATTTCTGAAATGACAGGCAGTTTTATAAAAATCGCCATAAATTGTAGAAAAATCGTATGAACGCGTGCGAGTAGTCATTAGAAAGGTATAAACTTGAACTATTTTCATATTGTACAGTTTTGAAAGATATTAAGTTTAAGATGGTCAAAACAGTCCGTGAACAGGACTCAACTTTTCTGTAGAAAGCTGTCTTTTAAATTTAAGTTATGTTTAGTGTTCTAACTTGTATTCCCCCCCTTAAAACTTGAATAAAACATGAAAATGTAGGGGTATGAACTCACCTTATGTGAATACTTGAAGAATGGAAGGTTGAAGATGAACTTTTGGTTGTTGGTTTGATGCTCCAAAACAGCCACTCTTTTGGCTATGTTGCTGTCACGAAATTTCAGAGCAAAAGAGCAAGAAAAGGGGTAGTTTACTCACTGTTTTGAATCAATAATTTTGAGTATCATAACAAGTAACTTCCAGGGGTATTTGGTGGTAAAAATATCAAGCAAAAGGAAGGTGTAGATGGGTGAAATGGTGGCTGAAACACAAAAGGGACAGCAGCCCTTTAGTTCATGGTTTTGATGGCTTTGGAAGGAAGTTCTTGTGCTTGAAAATGAGATGAAGGTTGAGAGTAATTCCCTGGAGTATTGGCTGGTCAAATGAGGGTAAATTGAAGATGAAATTTCGTGATTATGAAGGAGGAAAGAGTGGAAGAGGATAAGGGGACAAAACCTAGACTAGCTTGTGATGGGATGTGAGTTTAAGTGATGTGATCTTGTCTAGCCACTTGCTTGGGTGGTTGCTTAGAGATAGAGTTAGTTAACTAACTAACTACTAGTTATTTAGTTAGTTAGGAGTTCTAGTTAAGGAGAGGGAAGGTCTTAATCTCGAAAATTAGAAGAGGGATTAAGAAGCATTCTTAGTAAAATGTCTTAAGTGATTAAGCACTTATTAGTTAAGTTGGCACATATCTCCACCAATTCTCTTATCTTAATTGATTTAGAAATCATATTCCTTACATGAAATCACTTTAATTCATGACCCATAACTAGTCATTCGCTAGATAATAATACATATATACAAATACATACATGTATACTTAGTATAAAATAACAATGTAGTTTTTGTGTATTTGAACTTTAATGTTTATGTTTTATTCTTTTTATTCAAAAACACTTAAATACATTTTAATTATACCTTATAATAATTCATTTTATATTTTAATTTATTTAAATATAAAATTTATTGAGCAATGTATAATTTCGTGACATTTAACCGGTTAACCATATCGTTAAACACGTTTTGTCACTTTGGTTCGTATATTTGTCAAATTTAGATCCTTCACATCTATTAAGCAAACGTTTTACATAGAATCTAACTTACTTATCAACTAGAGACATGTTGATACAAAAATTAAGTTTGTTGCGTTTAAATGATGTTATATGCTAATTTCACAAACCGGTGATGGTTCGTAGTCATACATCATAACGAAATTTATCAATAGTTACTTGTTTTATGTTTCACAATAACTTATTTGAATAAAAGAGGTTAAATTCCTTCAACCATTCTTGATAAAATACTCATATTGCTTAATAATCAAAACATAGCATCGCACGATCGTTCCTATTTTTACCAATTGTTACAGAGAATGAGTGTATAAACAACTTATCTCTACGTTGTGTCCTTACCTTGAGTAATCATTCATTTCTCATTAACCCGATGTCAGTTTCAGTAAGAGCTTTGATGTTATCCTTATTATGTATCGATTGAGCCCCAACTGTGTTGATACACCTCGTTATAAAAAGCTATTCGTCTCAATCTTCCTTCTGATCAGACCCTCATAATTCATGGTGGCGAGTTTAGCCCAAATCTTCGCTTCGTTCAATGCGTCAAAACTCGAAAGTTCCTGCGAAAGAAGTGTCAAGTATTCCTAGTCCATGTGATCAGCGAGAAACAAGGAGTTAAAGACCCCAAGAACGTCCCCGAGGACTATAATGTTCCTGATATCTTTCCGAATAGATCCCGAGAATTCCTTCCGAATGCCAAGTGGAGTTTCGTATCAACTTAATCCCTGGATCTATCCCCGTAGCCAAACCTCCGTATCGCTTTGCTCCAGCAGAAATGCGGGAGTTATCCGATCGGCTTAATGAGTTGACTGTCAAAACCGATATTTTCTTTTCTGAATAGACGATTTCTTCGATAACTTCAGGGAGCCAACTACTCCTCAAAAATATGCCTCAGTTCGAGACACCACCAGCTACGAGTTCATGTTTCAAATACAACATTCAGGATTAGATATGATCACTGAGAGTTCGCATTGATACCCTTTGGTCAAACCATTTTCTTTCCGGTCATCTAGTAGACGATGAAGAAGTACGCGTAGATCCTCCTAAGATCGAAGCCATAGAGAATTGTTCGACACCAAAGATACCCATAGTAAACTTGATAAGGCATGGAAAACTTAGTCTGTAGTACATTAGACCCTTTGAGATCCCCATTCGGATTGATTCGTTAGCCTTCAGCTCCGAAATACCTTCAGTAATTAGCAGCGTTCATCCTGTACCTTGCACCTTTATCCTTAATGAATACCTGCCTGATAAAACCACAGAAATCCATTCTAGTGTGACCAAGAACCTTGATATACCCAAACTCTCTGAACGAGCAAACTAAGATCATAGACCAAATAATCAAGCGTATGAGACCGAGCCACGTCCCGTTAGTGAAGGTTCCAAGCGAGAACCTGAATTCGCATGGGAGCGCGAAGATCCGATACAGCAGACACATCCACACCCTTTTTCCATAATTTTGTATCTAAATTCTTGAATTTCGGGATGAAATTCCCTCTAACGGGGGGATAATGTAACAACCCGAAACTTTGCTTCCTCGCCGTAACCGTTCCGTCAAAACTCGTCTTAAGCGAATTGTTCCGAATTCGTCCTGAACTAGGTCAATTAAGTCAAAACCTTTATTTTGACCTTGTAAGTATCCAAACATGTTGGAAACATGCGAAAACGTCCCGAAATAGTAATTTGAAAAATTATAGTTTCGACCATATCGGGTAACGACAACTTAATCGGGTGCGACCCAAAGCATCGGTTAACGTCGGTATCGGGTAAAATTCCACCGTGTATCCAATTCAAACCATATTTAAAGTGGATTAAGCCTCATTTGGAGCCTTTTCACTCTCTCTCTAACCTCTCTCCTCAAATCCATATTGTTAAGCCAAAATCAACCATTTCAAGCCTTAAAACACCAAGGTAAGCATCCTAGCTCCTAGTATAACATCCTTAGCTTTCAATTTCGTGTTTAAATCATGGGATAAGACCATAAACATGTGTTTACGGCCCTGGATCAGCCTTAGGCCGTGAACACATGTAAATGGGATTTTTGAGCCTTAAAACACTTCCAAATCACCATATGAGCTTAGATATGGCTTAAGGACTTATTGGAATGGACTTGGAACACCTTGAATGTCAATTTTAAGGAGTAAACAAGAGTTTACTACCCAAGAACAAGCTTGGGCGGTAAACTCATATAAATGGGTGGTAAACTCCTCTTTTGGGTGTTAAAATGCAACTTACACACCCCTTAGGCTTTGGAATAAATTATGGAACCAACCAAAAATCATTTAGGGGCCTTAAACATATCATAACTCTCTAATTGAGAGTTTACGGCCAGAGCATATGCTCCAGGGCCGTAAACTCCTAGATGGATGCCATTTGAAGCCCTAAACTCACCCTAAGCCTTGTAAAAATTAGTTGAATCACTTGTGATTAATCCTTGGCCTTCAAAATAATTAAGAATGATGTGGGTGAGATTTTACGGCCGTAAACACTTATTTTACTACCGTAAACTCATAAATTGGTCCTTATGGTTGAGTTAATTCCTTGATAATGCCCTAGAACCAAACCTAGCAACACCCTTCATTTGATTTAAGGCCATTTAGCACATAAAACACCCCACCATGAGTTTACGGCCGTAAACTCATGGGGATGAGGTGTTTAAGGCCGTGAACACTCCCTAGAGTTTACTCTAGGAGATTAAACTCCATATCCTAGCCATTCATGTCCAGAAAAGTCACCCGGGTCACTTCAAACGCTCATTTTGGAGTGTTTTCGCGTCTTAGAATGTTCAAGTGTATCTAATTAGTTATTTAAATCTAATTAGATATATATTGTGTATTATTTAATATTACATAGGAACCACGCTCGTATTCAAGCCTCGGTTCGACGTTTAGCATCCCATTCGACACTTTCCGCGTCCGGTGAGTTCATACCCCTACCCTTTTTCAATGGTTTTTCAATGTTTTCAGGGGGGGGGGGGGAATACAAGCAAGAGTACAAGAATATCTTGTACTTAAACTTATGATTTTAGTTAAATGATTTCATACTTGTACATTTTTAAGTATTGAAAACCCTTTTAACAAACTGTTTTAACTTGCAGAGTTATTTGTTTAAAAACTGATTTTCAATTCTTATTATATACTGTCATATTGTATACTTCAAATTTGATTGTTCATACTTATATTGATAGAAAACATAAAACATTGTAAAGTCTGTAATAAAATACCATAGGTACGAGTATAAAAGTCAGACACCATAAAGAACACATAAAACTTTGGTATGTCATTAATAATACACCTAGGCTCGAGTGTAAAGGACAACAGTCATTTGATAATATAGAACATTGTAATGTCTTTAATAATGCACCTCGAATCGAGTGTAAATGGATAGTCGTCATTAGAAAACATAGAACATTTGTAATGTCCTTAATAATAACACCTAGGCCCGAGTGTAAAAGACAGGTACGTTAGAACCTAGTTAGTCATAGATACTACTTCCCTAGGCGAGAAGTGATGAGTAACCTTAAAGATTGGAGACACGTCCTTTGTAACACGTCCCATGGCACGAGAGTGGAGGACTACCCCTATAACCAGAATCTCCGAACGTAGGAGAGCGTGACTTGAGTGTATAGATCTATACGAGACTGACAATCCCGCACCTGGCTGCTAGCTACAGCCGAACCGAAAGGTTCAAGGGTGACGAAAGTCATAAAAAGGATACTGGCCACGACTCGAGTGATATCTAGTCTGAGTATGGTTAAGGACTCGCAAACTAGATTATTAACGCTTTAAACTCATTTACTAGCTTTATGTACGTAGTAAAGCTAATGTACGTTCAAGGATGACAGGCACACACACACACATTCAGGAAAACATGGGGTTTTCCTGGGGAGAACACTGAACATAACCAAAATCGGTAATGATGCACACACACACATTCAGGAAAACATGGGGTTTTCCTATGGATAATAATGAACATAATCGGAATCTGTATCAGTTAGCTCACACATAACCAGTAATAGTTCACACTTACACATATAGGAAAGTATAGGATTTTCCTGAGTAACAGTAGTTTGTAACCAGATAAGTGTAATAAGTTAAATAACTAAACTTTACAAATCATAAGAACAATCATGTTTTCATTGTACATCTTTTACATTACAATTTGGATTTGGTATCTTATACTTAAGAAAATATGAGATTTTCTTGGTTAACCACTTTTTCAGGAAACTAAAGGAACTCGTTCTTTTCATAAAATAAACCGCTTATGAACTCACCAACTTTATGCTGATTTTCAAACCGCTTGTATTCTCAGGTCCACTTTAGACAGGTACCAGACGATCTGTTTTGGTGAAGACGGAGTGCGTAGAAGAATCGTCTTTCTTTTGTTTAAACTATATATCTATGAAACTTGTACAACTTTACTTTTCAATTGATGTAATGAAATCTATGTAATGTAATGTTTTGTGTTTTACTTCGCTTACTATGTACATTGATTATGATTCACATGAAGTCACCTCCACCCCGAGACGTTTCCGCCTTCGGTTTCGGGGTGTGACAGATTGGTATCAGAGCCCTTGTTTATAGTGAACTAAGTATACCAAACTTTACATGGTATAAGACTATAAACATTAAGGGGCCTAAGTGCTCTGAACTAAAAGTATATCTCAAATATAAGTATTTTCAAAAAGTATACAAGTATCCTAGTTGTCGAGAATCGTATCTATAAGTAGAACAAAACATAAATAAATGGGTGTTGTACGCTACAGTTAAACCTGGGCAGTTATGTAGTCGTGTCTACGATCAATATAGCCTGATCAACTATATTCATTCGAGACACGGCCAACATGTGCTTGGGAGTGACTGTGGAATGCGGCATACCTAAAACTTACCCAAATACCACAAACAACGAATCGTCGTTGCGGTGAATCGTGAAATACTATGGGAGTATTTCTGGATCCAACCTTGTAGTAGAAATTCCTCATTCAAGCATTGCCCCTCGATCATTCCGTTAGCGATAAATGTCTGCTTTGATAATTCATTCCTGCTTATTCGCCTAATAGAATTATATGTCTGTCATAAAGAGATATCCTTTGTTTCATATCTCTTGATTCAATTTAGAGGAATTATTATCCTCTTTTCCTAAACTTTTAGATCGATATGTCTTCAAGGAAAGAACCCAGCCCGAAGAACAATGACCCTTCGTCCCCATCCTCATCTCGCTTCGACCCTGTGATATTCCAGCTGGCTGTTTCTGCTGCAGTGACGGCTGCAATGACGATCTTGAACCCTAACAAGTCCATTGGTCCAGGATATAACCCCTACCCCCAAACCGTGAAAATGTTCAGGAGCATTAGAATGAGTTTAATGAGAGTAATAAGGTTATCTGGAAAAAGCGAAAGGGTCAGAGTTCCCAAGGACCCTCCAAAAAGCTCAAAAATGTGGCAGTCCAAGTTGCTACCAATCCTGCCGCTGTTCCTATAGTTCAAGCTACCACTACTCCTATTATTTCGTCTAAGGCTCAAGCACCTGTCACTGGGTATGCTGGTAATCTCCCTTGGTGCAGTAGGTGTAGTTATCATCATTATATTACTGGCCCGTGTCGCAAGATGATTTGCAAACGCTGTGGCAAGAAAGGCCATCTTGCTAGAAGCTGCAGAACACTAGTCCAACACCTTGAACAAACTTCTGAATCAAGTATCGAACAGGTCTGCTATAGTTATGGAGAAATTCGGCATTTCAAGCAAAACTGCCCAAAAGCAACAACCCCCAACAATGTCAACAACGCCGGAATGGTCTTAGCTTTGAAGCAGGAGGAGGCAGCCGCCGATCCCACTAACGTCGCGGGTATATTTCTTTCCGACTATCTTTATGCTCGCATCCTATTCGAATCTAGTGTCAAGAAAGTTCAATTAGTCATTCATTCAGTTATCTTGTTAAACATAGTCCTCGTTTGACAACCAAAAACATTTACCATCAAGATAGTTGTCAGTGAGAATGAGTTTATAAACAACTTATCTCTACGTTGTGTCCTTACCTTGAGTAATCATTCATTTCTCATTAACCCGATGTCAGTTTCAGTAAGAGCTTTGATGTTATCCTTATTATGTATCGATTGAGCCCCGATTGTGTTGATACACCTCGTTATAGAAAGCTATTCGTCTCAATCTTCCTTCTGATCAGACCCTCATAATTCATGGTGGCGAGTTTAGCCCAAATCTTCGCTTCGTTCAATGCGTCAAAACTCGAAAGTTCCTGCGAAAGAAGTGTCAAGTATTCCTAGTCCATGTGATCAGCGAGAAACAAGGAGTTAAAGACCCCAAGAACGTCCCCGAGGACTATAATGTTCCTGATATCTTTCCGAATAGATCCCGAGAATTCCTTCCGAATGCCAAGTGGAGTTTCGTATCAACTTAATCCCTGGATCTATCCCCGTAGCCAAACCTCCGTATCGCTTTGCTCCAGCAGAAATGCAGGAGTTATCCGATCGGCTTAATGAGTTGACCGTCAAAACCGATATTTTCTTTTCTGAATAGACGATTTCTTCGATAACTTCAGGGAGCCAACTACTCCTCGAAAATATGCCTCAGTTCGAGACACCACCAGCTACGAGTTCATGTTTCAAATACAACATTCAGGATTAGATATAATCACTGAGAGTTCGCATTGATACCCTTTGGTCAAACCATTTTCTTTCCGGTCATGTAGTAGACGATGAAGAAGTACGCGTAGATCCTCCTAAGATCGAAGCCATAGAGAATTGTTCGACACCAAAGACACCCATAGTAAACTTGATAAGGCATGGAAAACTTAGTCTGTAGTACATTAGACCCTTTGAGATCCCCATTCGGATTGATTCGTTAGCCTTCAGCTCCGAAATACCTTCAGTAATTAGCAGCGTTCATCCTGTACCTTGCACCTTTATCCTTAATGAATACCTGCCTGATAAAACCACATAAATCCATTCTAGTGTGACCAAGAACCTTGATATACCCAAACTCTCTGAACGAGCAAACTAAGATCATAGACCAAATAATCAAGCGTATGAAACCGAGCCACGTCCCGTTAGTGAATACCTGCTTGATAAAACCACAGAAATCCATTCTAATGTAATGTTTTGTGTTTTACTTCGCTTACTATGTACATTGGTTATGATTCACATGAAGTCACCTCTGCCCCGAGACGTTTCCGCCTTCGGTTTCGGGGTGTGACAAAATCAAATGCAACAATTTGGTTATCAGAAACCACGAGCTATCAACAACTCACATACAACAAACTGGGCTATCAGCAACCACGAGCTATCAGCAACCCACATACATCATACTATAAAAGTAACATAGTGAGAAAACTCACCTCACAGACAAAGTGAAAACCTTTTACAACACACAACAAAGAAAAGAATACACACATCCACCTATACACGTATTCCAAGGTTAATTCTCAACCTATGACCAAAAACCTTAACATTTGACCCAAGGTCAAACCTAGTCCAAAATTTGTTGGTCAATTGTTAAAACTTAGAATTTATCTATAATTTCTTTTTAGTAATTATAAATTTAAAAAAAATGTTGGTTAACAATGTCAAGTATATCATGTCCGACCACCAGCTACCTCTGACTACCCGCTATTTCTAACCACCAGCCACCTCTGACCACCAGTCATTTATGGTCATCTCGTATATCATGTCATATCTCACTCTCTCTCTTTTTTGTCTTCTTTCTAAACTCTAGGAACCACATCCAGCAACCACCATGCTTACATCCAACAACTACCATGCTCTACTTCCGACAACTACATGCAATAAACACCAAACCAAACCTAATCAAATCTAAAAACAAGAAACTTGAAACCTAAAAAACTAGAAACCTCAAAATCGAACCAAAAATATAAAATTCCAAACCTTAAAATCAAACCATAAGTCTAAAATCCCAAACCTTAAAATCAAACCACATCAAATCTAGAAACCCAATCCTGAAATATGAAAATCTTGAAACTCGAGCGATAATTATTTATAAATTGAGTAGATCTAAGAGTAAAGGTGTGAAAGAGTGGGATGGAGACGGTGATGTATGAAGATAGATTGTTCGCAAGAAGGAGTAACCATTGCCAGCGGGTTCAACCGTGGTGATGGTGGAGTTTAGTGGTAATGGTGATGTTCACTTGTGATAGAGGAGACTTTGGCAACACAAATAACCATGGTTGAGAGAGAGAGAGAGAGAGAGCCTAATCAAAAACCTACAAATAAATTCAATAGCTTGCGGAGATGATAGTGATGGCTTGGAGGCAAAGCTGGTGGATTGGAGGCAATGATGACGATTACTTGCAGGGGCCAACATCGGTGGAATGAAGGGGACAACAATGGTGGTTTGAAGGGGATGACGATGACTTTATTTATATCTATGGTGGTCAGATTTTGAATCAAATGGGAAGTGAGGTTCTTAGATGAAAGTGGATAAATAGGTAGGGAGGAGTTAAGGTACTTCTAGGTGACTGGGTGGGAGTGGGCAAGGGTTATATGTTTAATTGATTAAAAGATATTAATAAATGTGAGAATAAGGGGTTAGATTTTTTTTTCTGTCTTTTTATAAACACAAAGTAAACTAGTAAGGGTAATATAGTTACTTTATATGTGATAAAGGATGAATTATATAAATTTAAACTACCAATGGATGAAACATGCAAGTTTAAACTAAACCATGGACGATTCAAATTAATTTTTAAAAATAAGGACTAAATGTTTCTTTTGACGTCTACACGAGGTACTCTTCGTTAGGATTAACCATTTTCATATACTTTAGAAAAAAGAGGTTATAATAAAAAATTTGTCAAATTTAATAGTTTTTAAGATATTTTCTAGAATAGAACTAATACTAAATATTCATATATTTGAATTTTTATAAAATTTAATGCTATAATCAAGGTTGTTAAAAACGTGTTTTTAATCATAAAATCGGACGATTTTACAATCCCACACGTGAATATCGATCCCGATCTCATCAAACTCATTTTTTGGTAGAATCGTTATGGGATCGTAAAATGAAGTCGTAGAATTGTTCCGATTATATATTTCCCCTATTTCCCATTTGAGCAATGTACTCTACCTTCCAACTTCAGATGAACATAACTTTTTCATATGTATTCGGATTTTGATGATCTTTGTGTTTACAAATTCGTATTCATGTCAACTACAATTTTCGTTTAAAATACTTCGGCTAAAAACTATTATAATTTTATTTATAATGTCATAAACAAAGTTTTTAACGTTTTGGAACTTATGGGGCATCGATTATTATGTTAGATTAGATTAAAAATTATATATATATAGAACTTGTAGACAATACATTGATGGATGAAGATATATTTTTCATGTGTCAAACTTATAATAACATTGTTTTTGTAGGATCTTACAATCGCGATTTTTGCAAACCCGAAAACGATTCAACGTATAATTCCAATCTTGACAACCTTGGTTGTGACTATTTTGGTATGATAATAATGTGAATGGACAACTATTGTGCGAACGTATGGACAATGTTATTCTATGAGAATAACTTAAAGAATATGTTATTTGCTAATGCGAATACATCCAATCTTACACAACTATCTTCATTTTCATGCATTTTCTATAATTCTTATTCATTTTTGTTCTCATACATCGTTTTTACTCATTTTCATTCTTATAAAATACGAATCAATAAACATTCTGACAGAATGAGAATAATAATAAAAAGTCTAGAATAACCTTATAGGCGATTTAATTAGTGAAAATACGTGATAATAACAATAATTATGTAAGATTGAACGTATTCACATTACCAAATAATATTTTTTTGTCATTCCCACAGAATAGCGTTGTCCACACAATAGATGTCAATCCACATTTCAATTTAGCTCTCTCTCTCTCTCTCTCTGTCTCTCTCTCTCTCTCTCTCTATATATATATATATATATATATACACACACTAGGCGAATGTCTGCCCGTTGCGTAGAAAAACTTATATAGTTGAAGTCTTTAGAAATATATGATTTTTTTTAATATACAATAACGTTATTGTTAAATTTGAGTTAACAATTCGTATACTAAATTTATATAATGTATTGATTATTTTGAATTATATGATAATATATACATTTATTATAACTGCATAATCTCAATCGTTTGAATAACTTCTACCCGCGAGTTATACATGAATAAAATTAGATATAATATATGGTTTAATGTTTTTTATAGTTGTTGTTATTGTTAATTAATTTTTTAAAATTTATTCGCTTTATGTTTTAATTTTTATCATTATAATTATTTAAAACATCAAACATTGTTTTTTGATTTTAAGGGTACCAATGTAATCATTTATATAGAGTTATTTTTAACTATTGTTATTGTAAGTTATTTTAAGCTACTTATTTGAAAACTTTTAACGATTATAAAATATATTTAGGAAGTATTTTAGTTAAATTGATATTACAATTTAGTTTTTGCATTTATCACTATAATTTATGACTTTTAACTATTTACAAAACATTCTTTGGTTTTTTAAGTGGAACTGAAATTTATATTTAGGTTGACATTGTAATTTTATATTTAAAATAACAATTTAAGTATTTTATCTAAACTATTCAAAAGTTATAACTTTACACTGATAATGGTATACATACAACAACATATTAAATCTAATAAATTAAGTATAATATGTTAAAAGTTAAAGATATAACTTTATAAGTAGAAGTAAATATATTATTTTAAAATTGAAATTTAGTATATTTGTGATTACACTTTAGGTTTGATATTTATTTAACCTTATTAACCAACTTATAATCATTATTAGAAAAACACTAAAATTAATCACTTTTAACTATTTACAAAATATTCTTTGGTTGTTTAAGTTAAACTAAAATTTATATTTAAGTTGACCTTGTAATGTTATATTCAAATTTATAATTTAAGTATTTTATACAAATTGTTCCAAAATTTTATCTTTAAAATAATAGTGGTTTACATCCAACAATATATTAAAACTAATAAATTAAGTATAATATGTTAAAAGTTAAAAAAATCACTTAATAAGTAGAATTAAAGATATTATTTTAATACTGAAATTTAGTTTATATGTGATTACACTTTAGGTTTGATATTTATTTCACTTTGATTGTGGTGAAAGGAAAAATATATGAGAGTTTCAAATGAATATGGTGAAAGGAAAAATGTTTCCTTTATAATATAATATGATATTAGAAAGAAATTGAAAAGTCATGAGAGTTTCAAATGAATGTGGTGAAAGGAAAAATATATGAGAGTTTCAAATGAATATGGTGAAAGGAAAAATGTTTCCTTTATAATATAGTATGATATATATATATATATATATATATATATATATATATATATATATATATATAGGTTCATTTGAGATCATGTTAATTTTGTGAGACCGTGAGACGCAATCTAAAAATAATTTTAAAATGTAAAATAAAAGGAAATATCCGAAAAAAATTAATTATTATTTTTGTCATTTTCCTTGCCTAAAAAAATAGAAAAAAAAATTACCGTTTTTTTTTTTTTTTTTGAAAAATACATGAAATATTTTAATAGAATATTACACCGTAAATATTCCAATGTGATTTTTAAAATGTAAGAATATTATAGTATTCTAGTAAATTTGTCAGATATGTAAAATATTCGAATATTCTAATAGAATATTTCATAGATATTTCAAAAAAATGGTAACTTTTTTTTTGAATAAAAAAACTGATGAAAATAATATTTAAAAAAAAATCAAAACTTTTTAATTATTTTGCATTTTAAAAATGTTTTTTTTCTACAAAGTTACTGGCGAGGGTTGTGTATCCCCGTCTCATAAAATATAATGGCAAAGAGATTATGCAAAATAACAAAAAGTAGAAATCTTAAGATTAACAAAAAGTAGAACTCTTGAGATTCAATTCCAGCCATACATTTCTTATTTGTCGTTCTAATGCTCCAGCGTACCAGCTGCAATAAGGTATGCGTAATCATAAACGATAATATGACAGAGAGGTATAATCATATAGGATTATAAATGTTTATACGTATATGACAAATCATAAATAATTATGAGAGTTGGTGGCAGAAAAGGTGGTGATGACAGTACTGGTATGTCGGAGGCTTAGAGCAGCAGATGTGAAATACGTGGCTGAGATTGAATCTCAAGATCTCTATTTTATTTTTAATCTCAACGGAACCTCTATATATATATATATATATATATATATATATATATATATATATATATATATATATATATATATATATATATATATATTAAAGAATATTTTATAACGGTTAAAGGAAGTGTAATAAAGTGTTGGTGTCTTGATAGTTGGTGGCTTTCCTTTATTGGTCTACACGTATTATCCAAGTCAGCTATTTGTCAGGTCATTGTTGGTCATGTCGATGCCCAGTCATCATCGAAGAGTTTTCCTCGTATCTCGTGCTATGATTAACCGTAAGTATCCCAAACACACCCGTTAGTCCACATCCACATTTTGTCACCACTCTTCTTTCTATATAATAATACAAAATGCACAATAATGATGTTTGTAAGTGTATGGATTTTTATTAAAATATGAATTGAAAATACATATGTTTTTTGTTTGATTTAAACGTTTTTTTATGTTTGGTTGGTAATTTTTGTGTGATTAAACTTTTGTTTTTTTAGATGGCCTTTCTTATTGGATATTATTGAGGTTTAAGTTTGATTTTGAAAAAAGTGCTTTAACTAGTATTTAGTAAATCAAGATTGTTATTTTACCATTTTGATGATTTTTAATTCTTTTTTATTTTACTATTTTGATGTTTGAAATGGTTGCACGGTTATAACGAAAAGAAAAAATCTTATAAATATGCCTATTCGTTTATGAGATTATGAGGTTATTAAGATGAAAAAATAAATAAATAAAAGAGAAATGTTGCTTAAGTATAAAGTTAACTCACAACAAAGGATTTGCAATCCACTAGCTTCACACCCAAATTTAGTGTAGAAAGCTCTTGGTGAGTGGTATGGTCATTCTAGTGTAATAAAATTTACAAGCTACCAATATAGTTCTAGTCTAGATTGAAGAAGTTAGGAGGCGAAGTACATCTCTATATAAAATGAGTTTGATCTAAGTTCTCCCATATGGCACGGGTCAAGGGTGTTCGCCCCTTGCAGAGTTAACGAAATTGTTATGGAAATATTATTTTCAGATTCTGATAATTGCTTTATAATCAACATTTAACGTTGATTAATCTTATTTTTGGCAATCTTAAGAGTTCGAAAGGCTATAAAACCCTATTTTATGTTCTCATATCAGTGTCTTGAAACGAGACTCTTCCTTAAAAGATTATCCTCATAATTTGTATTTCGTGTAACCCAGACATATAGTTGAAATATCATATTCGGAAAGTGATCACATGATCCTTCAAGAAGATCCATACTACTTATCGATTTCAAAAACCTTTTTGTACTCTAAACCCCTTCTCTCAAATCCAATATTTTTTTTTCTGAAATCGTGAGTGAATCAGTGAATGAGAAGAAATTAAAGTTCAACAAGTTTGATAAGTTCCATGGAAACGACTTTCGTCATTGGAAGAAGAAGATGCACTTTCTATTGACTACTTTGAAGGTGCTTCAAGTTCTGAGCACTCCTTTACCAAAAGCACAAAAAATTGAAATGATGAAGCAAACCAGATGTCGTTGGAAGTGGGATAATGATGACTATATTTACAGAGGCCACAGTATGAACGATATATTTGATGCTTTTATTTGATATCTACCAAAACATGGAGAGTGCGAAGGAATTCTAGAATACCTTTGAGTCTACTCGTTGAGGATGCTTATAGAAAGAAATTTTTGGTTAGTGATTTTAATAACTATAAAATCTTAGACTAAATGCTTTTTATGGAACAAAACAATTAATTCATTTGCATTATGAATCATTTCACTCAATACAAGATGAAGATGAATGAATGTATTGTTGTGTTGCGTGTTATTGAAAATTTACCACCATGTTAGAAGGAATTTAAGCATACGCGAAAACATCAAAATGAGAGTTGTGTCTAGTACTACTCTAGAGTCACCTATAGATTGAGGAATCACTTTTTGTTCAAGAATGTGACAAAACCAAAACGAAATTGTAATGCCCGCAAACTCGGGCTAGACATTTAAGATATTGTAAGAAATCTTAGCTAAAGATGTAGTAGTCGTAATGACTATCTTGTGGATATAAGGAGCACTTAAATCCGACTTTATATGAAGAAGTTATGCTTCTTCGAAGTTTCGCGATCAACCCAACACAGATATATGCGTCATAAAAAGTAAAGCGGTGATAGGTTGCGTATTAGCCTACATAATCTAATCAAAAGTCGTAGAAATCGTAAAAGCAAGAATGTGAATATAAAGAACACCCAAATCTGACTTAATATGAGGAAGTTACTATTTTTTAATGTTTTAGCGCATTAGTTTGGACATAGAAATCGAAGTTCAAATCGGTTGATTGTTAGTAGAAATAATCTAAACGAGATTTTGAAGATCTCGTGAATTGGATTATGTCGATATAAAAACAGTCGAGAACATAATTCGTACGAAGGGGTTATGATTTTTTACGGGTTTTAAGAGTCAAGCTCTTTAAAAATATAAATTTGAAAAGAATGTGAGAATTAGCCAACATAGTCTAAATGAAAGTTATAATACTCATCGATTGTTATGTGTGGATATAAAAAACGTTGAAAACAAAGCTCTTATGAAAAAGATATGCTTTTTAGTAAAATAAAAATTTGTATGCGTGCCAAGTGTGCGATGTGCACTGCTTCTAAAAGGTGGGACGTGGTCCACCAGGATTTTGACACGTGGCCGCAAGGCAGAGGATCAACATCAACATAGAGCGTGACACGCTTGGTCAAAATCCTTCTATAAATAGCAGCCACACTCCTCATTTCCTCCACACATGTTCCAAAATTCTCTCTGAAATTTCTCTGAGGTTTTAGCTCGTATTTTCCTAGATTTTAGAAAAGTTTAGCAGGGTTCTGATTTATCGAAGAGTACAAAAAATGGAAGTGTTCGGGTCGGAGTTCTGCTGGAGAACTTTCCAAACTTTTTGTCAGGATACTTTATAAGTTAAGCTGCACTTCTTTTATTTCAAGTGTAACTTATATTTATATTCATAGTCGTTATTATGAATCTATAAATAAAGATTTATCAATGATTCCATATCATAATATTGATTGATCTACTTACGAGAGTGATGTATAGGATAGATTTAGTAAAGTGTTTAAAGTGAGATTTCCAAACAGTATACTCAGTATATCAAATAGACTTTACCTCCGATATGATCTTACCTAGTTATTCTTTATCTGATAGATCTTGAAAGACACATTAGGATTAGTGAGGAATCTACACTATCATTAGTGGCTATGATTATAAGACAAAGACTTAATGATAATCGTACCTAGATCATATCAAAGGAAAAGCTAAAGTGTTACACGAAGCTCTACCCAAATCAGATGTCATCCAATTTTAACAAGTGAGTGTATAGTTATTTTCATCTTACACATAGATATGAAGTATTTATATAATTAAATGTCATATGTGATTATTATTTGTGATTAAGATATTCTGTGTAAGATGAATAAATTTGAGATGATTTTTATTTAACTATATATGTATTTTCATACTTATAATATATATATATATATATATATATATATATATATATATATATATATATATATATATAAGGTAGCGATAGATGATGAAAGATGAGAAATAATGAGGATAGGCCATGACTTTACTAGCGATGTGCGATGTAGTCATCTAACAGAGTATAGACGACGACCACAGAATATTTAGACAGTCCAGTAGAACATTTGTAGGTTCAAAACATATAGGTGATGAACTATGTGTTCATGAGATTTATTCTATTTCCCCCATGGTTGCCTTATTGCTACGAAATCTCCGAAGCAATATTGTCTAACTATTGTTTTTGATGATCCTTAGGACAAGTCCTTAGAGATGAATATATAAGAAAATGGGGATGGGTAATTGTAAGGTCCCAAAATGGGGATGGGTAATTTTAACATCCTAATCAGTGAACAAATGATATTGCAATCAATCAGAGTGTAGAAGGAGTAGAAGAAAAGATTAACCCAAGCATGCACACATTTATATCATATAAAAGTCAAATACACCTTGGAAAACACACATATACGTCACCCTAAGACTGACACAGACACCTACTACTTATATCACCCCAGCAGCACACGAGTGTATAGCCACACACGCGTGTGCGGCCGCACACACGTGTCCGGCCGCACACAGCCATACAAAATATACAACCACCATAACTTACCCCAATACGCAAACAAGACCTTTACAAGATAGATTCCTAGCCCAAACCACTATATTATGACCTATCAATCTCCCGTTGGTTTGTGGCTAGCATAGACATGGTCTTCAAGCACTTGGTTTCTTGAACAACATTAGGTCAGTTTTTCCCATAGATCCCATCCAAAGTTTTTTATTTAATGATGGGCCAAGGTATGAATGTCTCTCTCTTTAAATCTCATGAGATCCTTAGCACTAATGAGCCTCAAAACTCCTACTCTGCTTTTGAACTTTTATGGCAGCAGTTGCAGTTTCATCATCATAGGCCCCAAATTCCATATCATCAAAATATCCATCACAAAAGTGTTGTGGAATTGGAATCTCCTTCACTTGATTAGTAGCTGGCCATAACGTTATCTTCATCGGTTTGTTAGTTTCAGGGTCAAGGATATCTTTGTCTTTTCTAATCAATGCTTTTGCAGTCTTCATCATTGGAAAGTTATCCCTGACATGTCTATCCAGAAACTGCTTGAAGTTGAAAGCACTAGCATCTTGGGAAGTATTGTGGAATGGAGCCCTTGAGAGTTCAGAGAGATCAACCTTTGTCCAGGAGCTGAAGTCATGAATGTTTTTGTAGTATTATGGATTTCCAGAATTCCTCTTAACCACTCACAACTTAAGCTCAGGATCATAACCCCTCATCTTGAT
Organism: Lactuca serriola; assembly: GCF_051521515.1. Classification (NCBI taxonomy): domain Eukaryota; kingdom Viridiplantae; phylum Streptophyta; class Magnoliopsida; order Asterales; family Asteraceae; genus Lactuca; species Lactuca serriola. The sequence goes on from NC_136413.1 coordinate 5,806,430, forward strand.
CCCTGTACGATCACCATATTTTCTCCTTTTAAGATCAGACACTGTGAGTTGAGGTTCATCTACTTTACGATTCTTATTTGAACTTTTTAAGAAAAGCAAGCCTTCCTTCTGCTCAGTTGTGACTGTTCTTTGGCCATGTTTGATTTTGATCCGTGGAATGGCATTTACAGGCTCGTTCTCAAATCGATCAACAACTCTTGTTGTTCTTGGAGGTGGTTGGTCAACAGGAAATTCGCCTTCGGAAGGCGAGAAAGGAGCTGTGGGAGGATCTTCAATACCATACGACTGTTGAAACAGAGACTAAAATTTATCTCCAAAGGCTTCAAACAGTTTGTTCTTCAAGCTAAAATAGAAAGTAGTCAAAGATCCAATATTAGTCTGTAGCTTAGAGATTTGTTTTGACTTCAAAACATTATCTTCCTCAAGCTCAGCAATCCTAACATCATGCTTTCCAATTAAAATGTACTTCTCAATATTTTGCTGTTTTAGAATGCCAATTTCTTCTTTGAGAGAGGACACATCAGAATCATCATCCCCTGAACGACCTTCCTCGATAGATATTCCTTATCCACGTGAGGAAGGTTCAGAAATATGTTGAGCCAAGTGCCTTGCTACCCTTATAAAGGCTTCATCTAGCGATGGCCTTGTGGGGGAGTATTCTAGGACAGCAGATGACCCACCTGTTTCAAACGTGGTGCTTGGGCCTACTTCGGTAAGAACAGGTGGTGCAGTAACAGTTGTGGTGACGACTGTGGATGGAGCTGGAGGTGCTTGATCTTGAAGAAGCACTCCTTGCCTCGGATCAAGACGCCTTCTTTTCATAAGAGGCATAGAGGTCTGTGTTTGAATCGGATCATTAGAAGATGGTACAGATGTAAGAATAGCTGTATCAGAGGGAGGAATCCCTAAAACTGCATCCTTATGACTTGAAGATTCTACCATCAATCTTGATGTAGGAGGCATGTTTTAAGAACGACATCAACAACCCTAGACTTAGTTGCTATTTGATCAACTTTATTATCATTGATAAAGAAAATGCCAAAGAACACTGAACTTGGACCTAGGTCTTCATGATCAAGATTAAGATTAAGTGGGCTTTCTTCATTGTCAAAGCTAGAAAAATCCATGTCTCTGAGAAAATCATCATCACCATGATTTTCTTCATCATTAGCCACTACATCAAAGTTACTCTGAACCTCCACATTTCATAGTTGGTCATGCTCTTCTACCATGATTGCGAAAGGGGAAACACAACCTTCCTCGTTTTCATGTTCAGAGGCCGAGATAATAATCTCCTCAGTTTCCGTGGGGCTAGATAGATTAGCGGATTCAGATTGTTCACTCTCTTCAGCAAAAAATTCCAAACTTGATCAGTGGATATTTCCCTTCAAAATTAACATACCCTAGTTGATTCTGCTTCATCATACCAAAAGCACTTGAGCCACTAGACTTGAGATCCAGAGTCTCTCCTCCTCTTTCTATTTCAGGGTGCTTGACATTGAAGATAATTTGAAGGAATCTTGGGTACATGAAGAACTTATCCCTCTTGTTTCCTTCAACGTTCAAAATCATCTCATGCAAAATAAACTTTGAGAAATTGAACTCAAATCCAGAAGCTAAGGCAGCAATTGCACCGGTGTTAACCAGGGATATTTCATTAGCTCCTGACTTTCGGCCAGAGATACAGCTCACAAATACATGAGCTAAATATTTCCAGCACGGAGGCAGTAGCTTCTTGAGAGTGGGGGGAAAGGTTCCTTCATAAGCCATTTGGATTAGAATCTCTTGAGCCCTGCTTAGATCAATCTCCTTTGGGAATTCAGGCTTATCACCGATCTGCAAAGTTTCTCGAATAATTCACTCCGTAACCAAGACTCTCTTTCCACGTACATAAGCCTCAAGAAATTTTGCACCCTTATTATCCTTCTTCACAACTGAGTTGCTCCAGAATTCCTTAACCAATTTTTGATAAATGACCGGACAGGTGGTGAGAGCAGAGAACATGCAACATCTTCTTCGACCATCTTTTATGAATTGAAATTCAGAGTGAGCCTCTGGAGGATCAACAAGGTAAACAACCAAGTTGTAAACTTTAGCGGATTCAAGATCTGCCATATTGAGCTAAGAAAAACATAAAAATTCATCAATAAACATCAAGTGTTTTCCCAATAATCAGTTGAGTTAGGTTTTCAATTGGTTAAGTTTCAAATTTTAAAGACAAATTGGGGTGTACAACCGTACACAGAAGTCCAGCAGTACAAGGGGTGTGCAACCATACACGGGTGTGCAGCTGTACACTCTCCAATTTTGCCGAAAAGCTGTTTTCAATAAACTACTGATTCTCAGTCAATTTAACACACGATCATCATAACAAGGGTCGACTAGATGATACCTTCACGTATCAATGTTCAATTTCAAAGAAAATCGAGATTTTTAAGCTGTAGAAGAAAGAGAGAATGCTTTTGGGTGTGCGGCCGTAGTCAAAAGAATGGAAAGAAAAAGGAGTCCGGCCACACATCCACCTTATATACTCCCCTTAAACCCGGTCCAACTAGAATAGGCTACAACTCAATAAGCCTTGAACTCAAGCCCAACAACCCAATAGACATTAAAAATAATATATCTCAAGGACTTATAAAATAAAATTAAAAAATAAAATTAAAACTGAAACTAATTTTTTAAAACTAAATTAAAATTTTATCAAAATGAAAAATAAAAATAAAAATAAAAAATAAAAATAAAAATGAAATCGAAATAGAAATTAAAAAAATTAACTGTGATTTCACCTATACTAACACTAATAATATTTTTGTGATATTGGGATCAAAGTTGTTAGACAACTTTAATCCACTTATTGTTACTTCTTCTTCATGTCCATGTCTGGTCGATCGCTAGTATTGTGGTCCACTTAGACATGAAAAGTTGAGACATGTTTAGGACATACTATAAGTGACAAGACATTAAACCTATAAACTTAGATAATATTCCTAAAAGACCATTCAGCTAACGACGACCAAGGATACTATTGTCCACCTAAATTGAGCAGCGAGATCTACAGATAACCCATAAATATTCAATTTTAGTTGAACTAGAATGTGTTTCCCGCTTCCTGATATACCCCAATAATTAAGGTCTTCCAGAATACTCCTTACATCAGATGAGCAGACAATTATTAGGAGAGAAGATAGATTTAGAATGCATATGTTATACACTCAGGTCGGATATCTTCCAGTCATGCAGAGAGTGCAACATATGACTAACTAGAGTTTAGAGGGATTGAGAAGTAGAAGGTTGCATATGCTGTGTACCAATTCGGATTGTTAATCACGCAAAGGAAACAACATATGGCTAACAGGTAGGAAGAATAACATAGAAGATGTGGAGAGATAGAGTTGCATATGTTGCATTCCAGGTCGAATCTCTTCCAATCAGCAGAGGAAGCAACATATGTATCCGAAATTCCCCAGTTGCCCCCATCAATACCGAAATTAAGGACAAGGTCTGCACATTGAGGAAAAGTTAATCCACAGCTCTAGATACAGATCATTTAATGTATCCGCAGATTCACATGTATATCTCTTTGCTCAACCTACCCAAGCGTCGTATTGTCAAGCTAAATGAAACTATCTAGGTCATTGATTTGTCAGGTCTCTAGATTCCTTAAGTTCATCTGATCCTAGTCACGTCCATTTTGAAAACTTTCCGTGCCTACTAGCACATCGAACACAGAGCTCAGACAATTCGACTATGGCACCTTACATATATTCAAATTATCTATTATCACATGATTATATCACTTCCGAGCACATCACCTACAAACAGAAACTATCAGCAGCATATTTTTAATTTTCTGATTTTAGAATGTTTTTGGATTTTTTTTAATTTCTAATTTTTGTTTGGTTTTTGTTTATTTCTCCCCCTAAATTTGTGCATGGGTGAGAATGAAATTAAAATGCACAAATTTAAACTAACCTAAAACAAAAATTAGTCCTCAAAACGTATGATTTTCAAAAAGGTCACAAACACATTGAATCGAGCTTTGTTAAACGGCTTTGTGAACAGATCCAGCCGAATGAGCGAACGCTCATAACAATCTCTGATGAAATGAATTTTGATGTCAATGTGCTTGGTTTTCGAGTGCTGGAATGGATTTTTAGCAATCTGAATTACAACCTTATTATCACAGAAGATAGGGTTTCTAGATAGTTCAAACCGTAATCCAACACCTGATGTTGTATCCATATAACTTGAGAGCAACAAATAGAGGCAGCAACATATTCCGCTTCATCTGTTAAGGTAGAGACGGTGTGCTGTTTCTTGCATTTCCACGACACCAGATGATCACCTAGGAATTGACACCCTCCTGATGTAGATTTCCTATCAAGCTCACAACCTCCATAATCACTGTTAGCGAAAGCAGATAAATCAAATTCAGAATTTTTCAGATACCAAAGACCTAATTTTAGGTTGTCTTTGAGATACCGAAAGATTCTTTTGACAGCAATAAGATGTGAAAGTTTAGGATTAGCTTGATAGCGAGCACATTGACAAACTGCAAACATGATGACAAGTCTACTTGCAGTTAGATACATTAGCGATCCGATCATCGATCTGTAGTTGGTCTGACCAACGGGTTCGCCATCAGCATCCGGAGTCAGCAGGGGTCTTTCGGCCATCGATGTCAGTGCAGGTTTAGCATCTCGTAACCCGTACTTCTCCAGCATATCCTCCACATGCTTGGCTTGATGGAACATGATCTCAGTTGACTTTTATTGAACCTGAAGCCCCCAAAACATGGTCATTTCACCCAACGAACTCATCTTAAACCTATTTTTCATCACTCCTTCGAACTCTTTGCAAAATTGTGGACTTGTAGACCCAAAGATAATGTCGTCAACATAGATCTAAACTAGAATCTGATCATTATCCACACGTTTAATGAACAAAGTTTGATCGATAGTCCCATGAGAATATCCATGTTCGAGCAAGTGCTTTGTGAGAGTCACATACCACGCTCTATGAGCTTGATGTAACCCATACAATGCCTTGTCCACATTGTAGACATGATTGGGAAACTTCGAGTTAATAAACCCAAGAGGTTGATCAACGTAGATTTCTTCCTTCACCTTCCCATACAAGAAGGCTGTCTTGACATCCATCTGATAAACAGTGAAGTTCATGTAAGAAGCGTATGCAAGGAAGATACGGATAGCCTCCAAGAGAGCCACCAGAGCATAAACCTCAATGTAGTCAAGACCCTCGATCTGTCTAAACCTACGAACCACCAATCTGGCCTTGTTGCGCACTATGACTCCGGAATCATCCTGCTTATTGTGGTATACCCAATGTGTGTCAAGAGACTTTTTGCCCTTAGGAAGTTCAACCAACGTCCAAACCCCAAGTTTTTCAAATTGATTTAACTCTTCGTGCATAGCATCTACCCAGCTGGGCTCATTCAAAGCCATTTCAACATTCTTTGGCTTTATTTGAGAGATAAAGCAAGAATAGAGACATATATTGACATCTCCACTCTGGCTCCTTGTTTTGAAACTATCACCCAGCTGGGCAATGACATTTACGATCGGATGATCACATTAAATGTGTGAAGGTATCTCCTGGCTGATGTCATTGAGTGAAACGGGAAGATTGTAAATGTTGAGAACTCCATCATTTGCTGAATGATTCACTTCAGACGAACCTGTCTCGTTAGAAGAATTAGCCACAAAATCATTAGAAATTTGCTCAGGAAAGAGAAGTTCCATAAAAGTCTGAGTAGCAGCGAAAGAATCTCTGAACATGAAGTCTCTTTCATCAGGAGTAAGAGGAGTGGCATCAACATCTGGAGCACTTTGTTGAGTTGCAGATTTTGGACAAGTAATTGGAACAGATGACTCCACCCTAGGAATTGCAGAAGACACTATTGGCGGTCTGTAAACAACTTCTTTGTCCTCATATTTCAGTACATGCTTCGAACCAGAAGTAGAACCAGATAAACTATCTGAACACACATTGAATGATTTGAACAAAGATGTGGAGTCAAACAGCCAATCAGGACCCATTCTAGCATCCATTTCGTTCTCTTCCAACCAGCGCACATCGAAGGATTCTACGATTTGCTTTGTTCTTTTGTTGTAGACCATGTACGCAGTGCGAGCAGCATACCCCACAAAATAGCAATCATCAGCTTTGGCATTAAACTTCGGGTTGGACTCCAAGTCAAGAAGGGTACAAGGGCAGCCAAATACGCGGAAATGGATGACAGATGGTTTGTGACCATATAGAATTTCATATGGAGTCTTCATCTGGGCTTTGTTGATCAAAACACAATTCTGAACATAGCAAGTAGTTTTGATCTCCTCAGCCCAAAAGAAAACCAGTAACTTTGAGTCACATAGCATCGTCCTTGCAGCGGCTTGCAACGTTCGAATCCTCCGTTCAGCAACACCGTTTTGTTGAGGCGTGCGAACTGAACTATATTGACGCATAATTCCCTTTTCTGCGCAAAAGTGATCAAGAACCGCATTCTTGAATTCTGTTCCATTATTCAGTACGAAGCGCCTTCACCCGGTTATTGGTTTGGTTCTCTATCATTACGATGAACTTCTTGATTAGATTGGATAACCTAGCTTTGTTGGATAAGAAGAAAACCCACGTGAAATGACAGAACTCATCGATCACAACTTGACAGTATGAATTCATGTTGATGCTTAGGACATTGACCGGACCAAATAAATCCATGTGCAACAATTGGAGCACCTAGCTGATTGAATTGACCTGTTTTGGCAGGTGTGGTTTTCTATGATGCTTTCCCTAGGCACATGACACACATTTTTCAAGTGTTATGAAGTCTCTGACAGGCAGGCCACACACCATTTCATGTTTAGCAAGACGATTCAGATTCTTAGTGTTCGCATAACCGAGTCGGCGGTGCAACAACATAACATTTTATTCTGAGACTTTTGAAAAGAGGCAGGTGATTTGCTCAGGAATGTTTCTATTCATGTCGATGATGTATGCATTTCCATCCCACTTTGATTTAACAAGAATCCAGTCATCCGGGATGACAATGTCTGGCTTCAAAATCAGACATTCTTTATCAATGAAATGAGTTGAATAACCCTTGTCACAGATCTGTAAGATGCTCAACAGGCTATGCTTTAACTCGGGAGCATAGTTGACGTTCTAAAAAATTAGCACTCCGTTCGTCACAGTTCCTCTTTACGTAATTTTCCGCCTTCTCTGCCCACAAAGAAACAAATCCCCCATTAGAAGTTTGAATGTTGTTCAACTGGGAGATGTCTCTTTTCATATGGCGGGAGCAGCCGCTGTCGACATACCAAGGTCTGACGACATTCCTCCGCAACTGTCCCTGCAAATGAGCGGGATCATTTAGATTTGGGGACCCAGGTCATTGCTTTCCTGGGTTGACCCTTTACGATCACATACTTATCTTTTGAGCTTTTTGATTTTGAATCATCATTTAAAGCACTCTTAGAGGATGACATTGATTGGTTGGAAGTTAATTTGGGCACCTACTGGTAGTTAGGTTTCTTAAAAATTATGTGTGATTTTGAAGCATTTTCCTTTTTAGTTTGCTTTGAGCATTTGGATTTTCTACCGGAAGTGGTTGAAGACCCATATCTACTCTTTGATGAAACCGACCTTTGTTTAGCCTTGCTCGATTTTGGCAAAGTGTTTGTGACTTTTTTTTATTGAAAACCAGTTTGTTCTTTTGAAAAAGTGCCATTTTCTTGTTATGATTATCTTTCCAATCATTATCTCAAGGGCGAGATCTCTAGGAATTTCTAGTTAAAGACCTTTCTCGAGACTCATTCTCTCTCCTTGGTGAAAAAAATGCACAAATACTTTATTAGAACAATTTCGAGTGATATGACCGGCAGTACCACAATTGAAACAAATTTGCTTATTATCACTAGACTTGATACCACCCTAATTAGATTTCATGCTCTTATCTACTTTTCTAACTTTTACACATGTGCACGTGCAGGAGTTAGACTGTGTGACAGATGTAAAAGGTGTGGATGTACCAGTGTCAGATTTGATAGATTTTTCAAAAGCAACACCACATTTTTCAGAATTATCAGTTTTAGACATCACATCATCACAAACAAAAGCATCAGTCTTAAGAATAGACACAGACTCATCACAAATGGGAACACCAAACTTAGACACCAATTTATTAGACTCAGACTTCTCATCTCCTTGCTTTCCCTGGTTTACTAACACATCTGCATTCGAAGTAGAAATATTAGTATCTAAAACCCTAGAACTAGGACCTGTTGGCTGTTCAGCAGCTGGTTTACCATAACTTGTAAGTCCCCAATCTGCTTGTGTATCAATCAGATCCGTTTGATGGTGCGGAATCCCAATAAAACGGATGATGTCAGATCAAATAGAAGAGAAGAATAAGAAGAAGAATATGAGTCATCAATGTATTGAATAGATTGGAATGATGCTCCTTTATATGAGATTCACACACACACATAAGCTCCTATGTTCTCTTCTGTTCATCAATCTACTCCTCAACCCTAACACCTATATATATATTAGGGAATATGGGCTTGGTGAACATGGTTCGTAAATGGGTTTACGACCGTAAACCTGTTTACGGTCGTAAACACTGACCGTAAACACCCCACCTGGTCATAAACTAGACTGTAAGCTCATAAAATATTACATAAGAATACAATTGCCCAGAAAAGCAAAGTATAAACCATATTTTCACCCAAAAATCTCCCCCTTGGTTTATAGCTTTCTTTTCTTAATTGACCCAACAAGCTCCCCCTAAAAAGTAGCTAGCTCTTCTTGTCAATTTTCAATGGGAGCTTGGCTTCAGCTTTAACCTTCGATTTCTTCACAGCATCAGGATGAAAATATGAATCTTCCATGAATGAATTCATCTTGAGCCCTTGAGCTTTTCTTCAGAATTTGATGTTGAACGCACATTGGGTGAGGAGGCTTGATGTACTGATTCTTGAAAGATAGCGCTTTCAGCTTGAGAATCTTCAGTGAGAACATCAGAGAGAACAAATCTTCTGGATCACTTTAGCAGGTACAACGATAGCAGCAAACTAATTGAGGAGGCATCAATGCAATCCGTCACATAATCTTCAAGAACAATTTCACCTTGCTACTAGGGTTGAAGGAATGAATGTTGAAAGAATAATCTTCATTTCTTGCTCCTTCGAATGAGAATTCTTCGATGATCATGGATGAAGCCTTGACTTAGAAATCTTCGACACAAACTCCATGAGTTTCATCTTTACTTGAATTCACTTTTCAAGACAAAACAAAACTAAAAGAAAACTTAGCACACAAATTAAAACATAAACAAAAATATTTTTGGATTTTTGATTTTTTTTTGAACAAGAAATAAAACAGAAATAAAAATATTTTTGGATTTTTGAGTTTTCTGATTTTTGTTTATTTTTTTTATTTTTGATTTTTTTTAATTCCCCCCTCAATTTGTGCATAGAGGAAAATTATGAACAAATTTAAAAAAAAAACAAAAATATTTGGGATCAAAGTTGTTGGACAGCCCTATTCCACTTGTTAGTACCCTTATTTTTATGTCTTCGTCTGATAGATCGCAAGTATTGTGGTCCACTTAAGCACGAAACATTGGTGACAGAATTTGGACAATTTACGAATGACATGACATATTTAGCCCTTATTCTTAAATAAATTTCCTTGGGGCCATTTAGCTGACTACAACTAGGGATATTGTTGTCTACCTAAATTGAGCAGCGAGATCTACAGACCATCTGTATGTGTTCAATTTTTAATTGTACTAGAACGTGTTTCCCGCTTCCTGAGATGCTCCAGCCATCAAGGAGTTCCAGAATACTCCTTACATCGGGTGACAATTATTAAGATTGAAGATAGATTTAGAATGCATATGCTATACATCCAGTTTGGATCTCTTCCAATCACACAGAGGATGAAACATATGACTAACTGAAGTTTTAGAGGGATTGAGAAGAGAATGTTGCATATATTGTGTACCAAGTCGGATTATGAGTCACGCAGAGGAGACAATATATGGCTAACAGATAGAAAGAATTGCATAGAGAGAAGATGCAGAGAGATAGAATTGCATATGTTACAGTCTAGGTCAGATCTCTCGATCACGTAGAGGAGGCAACATATGAATAACAAACAGAAAGCAAGAAAATAACCTTCTACAGACCTAGTTTATCGGAATTCCCCAATCACCCCATCAAAACCAGAATTAAGGACAAAATCCGCACATCGAGGAAAAGTTAATCCACAGTCTTAGATACGGGTTCATTTAATGTGACCGGTAGATTCTCATGTATATCTCCCTGCTCAACCTATCTGAGCGTCGTATTGTTAGGCTAAACGGATCTAACTAGTTCAATGTTTGTCAAGTCCTTGAATTTCTTAAGTTCAAATCTCCCTAGTCAAGTCCATTTAAAATCTTTCGTGCCTACCAGTGCATCGAGCACAGAGCGTAGACAATTCAATTTTGGTACGTTACGCAGACTCAGATTGCCCGTTATCACTTGATAATATCATTTCCCGATAATAACTACTAACAAAAAATTGTTTAGAAAACGAAAATTGTCTTTAAAATGAATCATAGTAAGATAAACTCAGGAGTATAGAGAAGAAAACACAAACCGTAATTCACCGATTGAATTTGCGTCCAGAAGGTCTGAGAACAGCACGCATAATCTCAGAAAAGATCCAAAAATTCTTTACGTCATTAAGCAGTAACCCCATGTGATCCCTTCCTTTCTTCCCTTCTTTCCTTTCTTGCGAATGACATATATTCTCGAACAAAGTTCTGAATGTTGTACAAATGAGAGATGCATCCTATCATGTGCCTGGAACAACCACTACCAACAAACCGAAGTCTGATGATATGCCTCCATAGCTGCTCCGACATAGAGCGGGATTAGTTGGTCTTTGGAACCCAATCCATTTTGAAACTGGGTTGACCTTTGTTATCGACACACGGTACTCTTTCCCATGACATATCTTGCTTATCACGAACAGAAGATGTAGAAATATTAGAAGCATTAGGAGATTTGGGAGATTGAGCCTTCGGAACCCATTGTAGTTGGGTTTAACCCATTTCTTTTTCGATCTGATGGGTGGCTCAGTACTTTCTTTTGATCTTGATGTCGACCGTTGAGATGGCTTTGACCTAACCGGTCTTTGTTTCACTAGAGCATCTCTTGGATTGGGCTTCTTGACCGACATTCCCTTCTTGCCTTTGGGATTCGGATTCTTGGCCTTTTGTGCATTCCAATCACCATTGTCTGAACGTGGCCTTGAGGGGTTTCTTTTGGAAAATCTCCCTCTTTGCGTGTTCTGCCAGCCTTGTGCATATAAGGGAACGTATGCACGATTAGGACAATTTCTGGCAATGTGTCTAGGTGTTCCACAGTGAAAACAAGTCTTTTTCTTCATTGTGAAGTTATTTCTTCCTTCCCCTGGTGGCGTATCCATGCCTTGTCTCTTATTGATCCCACATGCACACTTGCAACAAGCACTCTGTTGCGCTGGAATTGGATGCCTGTATTTCTCAACAGCAGGTTTGTTAGGCGTAACAGAATTCGAAGCAACAGATTCTGAGCTCAAATAGTCATTGGTTTGTTCAGTAGTGTTCTCCTTGTTCTCATCTTCTGCTACTTTACATGCACATGAAGTAGAAACATTAGTATTTTCAACCTGAATACCTCCTGACACAAATCCATCTGGTTTTCCATATTGATGATGTGCCTCCCTATCAATTTCTTCCTGTGTCATAGGGATGGATGTGTATTTATGATTGAAAGGTGGAGGAACACTATCATACCCTAGACCCTTGTTTTGATTTTCTTTGAATTTTAATTGGGTTTCAAATAAGGACTCGACTGTCTGACTTGACACAGTATAATTTTTGAAACTAACATCTGTTTTTCCACACTTAATTTTCAAAGTGTCAAGTTCTTCAGTTACAGCAGCAAGTTGTCTCTTAATATAGTCATAATTTTCACACTTGTTGCTATACTCTTCCTGAAGCTTCCTATAGTCTTTGGTTTTTGCTTCTAATTCACTCTTCAGGGGTTTCTATCGTTTCCTAAGTTGATATCCTTCGTATTTTAGGTCTTCGACTTCCCTTTTTAGCAAATCATTATGTTTACGGAGAATTTTAATCATATCTTCACAGGATGGAGTACATGAAACTTCATTGACTGGGATGTTTGCAGAACTCATTGTTTCTCCACGTTTCAAAGCATCAAGCGCTTCAATTACATCAGCAATACTAAGACGATTGAGATCTTTTGTCTTCTTGATGAAAGCTACGTTCATATCCCACGATTTCAGAAGAGAATTCAGTAGCTTTTTGTTTATCTCAGATTTGGTCAAAAAGACCCCAGATATATTCATCTCAGTATTGAGAGTGGTGAATCGCTGCAGCTGAGCCTCCAGGGTTTCTCCGGGAATATAATTGAACATATTGAAGTTTTGTCTTAACATCCCCTGATGATTCTCTTTCATGTCTTCAATTCCCTTGTTGACCTCAAAAGCCATTAAAAACACAACTCGAAGCTAAAATAAAACTTAAACTAAAATTTAAAAAAAATGCCCTTTGACTATAAACCTCAAAAGTCAACCTTAAAAGTCAAATTTAAAAAGTCAAACTCAAAAGTCAAACTGGAAAAATCAAACTTAAAAGTCAAACCGAAAAGCTAAATTTGAGAATTTTAAAAATTAAACGAAAAAATCAAAGTTTAAAGTCAAGGTTCAAACTTGAAAGTCAAAGTCAAAAATAAAAGTCCAAAATTAAAAACTATTATTATTATTATTATTATTATTATTATTATTATTATTATTATTATTTATTATTATTATTATTATTATTATTATTATTATTTTATTATATTTTGAATGAAAAAGTAATTTAAAAATAAAAGCAATTGAGTTATTGGGTTACAAGTGTCAAATTTTGAAAGTTGGAACCGAAGGGGAGTCTTTTTGAATTAAAAACGGAAGGGAAGTATCAAAAGGTAGCCTAGCTGAGTTGGTTAAGGCATGGGGCTGATGAATTAAAGGTCGTGTGTTCGATTCTCGGCACTCCCCAAATCCGTTTCCAATTTTTTAATGTGCGAAGCGAAGATGCAAGGATGCGAGGACGAGGTCCGAACTTCGGACCCTATGTGACGCTGGCCGTAAACCCCGAGGCCTCAAACTCGGACCGTGAACCTCAGGCCATGAACTCTGAGGCTGTAAACTCTGAAACCCTAGCCGCCGCCGAGAAACTCTGGCCGCAAACTGTTTACGGCCGAGAACCCTTCAATGGCCGTAAACCCTTCAAAAAACAACGTTTTTCACCATTTTTGCTCCAAAACTCGATCCAGAACTCGTTTTTATGAAAAACACGAAGAACAAACTCCCCTTATTTTTCAGATCTGACAAAATTGACTGATACAATCCAAGCTCTGATACCAATTGTAAGTCCCCAATCTACTTGTGTATCAATCAGATCTGTTTGATGGTGCGAAATCCCAATCAAATGGATGATGTCAGATCAAATAGAAGAGAAGAAGAAGAAGAAGAATATGAATCTTCAATGTATTGAATAGATTGGAATGACGCTCCTTTACATGAGATTCACACACACACATAAGCTCCTATGTTCTCTTCTGTTCATCAATCTACTCCTAAACCCTAACACCTATATATATATATATATATATATATATATATATATATATATATATATATATATATATATATATATATACACACACACACACACACACACACACACACACACTAGGGAATATGGGCTTGGTGAACATGGGCCGTAAATGAGTTTGCGGCCGTAAACACTGACCGTAAATACCCCACCTGGCCGTAAACTAGACTGTAAGCTCATGAAATATTACATAAAAATACAATTGCCCAGAAAAGCAAAGTATAAACCATATTTTGACCCAACATAAATCATGTATGGTTCTCTATCAATTTCTTCTTGGGACAAAGGAGTTGGAATATAGTTGTGATTAAATGGAGGAGGGACACTCTCATATCCTATTCCTACTTGCTTATGGTCTCTCCACTGCATTTGTTCTTCAATTATTTTTTCAACCTTTTCACTTGACACGTCGAACTTCTTAAAATTGAAATCAGCATTTTCAAAAAAAATTTTCAATGTGTCAAGTTCTGCAGTTATAACAGCAAGTTTGCTTTTAATGTGATCATAGTTTACACACTTGTTGCTGTAATCTTCTTGCAATTTCCTGAAGTCCTTACTTTTGGCCTCTAATTTTTCTTTTAATGGTTTTTGTTGTTTTCTAATAGTATATCTCTCATATTTAGATCCTCATTTTCTCTTCTAATCTACTCGATTTGATCACACAAAAACTTGACAGTCTTAATACAAGATTGGGAACAAACAGTTTCACTAACCTCCGATTTTGTAGGCTGCGGCATGGTTTGAACTATGAATGCGAATTGGAGTTCCATCATTTCTGCTTCTGGGTCTGTTTCAGCTTCTCCTTCAGCAACATCATTGATATGGGCGAGATGAGCATTTTCAGGTCCTGAAATATTCAGTGTCTGAATCTGGTCCTCCCAGTCAAAAGACTGAGCAACCACTGCCAGATTAGCATTCTCACTATTGATAGCAGCACTCCCACGACTATTTTCCACTGGAACCATTGTTCTATCATTGCTTACCCATCTGTCTGGCTTTGAACACTCATGAGCAAAATGACCTGGCTATTGGCAATTATAACAATGCAGCTTTCCCTTGTTAAACCCTACCTTCTTATCAGCATTCATCCCCTAGTTGGTATTTCCCGTCTTCTTTGCAAATTGCTTTTCCCTGAACACTGTCATAGCTATCTTCCAAGTAATATCCATCTCTTCCACATCTTCTGGATGAATTTGATCCAGATCAGCAAATGAGAGTTGAGGTGGAAGCTCTCCAGCTACAAAAGCATTGTAGCAATTGACAAGTCCAGTAGCAAGAGCTAAGTTTTCATCGCTTTCTTTGGGATTGGGAGCAGGAACCATAATTGGTGCTTTGGAGGAGGAAACAGCTTGTGAAACAACAAAAGATTAACTTTGTGGATGAGACATAGATGACGAAGCAACAAAAGGTGCAGCTGATGAAGCAACAAAGGTTTGATGCTAAGGTTGTTGAACAACAAAAGCTTGACTTGGAGAGGAGGTAAAAGATGAAAAAGCATTATTTGAAGAAATCCCAAGATTTGTAGTCGAGTAGGAATTCAAATGATTGATCTCTCGTTGTTTATCATCAAGATCACAACTATAATAATGTCCATGAGTTCAGCCAAACTAAGTAAATTGAGATTCTTGGTTTTCTTGATGACAACAACATTCACATCCCATGTCTTTGGGAGAGAATTAATCAACCTCAGCAACACTCATTTCATTGGTGAGTGCGATAAAGCATTGGAATTGAACTTCCAAAGATTCTCCAATAATGTGATTAAACATATTGAACTTCTGTCTCAGCATGTCTTGACGGCTTTTTTTCATATCCTCATTCCTTTCAAATACTTCAATCAAAGCTTCCCACACAGCCTTTGCTAAAGTGTATTCTCTAAATCCTTGTGCAATCTCAGGGGACAGTACCATTATGAGGGTAGCCAATGCTCTTTCTTGATCTTCAATCTTTTCAAAGTCTTCATCGGTGTAATGCTCAATCGGTTTCTCAACAACTGTTTCATCCTCGAGTCCTGTAGTGATACGAATTGGTCCTCTTAAAATACTGCTCCAAATTTTGAAGTCTTTCATTTTGATATATTTCTCTATGCGGTACTTCCATTCTGGAAATCCCTCGGCAGATAGCAACCGATAAATTCTAGTGGTGGTTCCCATTATGTTGTCCAATTCATGATGAGTTGATGAGATTTGGGAGTCCATTCTTGTTTGTTGTTAATGGTATTTTAGAAATGAACAGATCAAAAATTTAACAAGAAAGATGCTTAAAATTAAGATGTTCAAGATGCTAAAGGATTTGCGACCGAACACTTAACTGTACACACTTACAACCTCACACTGAACCATACACACTTTCAATCGCACACACTCAACCCCACACTCATCCGCACACATAGCCGCACACAACCACACACTCAGCCGCACACCTTCAACTGTCAATTGTACACCTTCAACCTCAGCCGTACACCTTCAACTGAGCTCAACCGTACACTCGCAACAATCCAAATTGACACTGATCTTGCTCTGATACCAATTGTAAGGTCCCAAATTCTAAGATCCTAATTAGTGATCAAATGATATTGCAATCAATCAGAGTGTAGAAGGAGTAGAAGAAAAGATTAACCCAAGCATGCACACGTTTATATCATATAAAAGTCAAATACACCTTGGAAAACACACATATACGTCACCCTAAGACTGACACAGACACCTACTATTTATATCACCCCAGCAGCACGCGAGTGTACAACCACACATGCCTGTGCGGCCACACACAAGGTGTATGGCCACACACACGTGTCCGACCACACACAACCATATAAAAGATACAACCACCATAACTAACCCCAAGCCCCAAACAAGACCTTTACAAGCTAGATGCCTAGCCCAAACCACTATATTTTAACCTATCAGTAATCATGTAAATTGTGTGATGTGAAATACGGAGTTAAACAATTTTATTAAATTATTATGGGTTGAAAACCCTCTATACTCACTAGGGCTCCCAGCCTGACCCACTCAGTTTCTTTGTATCACAAATAGCAGTACAAAGGTACATGGATAATGATGTTTGGATATGATGATAAATTCGAGGAGATGTAGGCCATTGTTATAATAAGATGTTGTAAGGTCTATTAAGATAAGTTTATGCTTTGGTTGTGTATTAGTTAACACATCCCAAGTTTTTATATATTAATGAAAACCGTTTCTTCGAAAATAATTTAAATAAAGTTTTGTGAACAAACTTAGCAACAGAAGACTAATCTGTATTAAATAATCATAAAGAAAAAGTTTTTAATTGGCCGTAAAATTGGGGATGTCATAGTTGGTATCAGAGCATTAGTTTAAGTGCATTAGGAATTATGAGAATTTCTAGACTTAAACTTAGAGATTAAGTGATGATGGTGAGATGTGTGCCTAGAATATTTTAGGTTATATAAATAAATAGACACAAGCACTAGGTTATTGTAGGGTGAATACCTTAATAGCTATTATGTGATAAATGAGAATTATTATATAGCATAACTTAGGTTGAGTAACTTACTTGGTATGATGTGTACCAACATACTGTTGGAGAGATGTCTTGTACGTTAATTTGTGCTAATTGTTATGTAATCTTACATGCCTTAGGTTACTCACCTAGATTTCTATTAATCAAATAAGTTCTAAGGTCTATTGCCAACCTAGAGAAGAATAAAGGTAATTCTATGTGTGCAGAATCTAAATGTTTAATTATTGTATTAGAACTGGCATATAGCTTTTCGAGGAGATAAGGAGACTTACGATAATGAATAATAACCATCAAGTGATATCGCAAATGATACCTAGAGAGTGGTATAGTACTTATAGAGTACATTTAATTGAAATAATAGCATCTTTGGAGAGATGTTGTATGTTTAAAGTAAATTTAAAAGGATGAAATTTGGCATAATCCATGAATTTGATCCACCGCTGACCAGATTGAAGCAGTGATTACTTACGAATTTAGGAGAGATGAAGATGGTGATAGATACCCTAGTGTTATCGAAGTTAATGTTAAATGATATATTGTGCAAAATTCGAGGAAGACAAAGAGGTTAAGGCTGACAGAGTTTTCAAACTCAATAAGCCGAGACCTTATCTATTGTTGCGATGTAGTATGCGGTTCGAGTGGTGTGTTAAGAGCTGAATTGTACCAAATACAGGATGCTCTAACTTAGTAGTTAATAATACTAAGTGGCAGTTGGCTTCTATCACATATTTATGAAATTTCCATAGTATGTTAAGCTGACTTTACCATACATGATTGTAGTGATGAAATTAGTCATTAGTTTGTGAAGTGCTAATGGTCTTACTTTTTTAAGGAAAGTTAGAACATTTAGTTAAGGAGGCGATACATCCTTAGTATTGCATGAGAAGAAATGTTGGTTTTAGGAACGACAGAGAATCAAGTTGAAGCTTGTAGAATGTGCTGAGATATAGATAAAGTAAATACTTCCTAGGATCAACTCATATGAAGTAGACATGAAAGATGTACCGATGGGAAGTAGAATTTCTAAGATTAACTCATATAAAGGAATGACAATGTCATGGAACGATGATGAAATGAGATACATGGACTTGCATGTGTTCAAAGATGATACAAGTAGTTGGAGAGCGTTTAGATTAAATTCTAGTTTAGTGTGCCTTGTAGACTAGGCACTACATGAGAAAGAATCTATATAAAGAACCCGGAAGAGAAATACCTAGCAACCTAGATAAAGTACAAGATTATGCTAGATCGAAAAGAGGTGTGAGAAGGATCCTAGATACCTAATCAATGTGAAAATTCTTGGTGGAAATATTGATGAGGCTATCAACATTTATAATCAGATTTAAATGAACAAAACTTTTCTTCTTCTCATGATCTCAAGGAAGATTTTAAGTCTTGGTTTGTTAGTCACTCGTTCATAAATCAATCTATCATTGATAAACATTCCACGACTAATCCTAAAAGTGTCACTGTTTTCACTACCCATCTAACTGCTTTAGATCCTACTATTAGAAACCCTGACTTTGACATTCCCACCAAAAGCACTAAAATCAGTTTTCCCATTTCTAATGGTGAATTTTATTCCACACATGAGAAACTCAATGAGTCCATGAATATACTGTTAACTGTCATGTCACTGGTAATTCTCATTTCTCTGAAACTAATGAATCTTTGTGTACATCAGCGTATTAGGCCCTCTCCATATCCTGTCACATAGAAAAATCTATGTTTCTAGGGCTTGTTAAAAAATTCATAAAATTCATGAAGATCCTTCTCATAAGATCAGTAAGGTTTTATCGGATAACTTACTAAACCGTTTTCCCACTACCTGTTATGATATTTTTTTCTTTAGTGAAAAGACCCATTGAAAAATAGGTTAGATTGTCCTAATTTGTTTCATAGAATTGCAGGGTAAGGAGCATTTTTGGTATCTTGATAGTGGATGCTCTAGGAATATGATGCGTTGTAAGTCTTTCCTTAGTGATTATGTTGAAAAAGATGGCCATGTAGTGACTTTTGGAGACAATAAAAAGGAAGAACTGAGGGGTTTGGATCTATTCAGTGGATGACCATGGAATTAAAGGATATTTCTTATGTTAAATTTATAAAACATAATCTCATCTATATCATTCAACTTTGTGACATTGGCTACAAGGTTTACTTCAACGAGGTGGAAGGAAACATCATTGATTCAAAGAATTCAATCTTGCTTACTGCTATCAAGAGAAATAACATTTATGTGCTTGATGTGTTTGTTGGTTCATAAGACAATTATTGCTTTGTATTTTCAGTACTTTATTTCTTTACTTTAAAAAATTACAAAAATACAAAAACAAGTCTTTTGCTTTAGTAAAACCAAACTTTCACGTTTTACATAGACTTTCAGATTGCCAAGGGGACACTTGTTTTGAACTAACAATCTCCCCCCTAAGTAATCTTGGCAATCACTGAGCTTTTACACTTGATATCCAAAGATGAATAGATATGTAGTTTGCACCCAGTGTCTAACTTCAATCAACCAATTGAGCTGTTTGATTAACTATTCCTTTATTTGTTCGGAAGTATCAGATTTGGTAGTTTTGGTAATGATTTTTTGAAGCACATTGGTGTGAACCAAGTGCTTTTGGTTAACCCCGATGAATTCCTTCTATTATGAGTTCTTCCTCTTGTATATATGTATCTGAGCTCAGGTTTTGAAACAAGACCTTCATTTAGCTGATTAATCTCTTCCAGCTTTGTGTCAACTGGAGCAAGTAGCTTCGCGGTCTTGAACAAGGGATTAATTTCAACATTCAAGTGATTAAATTCAACAATATAATTCTTTAGTATGTTTAATGTTGTAATGTAGGCTCTAATTCTTGTTACACTATCTTGTTTGTCTTCGAGATGAGCAACAATCATGAGTACTTCATTTGGGTTGATTATTAGGAGGCCAACATCTAAGATTGTGAGCTTCTTCTGGGAGTTTCGAATGATGTAGTAGCTATGGCGAAGGAAATCTTGTTCGAACTTCTTAGTACTTTACTTCCACAACCACTAATTTGTGTGATTTCTCGTTTTGACCACACTTGTTTTTTGGTAAGACATTGGTGGCGTAGAAAGTATTTAAAGATTATCTCTCTGTTTCGATGAGAATATATTGATCATTGTGGCACACGAGGAACTGGAGGTTACTTTCTGAACTCCGGTCCTTCAAACAATTGTGTTGTAGAGGAAATTATTCGTGAGATATCTAGACACGACTTTGACAAAAAAAACCGAAAATGACAATTCATTTTGGGCATCTTTAGATAGTGATGTTGATGAAGAAATTAGGTGTGATGACGACTATTCGTTTAATTCCTATGTTCCAAACTCTATAGTTGTTTCAAAGTCTACCTTAGTTCCGATAAAACCTTTTTCAACAATCCATCTGTCGTAAAATTTTCTAAGTCAACGTATGAATCTAAGGAGAAACCATGGTTGAACAAGAAGGATATTGTTCATCCGAAGGTAGAGGCTAGAAAAGCATTAAAGAATAGTCATGACACCTTGGCTCTAAAAATAAATTAAAATGAGTTAATTTTGAGATCTCACCAAAGAAAATTAACTATCCTTGGAAAGTGTCTTATCTATTACTCACTGATACTTCGAAAGGCATGATTTTCAAACCAAATCACATTTTGAAATCAAATGCTCGTATAAGAACAGTGACTAAAGGGAAAGGATACTTGGAATTCTTCTAAAGGTCCAGTTCTAAAATATGAATGGAAAGTTAAAGGGAATATAATTTCATATGAATCTCGGAAAATAACTCTTCCAAAACTCTCTTGAAAACTGTCATTCCAAAGAATGATGTGTCTAAGCCACCAAAAGTGGAATATGATTTTTGGATCAATGAAAGGAATTTGACATTCTAAATTTTCCAAAATAATCTCGGAAAGAGCAATCCGAGATCCTAGTTGTTCGAAAATATAAAGCCAAGTCCAAAGCACATGCTAAAGTCCCTCAATCTAACTCGGAACCTAATAACTCCAAAACTCACTAACTTTGCAGGCGTTTTGAGCTTCGAAACAAGATATAATTTGTTGTATTGGTAGTTCTTGTTCCATGCATATGACTGGGTAGAAAGATTTCTATGAGATCTTAACTTAACTCAAAAAGTTGGTTACGTTACTATGTAAACAACACAAATTCTCATATTCGAGGTTATGGCATCCTGACCAATGGCAACTTCTTTGTCTCAAATGTTGCTTATGTGGTAGATGCGAATCGAAGAGTTGAGTCCTGCAAGAAGCATAGTTATGTCGTGTCAAAAGATATGAAAGAATGTATCATCAAATCAGATCGAAACAAAGACATGTATCCATTGGATATCAATATGATCGTCAGAAATCCTCAAATGTGTTTTCTTACAAAAGTTGTTCCTGATGTCAGTTGTTTGTGGCATCGAAGACTTGCTCATCTAAATTTCTAATCCATGAATGATCTGGTTTTGGAGAAATGGTTTGAGCTTTGACACTCCTCAAGTTTAATAACGATCATCTATGTAATGTGTGTGAATATAGGAAGAATTCCAAGAAAGGACATCCAATTCTTATTGAAAAGTCAATTTCCGAGCGACTTGAACTCCTTCATATTGATTTATGTGGTCCATCTGTTGTTGAAAGTTTGAATCACAAGAAATACATACTTGTGATGGTTGATGATTACACTATATTTACTTCGGTTTTCTTCTTAAAGTTGAAACTGGAAACAAATTCCTAGCTCAACAATTTTATCAAGGGAGTCAAAGTTCTGACAAAGCTAACGATCGGAAGAGCTCATAGTGATAATGGAACCGAGGTCACAAATTCCACTATTGAAGCATTCTTGGTTAACAAAGGCATCGAACATAACTTTTCTTCTCCCAACACTCCACAAAAAAATGGTACCATAAAAAAAAAAGCATAACTCGAGTTAAAGCCGCTTGATCAATGTTGAATTTGCAAATCTACATCTTTATCTTTGGGCTGAATCAATCTCCACAACATGCTTTACCCTTAATCGAAGAATCATGAATCAACGAGTCAATATGACATCGTATGAAGATATGAATGGTCGGAAGGCTAGTGTCTCATTTCTACACATCTTTGGATGCATATGTTTCATCAAGAACAACCGTGATCAACTCACCAAGTCTTGCATGGTAAGATTCCACAGCTCTTGCTCCAGCTTTTAAATCTCCTCTATGGGATTGTATTCATTAGTCAACAACTATTTTACTTCATCATAGTAGGTGACATTAGCTATGCTAATACCCATGATTTTCGCATGGGTAGTTCACCATGATAATGTTGTATCCTCGAAGCTATAGGCAACAAATCTAACTTGAAATCTTCAGCATATAAACTGATCTTAAATACTGCCTCCATCTTCTTGATTCAACAACTCAAACCTATTACTCCTTCATTTCCATAGAAGGGCTTGAGCTTGAAGTTCATGAATTCCTTATAATTACAGTTCATTGTGTGACCTTCATTACCATCCTGAGTACTATCTCCTCCGGTTCCTCCGCCTTGTCTGGATCCGACATTCCTATTGGTTTCAAAGTTTTCTAGAGCATCCTTGACCCTTTGGGTGATCAACGACTTGAATGTTGTTGAGTCCATGTTCAATGGTATGGGTTTAGTTGTGCCCCATGATTCCGTTTGGTGACTCTTCTCGGAGCCTAACCTCCAAGGGCGGATCCATATTTCGGGCAGTATGTGCATTTTTCCTACTAAATAAAATTACATAGTGTTAATTCTTTAATAACAGGACATCCACTTTGCCCTCATAGATAGTTAAGTCTTGATTTCTAGTGGTAAACTCTTATTTTTATTTATATATGTTGTATTGAATCTATCTTAATTTATATTGGACTTGTTTTTTATCTATATAAGCATAAAATCTAAATAATAAAATTGGCATATAGTATTCTTAATTAGAGTTAGGTATGTAAGAGGAGGAATAGTTAAGGTTCTTGAATTTCACCCAAACTGCATATTGGGGAAAAATTCAAAAAATGGATTAGTGTCTAAGTCCATAACTATATTTGGTATGTAGTTGACCCAGTTGTTGCATGGTCCTATTGGGTTTCCTTCACCAAAGCAACTGTATAGGATGATATATATATATATATATATATATATATATATATATATATATAGAGAGAGAGAGAGAGAGAGAGAGAGAGGATATTATGGTTTATTAATATATTATCTGAATAATATATTAAAAAAGAAATCATATTAGTGAATTAATATTGATCAAGATTTAATTAAGAAATTGATTTTGTGATCAAAAGAAATTAATTGAAATAAGGGGACTAGAATTGTAATTATAAGATAATTGGATTTTGGGCTGTGGATCTTGTGGATTAAGGGAGTGGACGAAATTAGGGTGGAAGCCCACCTTGAAATCATCCAAGGGCCCTATTCCAGAAGGTTCTTGGAGTTTCTTAGGGCCTAAGCTATCCAATTAGGGTTTTGACTGAAACCCTAGCAGCTCAGCTACTTAAGGACCCAAAAGGCTTTGGATTTCGGCTACTAGTAGAAACCCTAGAGTTCCTATAGCCATAATTGTGCCTCATTCCCTCTCTTCTTGATCATCTTCTTGCCTTGGTGTTTGTGATCCATTAGAGGTATTACAATTGTGATACTAAGCTCTTGAAGATCGAAGATTCTTGCTACCATCAAAAGGTAGTCATCTAAACTTGTATTAGTTGTAGATCTTGATTTTTATAGTATGCTAGATTTGGGTTTGCAAGCTTTGGATGAATTTGCATGTACACTAGAGAAACCTGATGGGTTTTGAGCACTACATCATTCCTATGGTGTACATGCAAACCCTAATAGCATTTGAATCTAGTTTGTCTAATGAACATGCAATTGAATATCCAAAGCTATAAACCCTAGATCTAACATATTATAATTTGAATTAGGGTTTAGATCATACCTTTGATTGTTATGTAGCAATAACAATCTATTCCTTGGCTACAGAAAGCTTAGTGCCTCAAGTGTTGCATCTCTAATGGAGTCACAAACACCATAAGCAATAAGGATGAAGAAGGAGGAGAAGGAGAACACCAAAAACGACTAGAAACCCTCTTGGAAGTGTTCACCAGCTTTTTGGGGCCTTAGGGGTCTTTATACACTTAGGCTATTAGGGTTTTGCACTTAGGAAACCCTAATCTGACTGCTTAGGCCCTAAGTAGCCCATGGACTCCTTTTATCATATCCCTTGGACGAATTCCTTATGGGCTTCCCATAGCATTCGTCCAACCTATATTTTTAGGTGATCCATACCCCAATTCCAATTATCTCATAATTACAATTTCAGTCCCCTTAAGTTTAATTAATCTCTTTTAGCCACAAAATTAACTCTCAATTAATTCTTGACTAATATAAATTAAACAATATGATTTCTCCTTTAATATATTATTCTTATAATATATTAATAAATAATAATTAAACCTTTCTCTCCTTAATTCATCCTACAAGTTGCTATGGTGAAGGCAACCCAAAAGGACCATGCTTATAATCGGGTCAAGTACATACCAAAATAGTTATGGACTTAGACATTAATCCAACAGTTTCCCAACTGGATAAGTCTAATAACTATTTTGTATAACTTCAGAACCTGATCAGCAATCGTAGCTTTCAAAAGCTGTTGTCAACTCTAATCTTATCAGATAGTGTGTCCTTTAGATAAGGGATTATATATTCCTCCATTCTCAAGATATCATATAGACAGGAGACATGGATTTAAATCATTCTCTCTTTCTATGTATTGTTTCCCGACATCTGATTTATGACGACTGACAACAGACTACAATTGAACTGATCAACTTAGTCCTGACTTGGCCAAGCGCTTAGGGTGTCATCACTAAATCATCGAGGGGTCCACAGACATCGCTTTTATCCCACTTTGGGTAAAAGGAATGGATAAACTTCGACTCAAATGTTTGCTTGCACCTACTAATCAAATCACACACAACAATAAGTTCTATAACACCAAGTTACTAGTGCGTTTACTTATCATCAATGTGCAACCAACCAGCAAATAACAACTCACATGTACTGGTTTCAAGAATATACAATGTTATCGTCTCACTAATCACCCGTGATAAATCCATGAAGTGATTCAAGTGAGCGTGGGTTTAATCCAATACTTTAATCTTATCAAAGCACTCATGAACTCTGCAGCAAACTTGTGCTATGTCTAAACACTTTAGACAATCTACAGACAGATTCATGACAGTCTTCCTTCATACCTACTTCCAACGTATGACCGACTGTGGAGGTTCGAATAACCCAGTTATTCTGGAAGTCAAAACATGCAAAATGAAACACAACAATAATACTTAATCCTATATGGCCCCAAAACTTTTGAGCATAAATAAAACACTTTTATTTAAACACCATATTCATTACTCATTATTCATTGTTTAATGTTTCGGATAATCAACTTATTACTTGAATTACAACAATAGATGTCCCATGATCCGAGCATGCACACTATGTTACCTATGATCCTTACTTTGTGAAATAGATCAATTGAAAACCTTTCCAATGAAACTCATTTCACAATTCCCAATCCTTATCATTAGTGTAAGAACACAACATTCTTGCCACTAACAGAATGTGTTAGATTCTAACATTTTATGCAATGATCCTTTCGTAATGTCATAGCACAAAAAGTCACCATGACTCGGCTAATGAAATTCCAAAGTATTCTATTGGAAATTGTTACAAGAAAATTCCATAGACGCGAAGTCTCACATTCAAAGTACATTCCTTTGAACATCCTTCTTGCATAAAAGTTTCTAATCTAGACGTAGACTCTCAATATCTAACTCCCAATATGGAAACATTTCCATATTTGCCATATGACAACTCATTCTAAATAGTATCTCATTTATTCAAAATAATGTCAACATGGTCCATCCAATACTATACTTCCAACTAGTGACAAGCAACGAATCCTTAGCTAACCTCAGATCGTCCTTTGACAGTTGTTTAATTATTTTATTCAAACTTGGTTCTAGTCCTTTTCCCTCTTAATGCACCAGGCACTTGGAAAATTAGAACGGTCGAATATTATGACATATGCAATCGATCCTATACCCAAAGCGTATAGAACACGATTGATAATGTCTCACATGAAGACGTGATACTTTACCAGTCTTCTGCTATAATATTTTTAATTGCCATGTTCTCACAATTTTGATTATGAAAAGGGATGCCGTAATCATAACCAAAATTTGAGAATGCAATTATCCTTTCCATATACATAATTTCCTCATTTTGAACCATTCCAACATAACATTCATATATATATATATATATATATATATATATATATATATATATATATATATATATATATATATTGACTAAATTTGATTAAAATTCCACAATCTAAGCCTTTAGATTTGAAATGAAGTATAATATCCTCTCCCTTAATTATAACAAAACAACTTTTCAACCCCTACAACTTGGCAAAGTGAATCTTTGTTTTCAATAATTAATATTGGCAACTTGCAATACTTGAAATAATAATCATGCTCCCACTAACACGATGATTATTACCATACAAGCATAACACTTATGCTCCCACTAGCTTTGACATATATTCAGAAAACATCTGAACTTCCAGAAAACAATGCTTATTGAATTCCTTAAGTTCATATTTCCAAATATCTGATACTTTGATAAGCCTTTATCTAAGCTTCTTAACCTCACACACCTTTGCCTTAGAAAGCTCACATGTGTGTCTAAAGAAATTCAGAACTTATGTTACTGAGTCCCAAATGTTCAGACCAATTGCCAAATCTCACAATTCGAACCATGAAAAGGGATGCCGTAATCATAATCAAATTTGAGAATACAATTCTCACAATTTCAATCTTCTTAAAATCTCTCTTAGTGAAAGCATTTCCTCACAATCATTTTCATGATGGAGAGAAACCTTATGACACTTAGATTTTAAAGTGTATGTGTTCCTATCCATGTGAATTTGTCATAACAAAAATCATAAGACAATGTTTGTGACAAATCCAACTCTCATGGACTGAACTTGTTCAATCATGATTTCTTGCCTTATGGCAGCATGAATGCCCACCATTGCTTCTAGGTTATTAAGCAGCTCACCCTTACCTTATCAATGTACTTTCCATTGATCAGGGTGCCTTGCCTTTATGTAATCCAATTGAGAACTCATACAACTCATATTGCATAGTTGACTTAATCTGGAATGGAACAGAAACAAAATTATGTCAACACGATAGGTCGCCAACCTCAATTCGTGTGCTAGTGATTAGCTGTTGGTTTATTCTTGATTAGCTCTTGAACTTTGCAAGACAATTGAGACTCCCACTGACTTCTTGACATATATGATTCTCTTGTTAAGGAACTTTCCTTGACAAAACAAATATTCAAGAGTTGTGTGAAAACCTATCAAGACTAACACTTCACTCAATTGGTTATAGTTGGTCTTTGTCTTCTTCAAGACATCACAACTTACCAAGTTCAAATGTACAAAATAAGAAAAACTCTCCTTATTCCACATTTGATAAGTGTTACAAACCAACTAAAGATGAGTCACTGAATGTCGCAATCTTAAGTTTAAGACTCGATATTGGAACAAAGTACGATTGACCTTTTGATTTAACCATTTCAACAATTCCAGTTCCTCTTCTTAGGCATACAAGTGCACGAAGATTCACTTAGAGGATCAATTGAGATATGGTTCTTAATCATTAAGACTTATCATAAAACACGATAAAAGGTACTCTGCCTTCTTCTTAGAATGGAGAAACTTTTATCTTTCTGCCTACTTGATTCTTTTTATTCGTTCTACCATTCATTGAAACTGTTTCAATCAACTAAGAATCACACTTAATCTTATCAGTATATAACCATATTCACTAATTTTTAGTAAATCATGATGCATTATTTTTTTCTATCTTTCTTTGTGGTGGGCTTGATCAATGCACAACCAAGTGTACCAGATCCCCCAGTCCTTCGCTTGACTTTTGTCAAGGAATTAGTCTCAATTTGCCAAGTATGAAAGTTTTTTCATTCATCATACAATACATGTTGCATGATTCCAAGTTTCTATCCAATTGAAACTTGGGCGATGAGAAACTCTCCCTATTTGGCAAATTCTCGACATTTCCACAAATAACCTAATTAAGAATCAGATCCATCATTGCTAATAATAGAAATATTCAAACATCAATTTTTCATACATGCCATCGCAAGGATAAATAAATAAGACAAAATCAAAATTTATTTTATTGCAGAAAAATTTGTCGTTACAATGCAATTCAACTGAAAACTATGCTATTACATATTTCTTAGCAATCTACCCTAAATCTAAAGTAGCAGCTCAAAAATCTGATCTTTGAACCCATGCGATCGAAATCCATTTCTTCGAGATCAGATTCAGCACGCTTCTTTCTTAAGCTTCCTCTCTTTTCTTCGATCGTGCAAAACATCAAAATGTAATCTTATCACGTCATGTATTAAGAATCAAAAATAGGAACTAATAAAGTTAGTTATTGGATTTTACCTGAAGTAGAGCCATACGTCTTGACTCTTCCTTCTCTTAGATCTCTTAGGTAAACAGGGCAGCTTCGTCTCCAATGCCCCTTCTTATGACAATGAAAGCAAATGGACTTCTTTGGTACAGCACATCGGACAATCACAAACATAGTCCTTTCTGGACTTCCAATGTTGCCAGTGTCCATTGAAGTTTGGGAGTTTGATTGACCAACCAAATTTGCTTGACCAACAAGCCAAATCATTGTTGATTCAGCAGCTATAAGCAAATAAGTGAGATCAATGAGGGTCACATCATGTTCCATCATATAGTACTCTTTTATGAACTCACTAAATGATTCAGGAAGCGACTGAAGAACCCAGTCAACAGCCAATTTCCTTGAAAATTAACACCCAACATACTTAATTTATCAATGTGTAACTTCATCTTTAAGACGTGTGCACACATAGGTTTCCCATCTTCATGTTTTCATTTCCATTAGGGCTTCAGTGAGCTTCAACTTTTCAGGCCTTCGATCACGCGGGTTAGGGAGAACAATAGGAGGAGGTGGAGGAAGTGAAGCATGACTCTCATTTCCTTGATCGTATCGTGGAATGTCATCTTCATTTGGAAAACTTGTTCCAAGGGACTTGGGAAGACCATTGTTAGATCTAGACATCTACAAAACGGGAGAAAATTCAAGTTAGTTGAAAAGAATCCTTGACGTAACACCCAAATGAAACATCAAGGATAGGATCCAACACAATACTCTACAACCTATAAGAGGGATGCCGAGGATCACAAACAAGGTGTGAATAACCATACGAATCTACGTGGCGCATTCAATGCTACTATCACCTTATCAATGTGCCGGTTAGCCACACACGCTCCATTGATCTATGATAAACATCGAGCCACCCTTCGCCATCAATGTCAATCCCAAATTAGTGTGTCGGTTAACCACACATGCTCCACTAACATCTGACAAGGGTACGAAGTGTAATTCCATGGATTAGCATACAATTTCACATTTTGCCTAGAGTAACTAGAATTTGGGAATTTGTAAAAGCATGTAGTTACTTTGTACTTCATTATACTTATAATGGAAGGTTTCGTCCTATCCTAACCGTTCGACTAACGACCCTCCACTAGTCAAGAGTGTGGTGGCTAAGAGTGGATACCCATTCAATCTCCATTTTATAGGCAATTTCCTTAAACACCCCTTATAGAATAGCTTCGTGAATGAGGCCTACTAACGCTAAGACTAACTGTTTATTTATACATATATAATATTAGACTTTTAATGTCATATATACATAGTATAGGGTGTGTTTTAAACTTTTAAAATACTGGTGGTCTAATTTAATTAATTATACTTTTAATTTAATTAAATGTAAACCAAACTTTATGGATTTATTAACTCTCTTTTAATTATACACTTTAATTAATTAACAAACCATAAGGGTGTAATTTGAACTTTTCAAAATACGAGGGTTTTAGAATTTAACATTACAAAATGAAACTTTTAATCAACTTTTAAATTCCAAAACTTGAGGGAAAGTTTTCATACTTTTCAAAACATTATTAGGAATATTCTAGATCACAAATTCAAATAAAGCAATTAACAATTAATTGGTGATTATCTAAATTTGACCATGTCCAATTACATGCAAGATATTTCACCAAATAATTCAAATAATCAAATTTTATCATATAAGGAAGTAATTATTCAATTAATATGAAATTATATTTTATTTTGGCAAGGATAATCACCCAATATCATAAAAATCTAATTTCTATCAATAAAAAACATTTTGGTAATTATCCGACAACAAAAAGGCAAGAAAATCGCGAAATTTGCTCCATCTGCGACTCTAACTCGTCGAGTCTAGCTTGGACTCGTCGAGTTCACTAGGGACTCGGAGAGTCCAGCCCCCATAAAACATAATTTTGTGATTTTAAGCATGAATAATTAACTATAGCATCAAATACATCAAACAAATAGCCCAAGGCTCTGATAACACTGATGGGTTTTGAGCACTACATCATTCCTATGGTGTACATGCAAAACCTAATAGCATTTGGATCTAGTTTGTCTAATGAACATGCAATTGAATATCCAATGCTATATACCCTAGATCTAACATATTATAATTTGAATTAGGGTTTAGATCATACCTTTGATTGTTATGTAACAATAACAATCTATTCCTTGGCTACAAAAAGCTTAGTGCCTCAAGTGTTGCAACTCTAATGGAGTCACAAACACCATAAGCAATAAGGATGAAGGAGGAGAAGGAGAACACCAAAAACGACTAGAAACCCTCTTGGAAGTGTTCACCACGTTTTTAGGGCCTTAGGGGTCTTTATATACTTATGCTATTAGGGTTTTGCACTTAGGAAACCCTAATCTGACTGCTTAGGCCCTAAGCAGCCCATGGACTCCTTTTATCATATCCCTTGGACAGATTCCTTATGGGCTTCCCATAGAATTCGTCCAACCTATATTATTAGCTGATCCATAGCCCAATTGCAATTATCTTATAATTACAATCCAGTCCCCTTAAGTTTAATTAATATCTTTTAGCCACAAAATTAATTCTCAATTAATTCTTGACTAATATTAATTAAACAATATGATTTCTCCTTTAATATATTATTCTTATAATATATTAATAAATTGTAATTAAACCTTTCTCTCCTTAATTCATCCTACAAGTTGCTATGGTGAAGGCAACCCAAAAGGACCATGCTCATAATCGGGTCAAGTACATACCAAAATAGTTATGGACTTAGATACTAATCCAACAAAACCTAGATCCAAAGCTTTAGGGTTTTGCATGTGCACATAGGAATGTTCTTTTGCTCAAAACCCATCATTGGTATCAGATCCTTGCTTGGTTTATATTGTATTTGATGCATTATGTGTTTATTCATTACTTGAAATCGTTTTTTATGCGTTCTGTGTGACAGAATCGTCAAGTCCCAAGATGAACTCGACAAGTTCTATAAGGGACTCGGCGAGTCGATGTGTCAGATCTATAAGGGGGTATAAGGTTGCTGCCTATAAAATGGCAGTTTAATGGGTGTCCACCCTCACACACCGCTTCCTTGATTGGGGGAGGGTCGTTAGCCGAACTGGTAGGATAGGGCAACTAATTCCTCATTATAAGTATAATGATTAATAAAGTAACTAAATGTTTTTATAAAATTCCCAATCTTAGTTACTTAGGGAAAAATGTGAATTTGATGCTATTCCATGAAATTACATTTTGTACCCTTGCCAAGACGTTATTGGAGTGTGTGTGGTTAACCGACACACTAATTTGGATCTAACATAGGTGGGAATGGGTGACTTGATGTTTATCATAGATTAACAGAGCGTGTGTAGCTAACCGGCACATTGATGAGGTGATTGTAACATTGGGGGCACCAAGTACATTTGCATGGTTATTCACACATTGTTTGTGATCCTTGGTATCCCAGTCACAAACTTGAAGGGAATATCGAGATTTAAACATGCCATTGAAAAGTTCAATGAATCTCAAAAGATTTAGGAGTTTTCAATACATTTAAAACTTAATTCCTTTTGTTTTTCATGGTGGAAATTAGTGAATCGTCATTTACTTACCTTCAAATTATTTGTTGTTTAGATTACGGCATCCCTTTTCTAAATTGCAAATAAAGTTGTTGGATGCTAGCCCTAATTTCTCATTTGGGTGTTTAATTGGGGATTCTTATCTAATCAAACTTTTTCTCTTTACCTTTTCAGATGTCGAACTCAAACAACAACGCTTCAGGCTCAACCTCTTCCAGATCATTCTCACTCATGAAGTTGTGTGGTATGGTGATCTACGATGGGACCAATTTTAATGATTAGATCCACAACATCCGAATGGTTACTCGCTACGAGGACAAGGATTATGTCCTCGACAAGGAGCTGAAGGAGGTGAATGTAAACAGTGCTACTCCCGAGGAGATCGCTGCCTTCGAGGCCCACGAGCAAGATGCTACGAAATTCCATTGCATCATGCTCGCGACAATGACTACAGAACTCCAAAATTCCTAGGAGGACTACTATCCATATGAGATGCACCAGGATTTGTTGGACCAGTACCACCAATGTTCCAGGCAGGAGAGGTACGAGATCATCACTTCGATGATCATGACCAAGATAAGGGATGGAGAGTCTGTCACTGCTCATCTACAGAAGATGCAGAGATATGTCGACCGCCTGCTGCAGCTAAATGTTAACATCGATGAAGAGGTGGCGATTGATATCATTCTTCACTCACTGCCACCCTGCTTCAACCAGTTTCGCTTGACCTACCACATGAACAAAGAGGAGGTCAGCTTGAGCAAGCTTCAAGGATTGTTAAGGACTTCTGAGATAAACCTCAAGGATAAATCTGTTGCATTAACTCCCGCTACTCCTTCCCCCGTATTGGCTATTGGGCATGGGAAGGGTAAGAAGAGGAAGGCTCCTTCTAAGACCCACCATAAGGGAAAGTGCCATGATGGAACCTTTTCTAGTGAAACCAAGGCTGGTCCCGCTGCACATATCTCGAACCCAAAGGATGCAGAGTGCTACCACTGCCATGACAAAGCGCATTAGAAACGAAGTTGCCCGAAATATCTGTAAGATATGAAGGAGGGGAAGTTCAAGCCGTCCTTCGCAGGTATTTATACTATTCAATATAATAATTCATCGCATGCTATTTATTGGGTTCTTGATACAGGATGCGGTTTTCACATTTATTCTGATTTCCAGGGCCTAAGAAGAAATAGGAATGTGGAGCATGGGAAGATAAACTTGATCATGAGGAACAGAAGATCGTCGCCTGTCACCAATACTAGAGTTTACTCTTAAGTGCTTAGTGGTGGGTTAGGACTAGAGTTGAATAATTGTTTCTATTCGCCAGAAATGGCAAGAAACATCATTTATTTTCATGGTTTGTATAGACAAGGATTTACATTTTTCGTTTGATAATGAAAAGGTATCTGTTAACGCTTTTCTCAATGGTGTTTTCTGTTTTGAAGCATTGGCTCGTAATGGAATATATGAAACTGTGATGGTTGTAGACAACTTAGGAAATGATGTGTTGCATATTGACTCTTCCAATAGTTTGGATAAAGCATGCTTGTGGCATTGTCGTCTTGGACATGTCAACAAGAAACGCATAGCCCAACTCCAAAAGGATGGAGTGTTGGAGTCATTTGACCATAGGGACGATGACGTGTGTGAGTCTTGTTTACATGGAAAGATGACCAAGTCACCCTTCATTTGCACTTGTGAAAGGGGTGAGGGTTTATTGGATCTCATACACACTGATGTGTGTGGGCCCTTTAGATCCACCACAAGGGATGCGAGCCGCTTCTATGTGACTTTTACCGATAATTATAGCAGATATGGGTATATCTACTTGATCAGGCACAAGTCTGAAACCTTTGAAAAGTTCAAAGAGTTTAAACAAGAAGTGGAGAATCAATTGGGCAAGAAAATCAAGATGCTTCAATCCGATCGAGGAGGAGGGTACCTAAGTCTTGAATTCCACGACTACCTCAAGGAATGCGGAATCGTTTCGCAATTGACACCACCTACGACACCGCAGTTAAATGGTGTGGCTGAGAGGCGCAATCGAACCTTGCTAGACATGGTTCGTTCCATGATGAGTCGTGCTTCACTACCTATCACATTCTGGGGGTATGCCTTAGAGATTGCCACTCATATCCTTAACTTAGTCCCTACAAAGAAGGTTGCTAAAACACCTCACGAGATGTGGACAGGGAAAACTCCCTCGTTGGCACATATCAAGGTTTGGGGTTGCGAGACTTTCGTAAGACGAGAGACTTGCGACAAGCTCGAACCTCGTAGCAAGCGTTGTATTTTCATCGGCTACCTACAGAAGTCCTTTGGATATCTCTTCTATAGACCGAGTGTCAATGTTGTCTTCGTGAGGGGTGTTTTTTTGGATGGATCAGTTCGATCCAATCCAATTAAGTAAATTCAATTTGATTTCGGTTTTTAAAATATGGATCCGAATTATCCAAACTAAATTCAAATCCAATCCAATTACAATTTGGTTGGATCGGTTTCTATTATTTGGTTTTCAAAAGGCATAACATTTTAAAACAATATATAATTATAATATTAACCAATTTTTATATAAGAAGCAAAAACAATTTATTTGTTTATAATTTATAATTTATAAACAACTACTAAGATGGTATATTTTAATTTAATATTTAATACATAAAACACTTTTGAGAGAAAATGCATATTAATTTTTTTAATTAGGTGAAACCTTTTGAACTTTTTTGAAAAAAAAATAATTTATAAAATTATTAAAAAAATTATAGATATATTAATAATAAATAAATAATAAATTGCAATTCGGTTATTTTGGACTATTCGGTTCTTATATTATAAACCAAAACCATTCCAAAATCCAAAAGAATAATTCGGTTTTGGTGAAATCCAATCCAAAAATCCGAATCTCCAAACCAAATAGTCCAATCCAAATAATTCAATTGGATTATTTGGTTTTATCTAAATAGTGAACAACCCTAGTCTTCGTTGCGAGGAGAGGGGTTTTCCGAGAGCGATAACTCATAAGCCAAGGGGACAGTGGGAGGCAAATCGATCTAGATGAGCTTCAAGAATCAAACGATGAAAGAACCTCAAACACTGGCGCTCAAGTTGAGGAGGAAACTCCTATTGAACCGATTGACGAATCCTTACCTTTTAGACTTTCCAGTGGAGTTAGTGTTCTGCCTGGTTATATGGTTTTCATATAACAAGTGATGGTGATATGTTTATTAGTGATAGTACACTAATAAATTTCGATGAACATAACAACTACAAGGAAGTCATGGCAGGCCCGGAGTCTGCAAAATGGAAAGAGGCTATGGACAGCGAGATTCAGTCCATGTATGACAACCAATTTTTGAATTTGGTTGACAATGTGTCAGGTCGTAAGACGGTCGGGTGCAAGTGGATCTTCAAGAAGAAGACCCACATGGATGGGAAGGTACACACTTATAAGGCGTGATTGGTTGCGAAGGGCTTTACTCAAACTCCCGAAGTTGACTATGATGGGATGTTCTTACCGTTTGCGAAGATAAAGTCTATTAGGGTGATGCTAGCCATTGCTACATTTCATGATTATGAAATATGGCAGATGGATGTCAAAACCGCTTTCCTTAATGGGAAGTTGGCTGAGGATGTTTACACAAGTCAGCTAGAGTGTTTTGTCCATGCAGAGTGTGTAAGCTTGAGAAATCCATTTATGGATGGAAACAAGCATCTCGTTGATGGAATCTTTGTTTCGACGAGAAAGTCAAAGAGTTTGGCTTCCTGTGAAGCGAGGATGAATCATGTCTATATGTCAAAGCCAGTGGGAGTATAGTTAGCTTCCTCGTATTATAGGTCGATGACATACTACTCATAGGAAACGGCATCCCGACCCTGCAGGAGGTTAACTTCTGGCTTAGGAAGTGTTTCACTATGAAGGACCTTAGAGAGGCTGCCTATGTTCTAGGAATAAGGATAGTGAGCAATAGGAGTAAAAGACTAATAGGACTTAGTCAGAATACTTACTTGGATAAGGTACCAAAGCGTTTTAGTATGGAGAATTCTAAGAAATGGGACTTACCGAGCCAAAGCAATGCCAAGTGGTGTAAGACTCAAACCTTGAGTACCAAAGTTGAGATAGCAGAGATGATTTGAGTACCTTACGCTTCCGCAGTTGGCTTGATCATGTATGCTATGAATTGTATTCGCCCTGATGTGGCCTTCGCTTTGGGCATGGTTAGCAGATATCAAAGGAACCTTGGTAGAGCACATTGGACTGTAGTCAAGAATATTCTTAAGTACCTTCAGAGGACCAAGGAATGGTTTCTAGTCCTCGATGAGAGTGATGACTTAAGGGTGCAAGGGTATAGTGACGCCAATTTTCATACCGACCAGGACAACTACTGTTCTTAGTCGGGCTGGGTCTTTCCCCTGAATAGAGAAGCAGTGACTTGGAAAAGTTCCAAGCAGGAGACCGTAGCTGATTCAATGTGCGAATTTGAGCACATAGCAGCGAGCGAAGCGTCAAAGGAGGCGATATGGTTGAAGAACTTCATTGGAGACCATGGATTTGTGCCAGCCATAAAAGAGCCTATGAATATTTTTTGCGATAACGAAGGAGAAGTTGCCTTGACCAAGGAACCGAGGGATCATGGCAAATCCTGACATATCGATAGGAAATGTCACTTTATTAGACATCTGGTGGAAGAGGGACTCCTCGTAGTGAAGAGGGTATCGTCAGAGGATAACCCAACAGATCCCCTTACGAAGGGACTGAGTAGGGTTAAGAACTTGCAGCACGCTAGGAGCATTGGGTGAAGGACCATATTAGTTTAGATT
This sequence comes from Lactuca serriola, assembly GCF_051521515.1. NCBI lineage: Eukaryota > Viridiplantae > Streptophyta > Magnoliopsida > Asterales > Asteraceae > Lactuca > Lactuca serriola. The sequence continues at coordinate 5,843,632 of NC_136413.1, forward strand.
AGATAGCTTCGAAACGTGTAATAGATACATTGTAATTAACATTTGATGATTAAATAAAGGAGTATTATTTATGAGTAAAATTTACTGACTTGTGTTAATTATTTACCTGTTGTTTCACTTTGCATGTTTTGATTTCCTGAATAATAAGATTATTCGAACAGTCCACAATCGCTCATACTTTGGAAGTAGGTATGAAAGAAGACTATCTAAAGTGTATTAGATATAGCAAAAGTTTGCTACAATGTTCATGAGTGCTTATGAAATAAGATTTGAGCATTGAATTAAACCCACGCTTGCTGGTATCACTTCATGGAATTTATCACGAGTGATCGCAAGATGATAATATCATATAGTCTTTAAACCTAGATATATGGTTTATTGTTTGCAAGTTGGTTGTGCATTGATAATGCGTAAACACATCACTAACTTGATGTTATAAAACACATTGTTGTGCATGATTTGACGAGTGAATGGTAAATTCATATAAGTCGAAGTTTATCTCTTCTTTTATCCTAAGAGGGTAAAAGCAATATCTGGGCTCCTTGATGATTTGGTTTGACTTATGTGTCGGACCCGGTCAAGACTGAATTGATGTGTTCAATTAAGTTCTATGTCAGAAAAATCAGAGATCGAGAAACAAAATGATGGACGATAAGTATGACTATGTTCCATGTAATTGTCCGCACGATATCTAGAACGGAGGACTATACAAACCCTTATCTTAACGGACAGTTCATTGATAAGACCAGAGTTCGACAACGGTTTTTTAGAGATATGATTGTTAATCGGATCCTAAAGTCGTACTTGTATTTGTAGTTATTAGACTTATCCAAGTGGGAGACTGTTGGATTAGCGTCTAAATCCAAAACTATATTTGGTATTTACTTGACCCGGTTGTTGCATGGTCCTTTTGGGTTGCCTTCACCAAAGCAACTAGACATGATGATCTATGGAGAGATAGGATATTATCGTTTATTAATATATTATATGAATAATATATTAAAAGAGAATCATATTAGTAAATTAATATTGATCAAGAATTAATCAAGAAATTGATTTTGTGATCAAAAGAAATTAATTGAACTAAGGGTACTAGAAATGTAATTATAAGATAATTGGATTTGGGGTTGTGGATCTTGTGGATTAAGGGAGTGGACAAAATTAGAGTGGAAGCCCACCTTGAAATCGTCCAAGGGCCCTATTCCAGAATGTTCTTGGAGGTACTTAGGGCCTAAGCTATCCAATTAGGGTTTTGAGTGAAACCCTAGCACCTGAGCTATTTAAGGACCCCTAAGGCTTCAAATTTCGGCTACCAGCAGAAACCCTAGAGTTCCTATAGCCGAAATTGTGCCTCATTCCCTCTCTTCTTGATCATCTTCTTGCCTTGGTGTTTGTGAGTCATTAGAGGTATTACAATTGTGATACTAAGCTCTTGAAGATTGAAGATTCTTGCTACTATCAAAATGTAATAATCTAAACTTATATTAGTTGTAGATTTAGATTTTTATACTCTGCTAGATTAGGGTTTGCAAGCTTTGGATGAGTTTGCATGTACAATAGAGAAACCTAGATCCAAAGCTTTAAGGTTTTGCATGTGTAATTAGGACTGTTCTTTTGCTCAAAACCCATCAAAAATCAACCGCGAGTAAAAGACCCACTACATGAGATTAGTATTAAACAATAATTCACGTTGTTCTTCATCAGATACCTTGTTTAACCATGGCGTCCTTCTTTCATACTATTATCTATTTCTCTTCACTTGCTTTTATTGTTGTTTCTGATTTATTACCATAAATCGGACTTACAAGTCCAAATCTTCATTTTATTTTGCACCTTTCGATATTCTTCTTCTACTTCTATCAAATCCACTTATTTGTATTCCGCTTTGATCCTATTGTTGTAATTGTTACGTCTAGGTTTAGAGAGAATACGGAAGGCCAGGAAGGAAACATGTTGTAAAGTATGACAAAATCTATAAGCAAGAACCCATACAAAGTATGCAATAGTGATAAACAAGGAACCGACCTCATAAGGTTTACCTTGTTTCTTATGTTGTTAGACTAAAGGGGAAGAGTCGTAAAAAAGAAAGTGTGAAACATAATAAATTTTAACCTACCAGATAAAATATAAGCATGAATGGGACAAAGAAAAAGAAAATTTTGAACATTTTAATTGTCAATTGTATTAATTATTTCACATTCTGCTTGCGTTACATTAAATTTAATATAAGGGTGGGGGTAGGCTATAAAGGTAAGGGTGGGTGCGGTGGGGTGGGTATGGTATATAGGGTAGGCATGGGTGTGGTTGGGTGGTTGGGGTACGGGAGAAATGATGATAATCATTCGATGAATCAATGTTAATTTTAAGCCATAATCTTCAACCATAAGTCATAAGCCTTAAACCTTACACCATAACCATAAACCCTAAGCCCTAACCCATATGTCATAAGCCATATTCCAAATGTCATGTGTCATAACCCATTTCCATCAGCACTCAATCCTGGTATGTAAGCCATATGCCCTAAGACCTATGTATAAGCCTAAATCCATAAGTCATAAGCTTTAAGCCATAAGCCATAATGTAACGCCCCAAATTTCATGCCATTTTTTTGATTAAAACTTTAAGTATTTATTTAATTCACAACTGCAAGATCTTAAAACATTTATCAGAGTATCTTTAAAAGTTATCAAGTACACAAGTCCCCTATGGATGCGATGCAATCGAGTCGTGCCCCTCCTACAATATAAGAAAACCTGAAACGTGTAAGCCACAAATCGTAAGCACAAAGCTTAGTGAGTTTCCCAAAATACCACACACAACACAACACAAATAAACAACTATGGGTTATCAGCAACCCTGGGGACTATTAACAGTCCCAGCGAGCTTACAGCACACCCAATGGGTTATCAGCAACCCTAGAGACTATTAGTAGTCCTAGTGGGCTAACAGCACGCCTGTTAGGTTATCAGCAGCCATTGAGACTATAAAGAGTCTGAGTCACATATAAACAACATAACATAATAATAACTGCTAGACCCAGCTTGTCATCACAAATATAGCTATTCTAGCACATTGGCTCATATAAACATGCAAGAGTCAGAAAGACAGCTAGCATCCTACATACATAATTTAGTGAGCCAGAATTGGTGCCTTCGGCTCATCAGCACCGGGAGAAGACTCGCCTGAATTGAAGATCTCTAAAACACTACGACACGATCCCTTTTCTACACAGCTTGTACCCACAAATCCACTAATACCAGAACCAGATAAAATCATATTTGATAGCCCAAAACCCTCATGTTTGACCCACGGTCAAACTTGGAAAAAAGTCAACGGTCGATGGAAGTCAAAGTCAACAAGTCAAACTTCAGGCTGAGTACGCCCAACGTACTCAGCTCGTACGCATGGCGTACTTACCATCCAGGGACGAGACTCCTCACGAGTATGCACAACATACCCAAAGGTACGCCCAACGTATTTGGCCAAAAGGCACTTTTCCGTTAAGTGCTTAATCTCTTAAGCCATTTCATCCAACACTTAGATCTAGCCCCATAACATCATTCAAAGTTATAAAGTTTTTAACTTTATGACTTTCCACGTCTAGAAAAGGTCCAAAAGCCAAAACCATAACTTATTAATCCATTAAGACGTCATGACACTTTCATGGAAGGAATAGAAGGATCAAGATCACATTGTTATGGATCCTAATAGCTCCATAATCGATAAAGTTTCCAACTTTATCCATTAGAATGGTTCAAACCACCAAGATCTAGACTTTAAACATCAAAGGGACCAAAATGTGCATCTTTTTCAACTTAATCCATTCAATCCAAGTCTCTAAGCTTCAAATCTGAATCATAATGACGTTTAGATGGATAAAGTTTCCAACGTTATCCATAAGAAGGTCACAAACTTTCAAGATCTAAACTTTATGCACTAAAATGACCAAAACCTCATATCATCCAAAACTAGCTAGATTTAACAAATGCATCATCAAGATTCAAATTTATACCTTTAGAAGAGAGATCAAAGTGAACAAAGTCCAGATCTACAAGCTCCAATGCAAACAACACTTCTCCAATAAGATCCTTCTTCTTCAAGATGCACCAAGAACACTTCAAGGCACTCAAAAACACCTTCTTTTAGCTCGCAAGGCTCAAACTAGGGTTAGGGTGTCATGGGAGGGTGTTGGAGAGGTGGAGGTTTAATATGGAATGGTTTTGGGGAAGTTAAAGAGCTTAAATAGGGTTTAAACCACGAAAATAAGGTTCAGGCACTAATCGCGTACGCCCTGCATACTCCTGATATGCACAGCATACTCAGGATGCCTTAGTATGCCCAATGTACTCCCTTCTGTACGTCCAGCGTATTCAGGTTAACCCAAAACTGTCTAAACTTTAAACAGTCATAACTTTTTCGTTTCAACTCCGATTTCGACGATCTTTATATCTACGAAAAGGTATTGAAAACCTCTACAACCCTCTCTAATTACTTTTGACTTAAAACACATAGAACCAAAATCCATAATTCATAACAGTAGTCTGAACACTACTTTTGCATTTTACCCTTTGACTCTAAGGCACAAACCAAAATCTTGGATCACAATCTACCAAACCTACATCCAAATGGTTCTAAACCTCTCGTTACCAAAACCCGAAGCCTTATGATACTTTACCTTCGAGTCACGGCCTCGAATTATGAAACGAACCAAAACAGGGTCTTACACATAACCTAGGACCAACTCTACCTACATGTTTACCCACAACCCTACACCATCTACACATACGTATCCAGACATGCCCACATATACATACACCCACACAACAAACGAGCCCATAAATTTTAAGTGTCACCTATATCGCTACAACTCACCCTACCCTTGCCATCATAACCATACAACGCCACAACTCACCCGCACCTACAAACCCACGCCAATACCCTACTTACCCTACCCTATCGTAACACCCTATATCCACCCACCTCATACACACCCACACCTTACAATCCTACCCACACCAACACCATTTATATACACTTCGACCTACACCTACCTATACATATAACCACTCTTTTCACCACACTCCTACTTACACCCATATACCCAGCTCCACTCGTTACAAACAAAATGACATTTAGTGGTATATATTTTTAGTGTTACTATCATGTACTTTTAGTGGCTTTTTTATGCCACTAAAAAGGTAATAAATATAATGACATTTAACATTTTAAAACACTAGTTTTCCTTGTTATTAGTGGCATAACCAGTTAAAATAGCATCAAAAGTTTTATAGGTTATATCATAATTTTTTTATTATATTTAATTTATTTTTCATCAAAAAAGAGATCAGTTCATTCCCCCTTTTGTAAAACGTGAATAAGATCCACATATAACCTTGTTCACCCTCCTCCTTTGAAGAAGTAAAAGGAAAATCATCCCCAAATACCCAAAAATTAAGAAAATCATGCTTCCATTATCAACTAAAACTCATCTATTCACAAAGAGAGAATCACTACCTTTTCCTCTGTATGTGGTTCTCCTTGCACCGCTGCTCAGCCCTAGCTTATATGCCCTTCTCCTTCACCAATGTGTATTAGTCTTCATCTCTCCTATTCTTTGTGTTGGGAAAGCATTCCTACTAATAAAATGACGTGGTTGGTTTTGGGGTTCCTCAACAAAGTCCAATGGGTCATGCATTCTATTGTCATATCTCCTAGATCCACAGATGTTGTTTTCAAAAGAATTAGTTTTGCCATCCAGACAGGATTAGCGACACAACTTGTTGACCGTTTGCCTTCCATCGATATGTATTGAACTATATTAGGGAAAGAACATAAAATATATTTTTTAACCCAAAAGTTTAGGGAAAATCATCCGTCGAACCAACACGAAACTTGTTATGTGTCTCTCACCATTACACATACTTGAGTTTCATCATCTGTTTACTGACACAATTCTAGAAGGAATAATATGTTAGTTAGTAAAATTTCTCTATTTGATTTTTAGGTTTTAACATTTTTTAATAAATAATTAGGAATCCAATACTAATTTTTTTCCGAATGCAAGTATTTCCAGGTAAAAGAAATGAAAATACATCCCTAATATTCGATATGCAGAGAAAGTTGATCCAATTCCAAAGAATAAAACAAAAGAGGGGAGATTGTTAGGGTGCAAAGTCATGCTTGGATGTATTGTTTAGGCTTTCCTCTTTGTATGTGTAAATGGGTTGAGTCTTTTCCTATAAATAGGAAGTGAGTGACTCCCATTATGTAAGAATGTAAGAGCCCATTTTGAAGTGTTAGACTAGAGAGAGAATTTGTATACAAACCCATTTGTATAATCTTTCTAGATCTAATAAGAGCTTACAAAGATTTATTTACTCCTTGTGTTCTTGAATTTTACATGATGATTCACTAGATCTTTCTAATTCCGCACATGCCATCATAATCTACACCACTACAATTGGTATCAGAGCGGGTGTTCTTGATTTCATCAAGAATTGATCCTTGATGGCGATCTTGATTCGGTGATTCTTCATGTTCTAATGGATCTTCGTGATTAGAGTATTTTTGTGTTCTTGAAGTCGAATTTTTCCTTGATTTGATCCATAATTCGACTTTCTCTCTCTATAATACTTGTTTGTACCACTTTCTCTCACTAGAATTTGGTTCATATTCACTTTCTCTCTCTAGAGATCTACTTGATTTACACTTTCTCTATCTAGAAAACTCAAGTTCATAACATTTGATTCAAAAGAAAAGAAGCAATTATGGAGCAATGGTTGGTTCGGAATGAAAGTTTTCTATACGTATACACTTCTTTTGAATGCATTCTTTATCAATTGACTGTTGGATCGCAAAGTGAAGATGCACTTATGTCAAATGGAGAAAGGGATAGAAAGGGAGATTTCATTGGTTATCCAATTTATCAAAACAAAGATTTGCTTGATCGATTGATTACAACATATCAAGAAAGACAAAGAAATAAGAGGAATGGTGAAGTCATAAAAGGAATTCCTCTTGCTAATTGTAAACCGGGAAGAAATAGACTTGAATATTATGCAAATTGTCGTGAAGCGCAAGAACATGTTCTTGATGATGTTCATCGTGTTCATGATGTTCAAGGAAAAGAAGTTCAAAACAATGGAGTTCAATGTGATGTTCTTGATGTTCAAGAAAAAGGAGTTCAAGTTGATTTTCAAGATGAAAAAGTTTTTTGCTCAATTGGAGTTCAAACCGATGATATTTTGTGTTCTTGTGATTCGTTTGAAGGAATGATTCCTTATCGGAAACCGGTGATCCAAGAAAATCACAAGTATCAAACTCCAAAAGATTTTATTCAAACTCAAAATGTTCATGTTGTTGAAAGTGGGTTTGTTCATGAAGTCAAGTCTTCAAGATGCAAAAAGTTGAGAAAGAAAAAGAAGAATAAGATGAATCGGAAAAACAAGCGGGTTTACTCACAAAAATCGTCATATGTTGTGAAGCCAAAATCCGTGAAGGAAATTTGGGTTCCAAAGCAACAATCTCCAAGTGTTGAATTGAATTTGAAGTCAAAACCCAAAAGTGTTGGAGGTTCTTTTGAAGATGTTCTTGGTTTGATGAAGAACACGAAGAACGAGTTGTACATCTCGCATGGTGGGTGGTACAATGTTCGATTTGGAGATTTTCTCATTCCGACAAAAGAACCAAGATCTTCCAAATTTGATTCGTTCGTTGAAAACGGAACTCGATTCGTCAAAAAGGTAACTCAAATTCTCAAATGGATTCCAAAACATCCATGGTGTCGATTCATGCTTTGCGTTATTCATTTTTGATCGATTTGTCTTGTTGGATCAAATACGTTTCAACCTCATTGATTGATCCATCTATTTTTGTTTAGATCAAAAATTGAGCTCAAATTTAAAGTTCGTTTGTTGTTCTTGATCCAAACTGAAGTCCAATTTCCTTTGTTTGTCACTGTTCATATAATTTTTTTTAGCCCAATATACAAATTTGTTCTCTGTACATTTGATTTCGAATACAAGCCCATTCTGTGACAATCAATTTGTTCATTGTTCATCATTTTAAGCCCAAAAAGTCGATCTATTACTATTCATCTTGATAAAGCGTCATCGGATTCATCATTCGTGAATATCGATTCCTTCAAAGTATTTTGGCTTGAAATTACGAGTTTGAAATCGATTGAGATTATTATGATCGAATCGGTGCTCTAAAGAAGAACTAAAATCTGTTCGTCTCATCTTATTCACTGCCTGCGTTTTTTTTTTACGTTCTTGACTCACAATTTCTTCATCCTATGATTATGTCTTCGTTTTCGATTCTTTATCTCTAAAATCGATTGGTTTTGATTGTTGAGTTGGACTTGTGAATCAATTCTATGTGTTGTGTTCGGTCACAAAATTGATTATGATCAAGTTAATATGAAGAAATCGGAAATTGGTCCTTTGATTTGGATGAAATTGATCAAGAACACATGATTGTGATGAAGAACTGTTGGCTAATCATGTTTTGATCTGAAATTTGTTGACCGAATCATCGATTTCTTGTTTGTTGATCTTTGACTTTGCAAAGTCAAACTGAGAAAAAGTCAATGTCGATGTTCAAGTGATGATTATGTGAATTAAAGGCTGAAATCGTTGGTTTTGAGTTGAGAACAAGATATTGATGTCGAAATCAAGTCCGATTTGAGGTTTAATTTCGAAATGGAAGTGTGTTCATGATGAATGAACATTGTGTTCGTTCATATTTTCACGAACGATTAAGAGTGATTTCAATGCTCAAAGGATTAAGAACGATTGATGATTTTGGAACGTATAATCAAGATTTTGATTTCGAATGGGTGATAATCGATTACTGTTTTTGAATTCGCGTATTGTGAATTTGGTTTTGATTGTCGATTTTGGGTTAATAGTCAAAGAATTGTTGATGAGTTCTTGATAATTGACTGGGATATTTTGGGAATAAAGAACCGAATGAAGATTTGGAAACGATGTTGATTTTGAAAACAAATAGTTAATTGATGGTTTTAGATCGATTTGGGTTGTAAACTGAAAGCGAAGATTGAGTCTTGGAGTCGTAATTTGCATGATTTGCTTTTTAGCTGTAGCTGTCGTTGTTGAAGAACTGGAAGAACTGGATTCGCATTTGTGTGAATCAAAATCAGGTTCGCATCTTAATCACACCTTAATCACACCTGCCATGTTTGTGTGGATGGAGTTCGCATATGAGATCAAAACATTGAGTTCGCATATGGGTTCGCATCTTAATCACACCTGCCATGTTTGTTCACTTCGCATTTGAGTGTATAAAAATCGGTTTCGCATTTGGGTCTCAATCAATTTCGCATATTTGATGCGAAGAGAATTTGTTAGTTCGCATCAGTGACGTGCGAAGCATAGCGTATTACTGTCAAACATTCGTGAATTGGGGAAGAAAACAGAGGTTTCGAAAAGAGTCCCTGCAGTTTCGCATTTTTGGCAACAAATACCCAACTTCGCAAATGGCAATAAAAGCTGAGAAATTACAGAATTTACAGTTCTGGTCCCTGCAGTTTGTGCGAATTTACGCTTTATGCCCGGTTTCGCAAATGGGCTAGAGTTTCACATATTTGACTGTTTTTGGAGCAACGGGTCCCTGCAAGTTTCAGAAAGTGACAATATCTACCCGGATTTTGAAAAATCTTGCAACTTTCACCCAAAAAGTCAAAAAAATTTCATAAATTGGAAATTTGTTGTGGCTTTTTCGTGATTGTTTTTCCGTGCAAGATTTTTGGTGATTCATTTTTAGTACACATCAAGGGGGAGTATCGTGATGTTTATTCCTCGGGCGCTTCTCATCCTTAGTGGGTTTTATAATCAATTTTTGATTATAAAAAGGGGGAGAAATTATGGGTATTCTAAGCTTCTCGAGTTTGTCGAATATTCATTTGCGGATTTGAAGACTGGTGTTACTTCGAGGGGGAGTTTGGTCTTGATCGCGCTAGCTCGTTGGAGATTAAAGTCGGACATCCAATCCTAACTTTGAGGGGGAGAATGTTAGGGTGCAAAGTCATGCTTGGATGTATTGTTTAGGCTTTCCTCTTTGTATGTGTAAATGGGTTGAGTCTTTTCCTATAAATAGGAAGTGAGTGACTCCCATTATGTAAGAATGTAAGAGTCCATTTTGGAGTGTTAGACTAGAGAGAGAATTTGTATACAAACCCATTTGTATAATCTTTCTAGATCTAATAAGAGCTTACAAAGATTTATTTACTCCTTGTGTTCTTGAATTTGTATGATGAATTACTAGATCTTTTCATATTCCACACATGCCATCATAATCAACACCACTACAGAGATGTTAGATCACTAGACTTCAAAAACCTCCACAACTATCCGAAAAAATGATGATGTAAAAAGTTCCACTATAAAACCTTTTATTACTTCCGGTGACTTGAAACTTAACTTATAATTATTTTTACATTATCCATGAGTTAGATAATTTTACAATTTCGACTAAGTTAATTAATATGTCCGTTTTTTGACGAATTTGCTTAAAAACTGAGTCTTATAAAGCTAGCTAGTTGAATTGAAGTTTCATCAAATAAAGGAACTAACATATGTCTTTGGTTTTAAATATATTGTATTTCTGCATTCCTCCAACACAAATGCTTGTGTTTGACTTACATTGAATAAGCTGTGAAGGGTAAATGGTAATTTAGTGTTATTTAAATTTGATTTGATGCACCTTTAGTTGTATTAAAATGTATAAGAAATAATTTCTCTATTATCCAAGTAATTGCTAACTTTCACTCTATTAAGTGTAGACTATCATTTGATGTGGGATTGTGATTTGTGGAACTGCAAGACAAGGACTAACCGCTATCTAGCTAAAAAAATGTAACAATGAACATGGATAGGGAAATTAAAATTTTCATTTGAATCATAAAAGAGAAGGCCTTATCATCCATGACATTTTTACCATTATGAGTTTCAGAGATCATATTAGTTCCTCATGAAGATGTGTGATACATGTATAATGTAGAAATACTACTTTCTTGAATTTTTTTCATGGATATTGATATAGTTTTAAACAAAGTTTAACATGTCTTTTTATTTTTTTACAAATAACTTTATACAAATTCCAATATGGGAAAAACAAATACATGGTTGACTAATAACATCCTGCTTTCAATTTTAACCCATAATGTCATCCAACTTTCGTATATAACCTATAATAGCATCCTAGTTTTGTTTTAACCTATAATAGCATCCTACTTTTGTTTTTAACCCATAATGGAATATTAGTTTCAAATTTACCCATAATAGCATCCTACTTTCATTTATAACCTATAATAGCATCCTACTTTTGTTTTTAACTTGTAATGGCATCTTACTTTCAACTCTAACCCATAATTGCATCCTACTTCCATTTACAACCCATAATAGCATCCAACTTTCATTTATGTCCTATAATAGAATACTACTTTTGTTTTTAACCCATAATGGCATCTTACTTTCAACTTTAATCTAGAATAGCATCCTAATTTCATTTATAACACATAATAGCATCCTATTTTCATTTTTGCTGGTTTCATTCTTAAGTCATGTGTATCAATGGAACTAGGGTATCTTCTAAGAATTATTCAAAAAAAAAAAAATTTAATTAAGTTAGGTAATTCTCTGGTACAAACTTTTCTCAACACATATGCACTCTTATATAAACTATCAAATCAATAAACATTTCAATATCTCCTAAAAAGTAGCCATGCACTTATTTTTGTTAATAATGTAACTATCCAATGTTTTCTCCTTATAATAAGGGATTCCGTGGACTAGAATTTAGCCAAAATACTCAAATGTGGCTTGTATTTTTAACAAAAACAATTTATGCGATCAAATATGTTAACTTTTGTAGGTACATTTAATTTCTTCATGTAACTATATATAAGTAATCGTATCATTTAAAATCCATTACAGTGTATTTCGCATATACAACGCAAACACAAAAACATGGCAGATTGTCATATTTGGCCACATTATTCAACTAAGGCTAAACGATACATATAGACACACAAAGAATTAAAAAAAAGTCACAATAATATACGTATAATCACTTGTTATGTTATGCTTAGTAAGTGGATAAACGATACATATGGACACACAAAAAATTAATAAAAACGCCACCATAAAATACTTACAGTCACATATTTTATTATTTTATCATGTCAAATACTAGTTATTAACAATGTATAATATAATATAACTTGACCATAAATTACTTACGACCACTTGATTTGTTACATGTATTATATGTCGCTAAATGATAAATACGGTCATACAAATAATTCATGTGACCATATATATTAGATTTTTGCAACATTAGAATCCATTACACATTATTTCCCATAAATCAAGCACAAAAAGGTGGTATATGCTCATATTTGGCCACATTATTCGACTGAGGCTTAATGATACAAGAAATTCAAAAAAGCCACCATAATAAACCTATAGTCACTTGTGTTTTTTATGTTTAGTAAGTGGTGAGAATGATACATATGGACACACAAACTATTAATGAAAATGCTCACCATAAAATACTTACAGTCACATCTTTTATTACTTTATCATGACAAATAATAACTATTAACCATGCGTAATATAATATAACATGACAATACAACCACTTGAAATTTTACATTTATTATATGTCACTAAATGATACATATGGGCATACAAACAATTCATGTGACCATCGGTATTACTTTTAGCTACATTAGATTTTATATGTGTCGGTAAATGATACACATAGCTATACAAACAATTCATGTAACCATAGGTATTACCATTTAGTTACATTATATTTCTATGTAACTATATATATACTAATCGTCTCATCAAAAACCATTATAATTTTTTAATGTGGAGAAAACATTCCAAGATTTTACCAATGATAATTTGTCACCCTTTAAAACAAAATCATCACATTTATTTTGAAAAGTGCGGCTATGCTATTTTTAAAAAGTGTGTCCATATATCAAAATTCTTGTAGTGTAATTGGGGAGAAAGATCAAGATGCTTCGATCCGGTAGGTGTGGAGAATATTTACGTCTTGAATTCTACGATTATCTTAAGAATTATGGAATAGTTTCATAATTGTCTCATCCAAGAACACCACAAATCAATGTTGTTGTTGAGAGAAGAAATCAAATGATATTAGATATGGTTCAATCTATGATGATTCGAGTGACACTTTCGATAGCCTTTTGTGGGTATGCCTTAGTGACAACTGCCCACAACTTAGCCTCGTACCAACTAAGAAGGTTGTTAAAATACCATCTAAACTGTAGAATGGGAAATATAATTCTCTAGAACATATAAAAGTTTGGGGATGCGAGGCTTATGTTCTTTGTGAAGCCAATGATAAACTTGAACCTATATTAGAGAAGTGATACTTCATTTGTTATCGATAAAAGTCTTTTGGATACTTGTTTTACAAACCTTCTGAGAACAAGGTGTTTATTGCTCAAAGGGGGTTCTTCCTAGATCGGGATCTCGTATCCAAAGAGGCCAGTGGGAGCCAAATTAGTCTTGAAGAGATTCAAGACTCAAGCAAATAATAACATGTAGTTGGCACTACCACTCAACCTGACGTTGAGCAACCTGTTAAGCAAATTGATATCTCTACACCTCCCCTTCATAGATCTAATAGAGTTTGTCTTCCTCCTAAGTTATGTAGTTTTACATATTACCATAGAAGGATACATATTGATCAGTGATCGTACAATGGTTAGTATGGATAAGTCATACAACTATAAGGAAGCGATGGCAAGCCATGAGGCCGCCAAGTAAAAGGAAAGCATGGTGAGAGAGATTTAGTCCATGTATGACAACCAAGAAATGAATTTGGTTGATCCTACTCCTAGGATTTAAATTGTTGTGTGTAAATGGATCTTCAAGAAGAAAACATACATGGATGGGAATGTGCCCACATTCAAGGCCAGGTTGCTTATGATGGGTTATACTTAAAGTCAAGGGATTGATTATGAGGAAACCTTCCCACGTTTAGCTAAGATCAAGTCTATTACGATATTGCTTTCCATATAAGCATTCTGTTATTATGATGTATGGTAAATGGATGTGAAAAGAGCTATCCTAAATGGAAAACTCACAAAGGATGTGTCAATGGCACAACATGAGAGTTTCATAGATCCAAAATATCCGAATAGAGTGTGTACGCTTGAAAGGTCCATATATGGACTAAAACAAGCATCTCGTAGCTGGAACCATTAATTTCATGAAAAGGTCAAAGAGTTTGGATTTTCAAGAAGTGAACATGATTCCTACATATATATTAAAGCTAGTGGTAGTATTGTAATATTCGTGCTATTGTATATTGATGAAATACTTCATATATGAAATGACATCCCAACGTTGCAATGTGTTAAGACTTTTCTTGGGAGTTCCTTCATTATGAAGGATCTAGGATTGGTTGCATACATACTTGGTATAAGGACCTACTAAGATAGATCAAAAATCTTAATAGGACTTAAGCTAGATTAAATAACTAGATAAGATCTCGAAAAGGTTAAAGATGTAAGACTACAACAAAGGGTTTCTACCCATGCAACATGACATTAAATTAAGTAAAACTCAATGTCCCGGTTCTAGTAATGAAAATGACATAATCAATCGAGTTCAATATGCTTCTATTATAGATCGATCATGTATGACATGACATGTACTCAACCTGATGTCTCTTATGCTCTAAGTATGGTGACTCACTTTCAAGACAATCTTGGCGATAATCATTGAACATTAGTAAAGAATATTTTGAAATACCTAAGAAGAACAAATGATATGTTCTTCGTGTATGGTGGAAAAGATGAGTTAAGGATTATAGGTTACAACGATGCAAGTTTCATACAAATAAATATAAAGCATCTTATAGTCAGGATGGGTATTCTTAATCAATGGATGAGCGGTCACATGGAAGGGTTCGGAGTAGAAAACAATGGAATAATCTACATGTGAGTAACAATATATATCAACTAGTAAAGTTACGAAAGAAACTACAAGGTTGAAGACTTTCATTGATGATCTTGGAATCATTCCGAGCATCAAGGATCGTATGGAAATTTTCTGTGATAACAAGGGTGCAGTTGCATTGACTATGTAATCCAGATGATCCACTGATGTGAATTTAATGTGTTTCTATTTTTATTCAAGTTTTAAATTTATAAAAGTTATTTCCTTCACTACACTATTAAACACACTGGGTGGTGTACCTAATCGTACAATAGTATAGCTATGGTAAGAACGAGTGTCAAACTCAAGGAATGGTGTTTTAACTAACTTTATTCTACTACTAACTAAATACTAATGAAATTAGAAAAGGCTTTGGTTTCCTATTTTTGCAAGACTAGATACTTCAATTATCAAACTAACTAATTATCACTTAATTCAACTAACACTAACTAAAGCAGATTAACAAGTATGAATTAACCAAGGTAAGTAACAGAATTTCGTTTAGCTTTGGATTTATTTGTTATTATGGTTGATTTATGGAAGTGCAATGGTTTCGTTTTTTTAGTTACCCATTCCTAATATGACCAAATTAGTATTCACTAACTTAATCCTTTAGCAAACTAGTTTATTTATTCGGTGATCAAGCGGACAAACTTACAAGCTTACTAGTTTTTTGGTTCCGATTGATTAGACTTATAATTAATTGACCAATTTAGTTTATTGATTCAATTTAATACATGATTTGTCGTCATATATTAGCTCCTACACCTTTTTACCCACTATTCTACTTAACCCTAGGTTTTATTCAAAACTCTAGTCCTACAACTTTGCAAATCACAAGATCATAAGTACTTGAGGTTCTTTAATAAGCTAAATCAACAAATAACCAAGTATCCAAATCCAAACCATAAATCAACCACATAAACTTAATTCATCCTAGGCTAAACGAAAGTCATTAGTATTTAGCTCATGATTTCAGCAAAAAAAAAAGCACAAAAATGAAATTCAAGGTATTTGACATAGTAAAATCTAAAGAAAAATCAAAGTGTAGAATTTAGTTTCCTTAATTCTCTTCCTTCCAAGGTTGTGAATGAAATTCATGCTTCCAAGCCTTAAAACCAGTCTATTGCCTTCAAAAGTTTCGAATTCTCCAGAGCCAAAAGTTCCAATTCGGAGGTTAAGGTGATCTACTGTTCCCGAAATTAGAGCACCACGTCGTGGTAAGTCCACCACGTCGTGGTAATCATGTTTATCTCGTGTTTTACATGTCTTCGAAGTGGATCGGGATTCTTCAAGTTGCCATGCTGTGGGGAATTCGCCACGTGGTGTTGGGGGTATATTTTCTTCATTTTAGAGCTTTGGTTCAAACTCCCAGCTTCCAGCTTCCTTTTTGCTCCAAGCTTGTTTTTTGGTCCCTACAACATGATTCATAAGAAATTAAGTATCTTTTTGTTCTAATAAAGGCATAAAAGTAATAAAAATATTAAGATATGCTGTATAATTATGTGTATAGATATTCACTTATCAAAATACCCCACACTTGTTCTTTGCTTGCCCCCAAGCAAATTGATTTTTAATTTCACCAGCAAAGTACAAAACAATCCATTTCAATCCCAGCCATTTTCCCAAGACCTCAATGTTTGTATTTGTGTCTATAATTCCTGAGAACTGCCCATTCCTAAATACTCACAATCCCTATGAACCTTCACCCCTTAGCTTATATGACACTCATTTCTACAACCCTCCGAATCATTCCTCAGAAATCTTTCTTGACCTCAAGGTATTTTTGACTAAACAACCAAGCATACATGAATTCTATAAATTGCAACGTTGATACCACAATGGAGCTCTTTGAATTCTTCTCTTTGTCGTATATTTAATCGTTGATTAGTTTGAATTCACCACCTTCTTTGTTTGATTTTTGCTATCTTCAACTTTTTGGATTTCTTTAGAATTTCTGATCTTTTGATCTTCATACTTTGATAACTCCAAAATTCTTTTACTTTTCGGTAATTTCTCTCTCGTTTTTTACATGTATTCTCACTTTTTTTCTCTTTTACTCAAATCCTACATGCTTAAGCAAAGAGCTTAGCTTCAACCTTTATTGGTTAAGGTATTAGTCTAAGTGGAATGACTAGATAAGCTTTCCTGGATGGATTTCAGGTTTAGGCTGCAAAACGTGTTATGCCATACAAGCTACTAGATTACCTTTCATACTTCATGACTTTTCACTAGGAAATGGGAAGCCACAAAATACACTATAACATGTGTTGGCTCAAGTAAACATTTGGGTTCTCTACGGATCATCCCATACTTCATTGGAATTTTTTTTAATTATTAGCTAAGTCTCCTAAGTTATACTATTTAGAAACTATTAATGCAAAAATTTTAAAATCGAATGCTTCTTATGCAATATACCCCCTAACCCACACTTATTCCATGCAATGCCCTCATTGCATGGTATGCAAAACATAAAATTAAAAGGAGGGAGAAAAAGGAACATACTCCCCTAGGATAGAAGATGAATCTCGAAACGTGGGAAAGACTTCTAGCTTGCTTGAACATGTGGAAACAGAAGTAGAAATTAGAATAGCAACCTCCTTATGGTCTGAAAAACTCCCCTACAACATAGGAAAGTGTCAACCATGTTGTAGCAGCAGGGATGATTCTTCATTATGTCATGAAATTTTATAGTGTGGGAACAACTCATCCATACCATGAGAATAAATATAAGATAGGAAACACTACTCTTGATCATGTAGAATACTGAAAGTGCTAGAGAAGATTTGGAAAACAGACTCTAAAATCAACACGTCGTGGTGGATATCACCACGTCGTGGTAACCCAAACAGAACACGTTTTGGTGTTACAACTGCAACAACACGACGTGGTGTGTAGTACCATGTCGTGGTGGCCTTGAAAGTGAAAAATCTGGTGCCCTTAGGTACTTAATTGCAAACTATATGTTGCACCAATTTATGTATAAAGCTATTGGACGTGACTCCTCACTCTATGACTCAAACAAACACCCGAAAAATGTGCCCAAATCTTACTTCTCTCAATGTATCATAAGTGTGTTCTATAAAGAAACTTTGTTTGACATTAATACCCTTACTTGGACTCTAGAATAATACCTGGAACTAAAATAAAGAAAAGTAATGCAAGAAGGAAACATTGTCAACAACCAAAACAAGAAATAAGTTTTCAACACACCAAACAAACAAAATAAAAACATAACGAAACAAGTCTTAAAACCAAGAAATCAATAGGATAACTCTCAATCTTCCTCATCATCAGCTCCTCCACCACTACCACCAGCCCCACCTTATTGCTCCCTCCATAGTTCCTCCCAACTTGATGCATAAGGGTATATAGGAGGAAAATGATCGGGTCGGGGAAAACGCAACTGTTCCATAAGATAATCGATACCCATGTTGGTATAATTGCCACTCCTTGCCAAAGTATCCTCAAACCTCCACCTAGCAACATTGTACGGGTCCATGGGCATCTCATCAACCTTGGAGACAACCAATGGCTTGTCCTCTCCAACTTCCCTACCCCGCTGCCTTCCTCGGTTTGGAACTCGTTGCCGTCGAGTGTCATCGGGAATGCTAAAACCACCCTTTCCAAGATCAACAGTAATATTCGCCCGCCTGTACAGAAGGACGGAAAAGGGTTTCTAAGGTTCCACAGTTAACATGAAAGTTTCACGTTTTTCAAGAACTCCAAATGAACGTGTGAGCCATGTAATCAACATTCCACCATACAATGGGGACCCGCTCCTATCCTTGGCTGCTCGAGCTGCAAGAAATTCATCTAAGTGAAAAGGTAAATCAACATAGATATCGGTTGAAGTAATAGCTCACAAGAAGAAGACATCAACAGTGGGACATTTATCCCCCTCCCGATGCTCGTTGATGGTGTTAGTGATGAGATAGTGCAACAAGCGGTGAATGGGCGACCGGTTATCGCTTTCTTGGGCGGTTCCCTTATTGTACATCCCATTGGTAATTGCATTCCAATGCTCCTCAGCTTTAAACCCATCCATATTTCTTATATAAGCCGCAATGTACTGCTGATATAACTCCGAATGAACCTCGGACGGAAGGTAAATTTCCATCCTAAGTGCAAAGTCGACAAGGCTAAGAGAGCGTCTTTCAACACCAAGGCAAAATGTTAGATTGTCATCAGCACATATCCAAGTTTTTCGTGCAAAAGAAACTGTTGCTAGAAACTCATGAACCAATTCCTTATACGCGACCTATTGAATTTCAAAAATTTGGCGCCACCCCAAGCACATAAACAGGCCATGAACTCCATTAAAGACCTTGTCAAGATAAGTTTCCATGGCTTCCATTAAACCTATTTGTCCCATCCAAAGCCTATCCACAAACGCGGTAACATGTACTTTTCGTTTCTTCATCAATTCAAGTTTAGCATTCCAACGAGCATGGACCTCGGGTGCAACATCCATTAGGAGAGAATACCACGGAAACGTTGGGCGTCCTCTGGGTTGGTTGCATCTTAAATGGTTAGCCATGCCTGCAAAAAAAATAACCACAAAGGATACCCAAAGAGCCATATATATCATTACACCCAAAATGCAACATAATAAACTAGAAAAGACCCCACCACGACGAGGACCACGAGGAGTCGTCATAGTCGACCCACTGTTGGGATTCCTAGTTAAATCGGACCACTTTTCATTCCAATTCAGCTCAATACAAGTTCAGGGTTTGTTCAAGGCATATTATGGAGTAGAATGGTAGCAAAATCAAGGTGTAAAACAACTAAAATTGGGTCCGATTTTTTCAAAAATCGGAACCCTGGGTTCCTAAAATTGGCCCTAAATGTGTTCTAATCAGCAAATATATACCCTTTACTAACATAATAAACGATTAACAGTAAATAAATCACTAGAAAATCATACCTTTTAGCAAGGTTCTAAAAATCGCTTGACGGTAGCTCGACGGTCGACTGGTGTTAAGGGATTAATCGTTCTAGTCGGGGATTAATCGAGGATTAATCGGGGACCATAGATTATTAATAAAATATTAAAATTAATTAAATATTAATATATCTTAAGAAAAAACAAGTATAGAAAATAAGAAAAATTGTAATTTGGAAATTTGAAAATACGAAAATATGAACATTTTGGTATAATATTTGAAATTTTGAAATTTTGAAAATTTTAGAGTAAAAAAAGAAAGTTGGTTTTTTGAAATTATTAAAAAAAATTTGACCTTTTTTGACTTTTTCGACTTTTTTGACTTTTGTTGACCGATTAATCCCGCCAAGGCCGATTAATTCCGGCAAACCCGATTAATCATAAATTTCCGATTAATGCCCTAATCCTCGACGGTTGGAGAACGCCAAGCGATTAATCCACAATTAATCGCCGATTAATCCCGATTTCTGCAACCATGCCTTTTAGTGAAGAATTGCAAAAAAATGGAGAAAGCTTAAGTTCTTAGTGGAAGCGGCTGGCACGATGAAAGAGGTGGGTGAAGTAAAAGTGAAATGTTTTTGACTGAAGTTGAAAAAAAACCCTAATTTGACTGCAATTATTTTTCCACAACGACGTGGTGACTCATGTATTCCCGATTTTACGTGTTCAGTCCAATTACCACCTCGTGGTGAGTTAAAAATCATTCTTATTCATTAAATTTTTAAAAATATCCACCCCACTCTCGTATTATGCCATACCCTACGTCGTATTCATAGACAAATAAGAAGAATGAGAGAATAAAACCTAAATAAAACAAACAAAAAGAAATAAAAGAAAAGGAAAGAAAATGCAAACTCAAAATCACAGGTTGCCTCCTGCAAGCGCTTCTTTTTGGGGAGTCATAAGTCGGACTCCTTCCCACATCATGTTGTCTCAGCTCGTGTGAATTTTGACGATTTCCCCCTTTGTTTCTTCAATTGGCATTCCTTCTTCATAATGCTTCACTCGATGTCCATTAACTTTGAAAGGGATTCCGTCTTTTGATATAATCTCAATAGCTCCATGTGGGAAAACTTGTTTGACAACAAAAGGGCAATCCCATATAGTTTGCAATTTACCTAGAAAAAGCTTTAACTTTGAGTTGAAGAGTAGCACCTTTTGTCCCTCATGAAAATCCTTATTACCCTTTAGTCTCATATCATGCCATTTCTTAGTATTGTCTTTATATATCAAGTAACTAGTTTATGCTTCATTTCTAAGTTCTTCAAGTGCATTCATTTGCATTAACCAGTTGGTGCAAAGTTCAGCAAGCTCAAAATTACATATCTTCAAAGCCCAAAATGCTTTATGTTCTATCTCAACTGGCAAGTGGAAATTCTTTCCATAAACCAACCTATATGGTGTAGTACCAATAGGTGTTTCAAACGCCGTTCGAAATGCCCAAAGTGCATCATCAAGCTTATCCGACCACTCCTTTCTATTACTTCCAACCAATCTCTTTAATATCCATTTTAATGCTCGGTTTGTAACCTCAGCTTGCCACTTGTTTAGGGATGATAGGATGTTGAGAATCTATGGTGGACACCATACTTTGGCAACACCTTAGCCAATTGATCATTTGCGAAGTGGGTGCCCTGATCACTAATAAGAGCCTTAGGAACTCCAAACCTTGAAAACAACTTTTTAAGGAAACGAACGACCACTCGAGCATCATTAGTAGGTAACGCTTGTGCTTCAACCCACTTGGATACATAATCGACAGCAACCAATATGTATTTATTTCCTTTTGACGTTGGGAAAGGTCCCATAAAGTCAATCCCCAAAATATCAAATATATCACAAACTTGAATGCTATTTTGGGGCATCTCATTTCGTGATGAAATGTTTCCCGTCCGTTGGCATGAATCGCATTCCTTAACAAATTGAGTAGCATCTTTAAAAAATGTAGGCCAATAAAAATCGATATCAAAAATCTTTTTAGCCATATACTGCACTCCATGATGTCCTCCGGTGGGCCCGCTATGACAATGTTTCAAGATTTCCTGACTCTCTTTCCCGAACATGCATCTTCTTATCATTCCATCTGCACAGCTTCTAAAAAGATATGGCTCATCCCAAAATTATTACTTGATTTCTGAAAAGAATTTCTTCTTTTGTTGTCGGGTGAAATGTTTTGGAATGTATTCACTTGCTAGGTAGTTAGCTATATCTGCAAACCATGGTACCTCTCCTGCTATAACCATAAGATATTCTTCGGGGAAATCATCGCCTATCTTGTTTTCTTCCAATTCCTCTAAATGCGGGTTCTCTAATCTTGATTAATGATTGGCAGCCACGTTCTCTATTCCCTTCTTATCCCTTATTTCAATATCAAATTCTTGTAGAAGCAAGACCCAACGTATTAATCTTGGTTTAGCATCTTGTTTAGCAAATATATACTTAAGGGTAGAATGGTCGGTAAAAACTATTGTCTTTGACATAACCAAATATGGACGAAATTTATCAAAAGCATACACCACCGCTAGTAGCTCCTTCTCGGCAGTAGTGTAGTTTTCTTGAGTTGGGTTCAAAGTTTTGCTTGCATAGTAGATTGTTTGAAAATGTTTATCAACCCTTTATCCTAAAACAACTCCTACCGCATAGTCACTAGCATCAAACATTAGCTCGAAAGGAAGTCTCTAATTTGGAGCTATCATAATAGGGGTACTAGTTAACTTTTCCTTCAACAGTTGAAATGCTTCATGACATTCTTTAGAAAAGTCAAATGGGTCATCCTTCAAAAGAAGTTGATTCAATGACCTTGTGATCTTTGAAAAGTCTTTGATGAAGCGGCGTTAAAATCTCGCATGGCTTAGAAATCTCCTTACACCCTTTACATTTGTTGGAGGTGGCAATTTTGCTATAGTATCAACTTTTGCTCTATCCACCTCTATCCCCAACCTTGAGACTTTGTGTCCCAACACAATTCCTTCCTTCACCTTGAAGTGTCACTTTTCCTAATTAAGGACAAGGTTGGTCTTCTCACATCTTGCTAGCATTAGATCTAAGTTGGACAAACAATCTTCAAAAGAGGACCCAAAAACCGAGAAGTCATCCATGAAAACATCCATAAATTTCTCGATCATGTCATGAAAAATAGCCATCATCCACCTTTGGAAAGTAGCCGGTGCATTGCATAACTCAAAAGGCATTCGTCTATATACGAATGTACCACTTGGGCATGTAAACGTGGTCTTCTCTTGGTCTTGTGGATCAATTGAGATTTGAAAGTAACCCTAGAAACCATCCAGGAAACAATAGTAGAGATGACCGGATAACCTCTTGAGTATTTGATCGATAAATGGTAGTGGAAAATGATCCTTGCATGTAGCATCATTAAGCTTTCCATAGTCTATATAAACACGCCACCTGGTCGCTGTTCTTGTTGGGATCAACTTGTTAGCTTCATTGGTGACTACCGTCATTCCTCCTTTCTTGGGTACAACGTGTACCAGACTCACCCATGGGCTATCTGAGATTGAATAAATGATACCAACATTTAAAAGTTAACAACCTCCTTTTTAACTACTTCTTTCATCTTTGGTTAAGTCTTCTTTAGCGTTGTACTATGGGCTTTGCTCCTTCTTCTAAGTTAATCTTATGAGAATAGTAGGTTGGACTAATCCCCTTGATGTCAGTGATCTTCCATGCTATAGCACCTTGTCTTTTTTAGTACCTTCACGAGGCTTTCTTTTTCATGTGTTTCAAGATCGGAAGCTATGATTATCGGTTTTTGTTGTCCTTCCTCCAAGAATGCATACTCCAGGTGTTCGCGGAGGGCTTTCAGCTCGATTTTCTGCCTTTCGTCAGTTACCACGACGTAGGCATCCTGCCACATCGTGGTGTCACCACTTCTAATTCCAGATCGCGAAAAAAACTTTGCCACGACGTGTTCTCATCACCACGTCATGTTGACTCTTTTGCCTCTTTTATTGCTTCATTGTACTCACTTTCTTCTAATAACTTCTCCAACTCTTGAATATCCAGTTCAGGATCATAATTAACATCCTAAAGCACCATAAATCCCTCAGTCTCTTTTTCTTCCCCCCCCCTCTAGCTCTTTTTCAAGTAATTTGTCTAGCACATCGACATAAAACGTTGTATCGTCACTTATCTTTGAATGTTGGAGTGCCCGATTAACTCCAAAAGTAAACGCTTCTTCACCAACTCAGAGAGTAAGTTTGGACTCTCTTATATCAACTAAAGCTCGGGCAGTACTCAAGAATGGCCTTCCAAGGATGATTAGGACGTGTTCGTCTTCCTCCATATATAATACAATGAAATCTGCTGGAAAAACAAACTTGTCAACTTTTACTAACAAGTCTTCACATATACCCCTTGGAAAGGTCATCATCTTGTTGGATAAATGGATGACCATTCGGACCGTTCTTGACTCGGGAAGATCGACTTTCTTGAAAAGCGAGTGAGGCATCAAGTTAACACTTGCTCCCGAGTCGGCTGGAGCATGAATCGTTCCTAGATTCCCGAATTGGCGTGGTAAGGTTATGCTCCCTGGGTCACCCATCTTTTTTGGTAACATGTTTAGCATTGCAGCAGAACAGGTTTCATTCAATACAACTTTGGATAAACCCTCCATTTTCTTATGATTAGTTAAGAGGTCCTTGAGAAACTTTGCGTATTTTGGCATTTCAATCAGAGCCTCAAGGAAGGGAATGTTTATTTCAAGAGACTTTATATGGTCTAAAATCTTCAGCATGCTTCTCTTGAATTGCTCTACTTAGGAATGGCAATGGTGGGCGGTATGGTTTTACTGGTTCCAAAGTTTTCTTTTCAGCTTCCTGCCACGCCGTGGCATCTGGACAACGTCGTGGTGATTGTCCAGAATTTTTTCCTTAACTCTCCTCTCAAATTTCTTGCTCCACCTCCGGCTTCTTACTGTTTACGGGAGTCAAATGAGTAATAATTTTTCCACTCCTAGTGGTGATTGCTTGGATGTGAGTGTTGGATTAGTGTCTAAGCCTGTAACCATATTTGGTAAGTAATTGAACCGGTTATGCATGGTCCTTTTGGGTTGCCTTCACCAAAGCAACTTGACTGGAGAAATAATAGAGAAAGAGGTTATTATGATTTATTAATATATTATAAGAATAATATGTTAAAGGAGAAATCATATTTTTTAATTAATATTGGTCAATAATTAATTAAGAATTAATTATGTGATCAAAAGTAATTAATTAAACTAGAGGGGCTAAATTGTAATTATGTGATAGTGGCAAATTAGGGCAATGGATGCCCTATGGATAGGGTGGACGAATTCAAGGGGATAAGGCCCTAGAATTCGTCCAAGGATAAGGTTCTATACTTATCTTATGGGTTGCTTGGTGGACAAGCAATCAGATACGGATAAGGACTGAAACCCTAATCTCTAGCCTATATAAGGACCCCTTGGCTAAGCGAAACCGGCCACTTGATCCCTAGAAGACTTAGAGCCAATTTCCTGCCTCTTCCCTCTCTCTCTCTCTCTCTCTTGCCTCTCCATTTGCTTTTGGTGTTTGTGAGCCATTAAAGGTACTACACTTATGGTACTTGCTTTAATAGGCAAGGAGATTGAAGATTTGTGTTTTTATTACAATATAACAACAAGAGGTATGTAATTCTTTCTACCATCTAAATTTCTAAATACTTAGATGCATGCTAGGGTTCTTCTTGTGTTCATAATGTTGTGTATCTAATAGTGAAAACATAGATCCAAATCTAGGGTTGCATGCACATATAGGATTGTTTGTATAAAACCCATCAGTGGTATTAGAGCTTATGGTTATTTGTTTTTAATTATATTATACAATTGTATGAATTTGACACTTTAGGGTTTATGGCCAACAAACCCTAGGAGGCAAGGATTTTGAAATTAGGGTTCTTGAACCCTATTTTTCGAAAATTTTGATAAGGGTTTTCAAACCCTTACCTTTTTGCCCAAGATTTTGAAATCTAGGGTTTGCAAACCCTATGGTTTTCAAAATATGCATCCTCCCCAAGATAAGATCCTAAGTTTTAGGGATTTGGATAATCCCATATCTTGTAATTATCTTTTAATGGTTTAAATATGGTAATTAAAGATTTTGAATTATCCCATCCCATATTTTCGAAATCTAGAAGGATTTAAGGGATTAGGATAAATTAATTGTTTAATTTAAGGTAATCCTTTATGATTTAATAATTCAAATTACTTGTTTAATTTAAGGATAATTATTAAATCAAGAGTTTTAATATTTAAAATTTTAAATTTAAAAAGTCTTTAATTTCGAAAATTTTAAAATTGAAATTAAAACCCTAGTATTTTGAAATGTTTATATAGACCCTATACTACTATATTATTACAAGATTTATATATATATATATATATATATATATATGTATAAAACTGAAATGCTAGTCTTACCGTTAGTAGGCCTATATATATATATATATATATATATATATATATATATATATATATATATATATATATATAACTGAAATGCTAGTCTTACCGTTAGTAGGCCTCATTCACAAAATCAATCTATAAGGGGGTATAAGGTTATGGCCTACAAAATGGCCATTTAATGGGTATCCACTCTTACCCACCGCTTCCTTGATTGGTGGAGGGTCGTTAGCCGAACGGGTAGGATAGGGCAATCTTGTCCTCATCAATAAGTATAATGTATCTATATAAAGTAACTAAATGTTTTTACAAAATTCCCAATCTTAGTTACTTTAAGCAAAAGTGAATAGATGCAATCCCATGAAATTACACTTTGCACCTTTGCTAAGAAGTTAGTGGAGCGTGTGTGGTTAACAGGCACACTAATTGGTTCTAAGCAAAGGTGGCAAAGGGTGACTCATTGTTTGTTATAGTTCGATAGAGCGTGTGTGGTTAACCACCGCATCGAATAGGTGACTGTAACAATGAGGGCACCATGTACATTTGCATGGTTATTCACACCCGCTTTGTGATCCTCGGCATCCCAGTCACAAACTAGAGGGGCATATCGAGATTTAAACATGCCATTGAAAAGTTCAATGAATCTCAAACGAATCTAGGAATTTTCAATACATTTTAAAACTTAAGCCTTTTATGTTTTCATGGTGGAAAATTAGTGAATCGTCATTCACTTACCTCCAAATTATTTGCATGTTGGATTACGGCATCCCTTTTCTAATGTGTAAATAATGTTGTTGGATCCTAGCCCTAATTTCTCATTTTGGGTGTTTAATTAGGGATTCAATTCTAATCAAACTTTGTTCCTTTCTATTTACAAATGTCTAACGCAAACGCAAACAACGCTGCTCCTAGTTCATTCTCGTTAATGAGCCTATGTCAAAAAGTGACGTTTGATGGATCGAATTTCAACGAATGGATAAGATACATTTGCATGATTGCTCGTTACGAGGACAAAGAATACGTCCTCGAAGAGAAGCTTGAAAAGATCAATCCAGAAATCGCTAATCCCGAAGAAATGGTCGTCTTTGAGACCCACGAGCGTGATGCAAAGAAAATTCATTGCATTAT
This sequence comes from Lactuca serriola, assembly GCF_051521515.1. NCBI lineage: Eukaryota > Viridiplantae > Streptophyta > Magnoliopsida > Asterales > Asteraceae > Lactuca > Lactuca serriola. The sequence goes on from NC_136413.1 coordinate 5,871,134, forward strand.
GCTGGCCACTATGAATCTTGAACTCCAAAAGTTCTATGAGTACATGTATCCATACGAAATGCACCAAGATTTGCCGGAGAGGTACCACCATAACGCAAGGCAAGAGCGCTATGAGATCATCACCAACATGATCACCGCTAAGATGGTAAGTGGAGAGTCCCTAACCTCGCATTTGCAAAAGATTCAGAGGTATGTTGATCGTCTTTGCAAGTTAAATGTTAAATTTGGGGAAGATCAGGAAATCGACATCATTCTCCACTCCTTGCCCTCGTGCTACAACCAAATTAGGATGACCTACCACATGAACAAAGAAGAGGTCACCTTAAGTAAACTACAGGGCTCCTAAGGACTCCTGAGAGCAACCTTAAGGACAAGTCTGTTGCATTAACTCCCACTCCACCCATTGCTCCTGTTTTGGCGATTGGGCAAGGGAGGGGCAAGAAGCGGAAGACTACTTCAAAGAGCCACCACAAGGCTAAGCCCCAAGATGGTACCTCTTCTAGTGGAACCAAATTTGGTTCTGCTAAGCCCAACTCAAACCCAAAGGAGGCAGAGTGCCACCACTGCTACAAAATAGGGCATTGGAAGAGAAACTGCCCGGAATATTAGCAAGGCATCAAGGATGGGAAGATCAAGTCGTCTTTCGCAGGTATTTACACAATTAAATCTGATGATTCATCACATGCTATTTCTTGGGTTCTTGATATAGGATGTGGTTTTCACATATGTTCTGATTTGCAGGGACTAAGAAGAGATAAGGATGTGGATCGTGGAAGAATAAATCTAATCATGGGGAATAGAAGATCATCGCCTGTCATCAAGATTGGAGTGTATTCTCTAGCGCTTAGTAATGGATTTCGTTTAGATTTAAATAATTGTTGCTATTCCCCAGATATGGCAAGAAACATCATTTCATTTCATGGTTTGTTTAGACAAGGATTTAGATATTTATTTGATAATGAGAAAGGTTCGATTTATGCTTATCTAAATGGTGTTTTATATTTTGAAGCATTGCCTTGTAATGGAATTTATGAAACTGTTATGGTTGTAGATAACCTAGGAAATGATGTATTATGTGTGGATTCTTCCAATAGTATGGATAAATCATGCTTTTGGCAATGTCGTCTTGGACATGTCAACAAGAAACGCATAGCCCAACTCCAAAAGGATGGAGTGTTGGAGTCATTCGACCTTAGGGACAATGACGTGTGTGATTCTTGTTTACTTGGAAAGATGACCAAGTCACCCTTCACTGGCACATGTGCAAGGGGTGAGGGTCTATTGGATCTCATACACACCGATGTGTGTGGGCCCTTTAGATCCACCACAAGGGACGCGAACCGCTTCTTTATGACTTTCACTGAAGATTATAGTAGATATGGGTATATCTATTTAATCAAGCACAAGTCAGAAACCTTTGACTAGTCCATTTATGGACTTAAGCAAGCGTCTTGCAGATGGAATCTTTGCTTGGATGAGAAAGTCAAAGAGTTTGGGTTTGTACGAAGCGAAGATAAATCATGTGTATATGTCAAAGCCAGTGGGAGTATAGTTAGCTTCCTCGTATTGTATGTTGATGACATACTACTCATAGGAAACGACATCCCGACACTGCAGGAAGTTAAGTCCTGGCTCGGGAAGTGCTTCGCTATGAAGGACCTCGGAGAGGCTTCCTATTTTTTGGGAATAAGGATAGTGAGGGACCGAAGTAAGAGAATAATAGGACTTAGTCGGAATACTTACTTGGACAAGGTGCTAAAACATTTTAGTATGGAAAACTCAAAGAAGGGAGAATTACCAATCCAAAGTAATGCCAAGTTGAGTAGGACTCAAAGTTCGAGTACCGAAGCCGAGATAGCAGAGATGAGCCGAGTACCTTATGCTTACGCAGTTGGCTCAATCATGCATGTTATGAATTGTACTCGCCCTGATATGTCCTTCGCTTTGAGCATGGTCAGTAGATATCAAGGGAACCCTGGCAAAGCACATTGGACCGCAGTCAAGAATATTCTTAAGTACCTTCGGAGGACAAAGGAATGGTTTCTAGTCCTCGGAGGGAGTGATGACTTAAAGGTGCGAGGGTATAGTGACACCAGTTTCTAGACCGATAGGAACAACTATCGTTCACAATTGGGTTGGGTGTTTACCCTTAATGGGGGAGCAGTGACTTAGCAAAGTTCCAAGCAAGAAACCGTAGCTGATTCAACGTGCGAATCAGAGTACATTGCAGCGAGCAAAGTGTCAAAGGAGGCGATATGGTTGAAGAACTTCATTGGAGACCTTGGAGTTGTACCTGCCATAAAAGAGCCTATGGAAATTTTCTATGATAATGAAGGAGCGGTTGCCTTGACCAAGGAACCGAGGGATCATGGTAGATCTCGACATATCGACAGAAAATATCACTTTATCAGACATCGGGTAGAAGAAGGACTCCTCGTAGTAAAGAGGGTATCGTCAGAGGATACCCCAACAGATCCACTTACAAAGGGACTGAGTGGGGTTAAGCACTTGCAGCACGCTAGGAGCATTGGGATGAAGGACGATATTAGTTTGGATTAGATAGTTTAGAAACGTGTAATAGATTAATGTAATTGACATTTGATGATTAAATAAAGGAGTATTATTTAAATTTTCTGTCTTATGTTAATTGTTTAACTATTGTTTCACTTTGCATGTTTTGACTTTCTTAATAATTGAGTTAATTAAGAATAAACGAATTATTCAAACGGTCCATAGTCGTTCATATGTTGGAAGTAGGTATGAATGAAGACTGTCATGAATGGGTGTAGATTGTCTGAAAGGCATTAGACATAACAAAGGTTTGCCACAACGTTCATTAGTGCTTATGAATAAGTTTTGAGCATTGGAATAAACTCACGCTTGCTAGAATCACTTCAAGGAATTTATCATGAGTGATCGCAAGACGATAATATCATATGGTCTTAAAACCAAGATTTATGGTTTATATTTTGCTAATTGATTGTGCATTGATAATGCGAAAACACATCAGTAACTTGATGTCATAAAACACATTATTGTGTATAATTTGATTAGTGAATAGTGAATCCATATAAGTCAAAGTTTATATGTTCCTTTTATCCTAAGAGGGTAAAAGCGATATCAGGGCCCCTCGATGATTTGATTTGACTTATGTGTCGGGCCCGGTCAGGACTAAATTATTGTGTTCAATTAAGTTCTATGTCAAATGAATCTGAGATAGAGAAACAAACTACTGGACAATAAGTATGACTATGTTCCATGAGATTTTCCGCACGATATCTGAAATAAAGGACTGTATGATCCGTTATCCAAAGGAAAGGTTGCTGATAAGATCAGAGTTCGACAGTGTCTTTGAGAGCTACAATTGCTAATCGAGTTATGCTTGCATTTATGTTTACTAGACTCATCCAAGTGGGAGACTGTTGGATTAGTGTCTAAGCCATAACCATATTTGGTAAGTACTTGACCCGGTTGTGCATGGTCCTTTTGGGTTGCCTTCACCAAAGCAACTTGACTGGAGAAATAATAGAGAAATAGGTTATTATGATTTATTAATATATTATAAGAATAATATATTAAAGGAGAAATCATATTTGTTTAATTAATATTGGTCAATAATTAATTAAGAATTAACTATGTGACCAAAAGTAATTAATTAAACTAGAGGGGCTAAATTTTAATTATGTGATAGTTGAAAATTAGGGCAATGGATGCCCTAAAGATAGAGTGGTCGAATTCAAGGGGATAAGGCCCTAGAATTCGTCCAAGGATAAGGTTCTAGACTTATCTTATGGGCTGCTTGGTAGGCAAGCAATCAGATAAGGATAAGGACTGAAACCCTAATCTCTACCCTATATAAGGACCCCTTGACTAAGGGAAATCGGCCACTTGATCCCTAGAAGACTTAGAGCCGATTACCTGCCTCTTCCCTCTCTCTCTCTCTCTCTCTCTCTCTCTTGCCTCTCCATTTGCTTTTGGTGTTTGTGAGCCATTAGAGGTACTACACTTGTGGTACTTGCTTTCATAGACAAGGAGATTGAAGATTTGTGTTGTTATTACAATATAACAACAAGAGGTATGTAATTCTTTCTACCATCTAAATTTCTAAATACCTAGATGCATGCTAGGGTTCTTCTTGTGTTCGTCATGTTGTGTATCTAATAGTGAAAACATAGATCCAAATCTAGGGTTGCATGCACACATAGGATTGTATGTATAAAATCCATCAGTGAGCTCCTTTTGTGTTTTGTTCGGTATTTCCCGGAAGTCCTCCCAGTGATCTTTCATTGAATTGCATAGCTAGTTTCCCAAGTTGTTTTTCTATATTGAGGATCGAAGCTTGTTGATTTCTAAATAATGCTTGCTAGTTTGTCATCATCTCTTATTTTTCCTTCATCATAGCTTGTTGCTCTTTCATTATTATTTGTTGTTCCTTAATTGCTGCTTCAGTTTCCTCATGCCTTTTTTTAGAAACGACTGCAAATCTTATGAGCATTGATTTGAAGTCAGGTTTCTTTTCAGCCTGTGGTTTCTCTTTTTGGTAAAAGCCTCTTCCTTTTTGTTCATATTTTTCCTCCTTCACCTTTCTATACTCATCATAAGGTAACCATTTTTTCTTGGGTTTTCTCCAATCTTCATCAAAACGATCACTGCTCGAGTAGCAAGCTTGAACCTTCCAGTTTCCATTCTCATCAAGGTCACAATCTCTAGTCAAATGTGGACCGTTACAGTTTTCACACCCAACCCTAATAGCATGTATTGTTTGATCCACCTTATTCATCCTCCTATCCATGTTGTGCAGCATTGCCATAACCCCCGACATGTCTTCCAAAGCTGCATTAGTTGAACCCCTCGTTACATCATTCCTTGGATTATGGTATTATATAGAGTGCTTAGAGAATTCTTCAATGAGTTCCTTAACTTCTGCCAGATTTTTTCTTTGTTAAGGGGCTTTGAGAATCAAGGAGTTGTCCAGTGGTGACGTTCACCCCATCATAAAAAATCGACACTTCTTGTTGCACATTGAGGTCATTTTGTGGGCAATTCCTTATCAATCCTTTGTAGCGCTCCCATGCTTCGTACAACGACTCCCTATTTGTTGTTCAAAATTGGTGATGGCCTTTTTGAGATTAGCACCTTCGATGGTGGGCAAAACTGTTCCAAAAACAATTCACGCATTTTTTCCCATGTCGTTACCATGCATGGTGGAAGTGCCTTTAGCCAATCCTTCGTGGCTCCCTTGAAGGTGACAGGGAGCATCCTCAACAACACCGTTTCTCTTGGTACATTTGGAATGTTAAAGTAGTAGGTGATGTCGTTGACTTCATCTAGATGCTTATAGGCGTCTTCATGATCATTTCCATTGAAAGGAGTCTCATTTAGTGTTGTAAAGATGTGCCCCTTAAGTTCAAATGTAGCAATGGCGGGTATGGTGGGGTGCACAAGCCACGGACCGGTGTAGTCTCGAATTCTCTTTTTGTACGCCTCCATCGAGAGGTCGACAATGTTGGCCATGGTGTTGTCGGGTTCTTCTTCGTGATCACTTTCTTCAAAATCGGTAACACTTTCCTTATTCTCGGTCTCGTACTAGGTGTCTTCTTTTGTGTTGCTGGATTCCCCTACTTTCTTTCCCTTCTTTTTACCAAAAACCGATTTAAGACTCTTGAAAGGTGAATTCTTCGGAGTATCTTCTTCGGTCTTGTCCTTGTTCTTGCGAAACAATGATTCCGGGTTTTCTAGTGGTGGGATCAACGATGAATTTGATCCACGGGTCATAAACAATCTGCAAATGAATAAAGGAAACGCGTAAAAAGAGCAAAAACAAAAAATAAAATCCTATTGTTACGATGCCACGACATAGTACAATTTACAATGACGTGGTGAGTCAAAAAGAGGAAAAATCTAAATTAAATTAAAAACAAATAAATAGCAAACAATCCTAAAATAAAGATAGCAGATAAAAGTAACTAAAACGGAACCATTCCCTAGCAACGACTCCAAAAACTAGATGTGTATTTAATGTATTTATATTTTTGTTTCAGTTTTAAATTTATAAAATTTATTTCCTTCACTAGACTATTAAACACACTAGGTAGTGTACCTAATCGTGCAATAGTATAGCTATGGTAAGAATGAGTGTCGAACTCAAGGAACGGTTTTGAACTAACTTTATTATACTATTAACTAAATACTAATGAAATTAGAAAAGGTTTAGGTTTCCTAGTTTTGAAAGACTAGATACTTCAATTATCAAACTAACTAATTATCACTTAATTCAGCTAACACTAACTAAAGCAAATTAACAAGTATGAATTAACCAAGGTAAGTAAGAGACTTTCGTTTTGCTTTGGATTTATATGTTAATATGGTTGATTTATGGAAGTGCAATGGATTTAGTTCTTTAGTTACCGATTCCTAATATGACCAAATTAGTATTCACTAACTTAGTCCTTTAGCAAACTAGTTTATTTATTCGGTGATCAAGCGGACAAACTTACAAGCTTACTAGTTTTTTGGTTCCGATTGATTAGACATATAATTAGTTGACCAATTTAGTTTATTGATTCAATTCAATACATGATTTGTCGTCATATATTAGCTCCTATACCTTTTTACCCACTTTTCTACTTAACCCTAGGTTTTATTCAAAACTCTAGTCCTACAACTTTTCAAATCACAAGATCATAATATTCAAATTTAACTAAGATATATAGTCATACTAGCCTAATCAAATTCAGCAATAAGTAGAGAAAATAGTTATCAAAAGTACTTGAGATTCTTTAATAAGCTAAATCAATAAATAACCAAGTATCCAAATCAAAACCATAAATTAACCACATAAACTTCATTCATCCTAGGCTAAACAAAAGTCATGAGTATTTAGCTCATGATTTCAACAAACAAAAGCACAAAAATGAAATTCAAGGTATTTGACATAGCAAAATCTAATGAAAAATCGAAGTGTAGAATTTATTTGCCTTAATGCTCCTTCTTCGAAGGTTGTAAATGAAATTATTGCTTCCAAGCCTTAAAACAAGTGTATTGCCTTCAAAAGTGTCGAATTCTCCAGAGCCAATAGTTCCAATTCGGAGGTTAACATGATATATTTATACTTTTCCCGAAATCAGAGCACCATGTCATGGTAAGTCCACCGTGTCGTGGTAATCGTGTTTATCCTATGTTTTACAAGTCTTCAGAGTGGATCGGGATGCTTCAAGTTGCCATGCCGTGGGGATTTCACCACGTCGTGTTGGGGTATATTTTCTTCATATTAGAGCTTTGGTTCAAACTCCCAACTTCCAGCATCCATCATCCAGCTTCCAGCTTCCTTTTTGCTCGAAGCTTGTCTTTTGGTCCCTACAACATGATTCATAGCAAATTAAGTATCTTTTTGTTCTAATAAGGGCATACAAGTAATACAAATATTAAGATACGTTGTATAATTATGTGTATAGATATGCACATATCATCCACTACATAAGAAAGTGAGTCAAGGATGGAGATATTATCATGAATAGACTATCATCGTAGGAGAATCCAGGTGATACATTCACGAAGCCATTATCAAGGATTAAGCATGATAATCAACTAGATCGATAGGCATTTTATTTGTTGATGATTTGGTGTAATTCTTTAGTTGTTAGTTTCATAAAGTTTTGAAACATTTAGCAGTGTGAATTGTAACTGATTTGGTGTTTATTTTGTGGAGACTTAATAAAGTGCTATTGATGCTATAATTTCTATTAAATTTATTATGATGTTTCACTTTTGAATGCTTGGAACCTAATTCCCAAGTATTAATTTACTCAAAAATCTAAATTTTTCCGTACTCTTTAAAGTAAGTAGTGATTTAAAACTGTCATGAGTACAGGTGGATTGAAGCATAACATAAAGAGTGAGCTAACACTCATGAGTACTTAAGTGAGATTTAACTATTAGAATAACCCACACTTAGATATTACTTCATGGATTTATTCAAGAGTAATTCTCAGTTGATAGCATCTTTTATTCTTCAAACCAAAATACATGTGGGGTTTTACACAATAATTCTATCATGTATTGGCTTACTCTAACGTTATATGCAACTGATAGAAATAAAGGGTATGACCATTTATGATATGATGAAGTAGAAAAAAAATATGTGTAGTCGAAGTTTATTTGTTCATTCTACTATTCATGTAGAAAAACCTTTGCCACCACTATCAACCTTCGCTTCTATTACAACTCCTATCGAAGGTACTACTCCATTACCTCCACCTTTGATGTCTACTACCATTGTAACAATACATCAACCTGCACCTCGACCAGTTACTACATCACTCACCTTACCCACATTTGAAGTTATTCTCACTTCTAAAAATTTGGAGGGTCATATTATTTCATCTCACTCCAATAAAAATATTGAAGATGAAGCTCTCGTGTTGGGAAATCTGGATCAAAATATTGATAATTTTGATTTTGGTCCTATTTTAGTTAATACGGATGCTAAGGATGTTCCTGATGAAGTGATCATTTCTGGTTATAAATACAAGATTTTAAATAACAAATTGAACATTTAATTGGATCTTCTTATTGGTTCGACTGCTACTCCTCTTACCGTTCTTCCAATCAATCAAGAGTTACTTGAGAAGACGTTTGTTGTTCATGAAGGCCATGTGAATAAGTATATGGAGAATGGCCTTGCTGCAGTTAGAAATTGGATTGCTACTGCAATTAGTAATTCTTCTAAGAAGCTAGTTAAAGATTAGGATATTATGAAGAATAAATATGACATGTTGTTAGTTACCATATCGAAGTTACAAGTTAACCATCTCAAGATATTTGAGACAAAGCTTCATTCTACTAATAAGACGGTGACTCGAGATCTTAAAGTTTGTGGAGAGGAGAATACAAAGCTTTGAACTTGTATTGACAAGATTTTCCTAGATATACAATATGTCATTAAAGATGTATGACCTTTCAACAAACATTATACTAAGAAGATATCAAAGACAAATGAAAGTTACTCAAAGGGTTTTCAAGATATCAAGTCCAGTTTGGCATTATTAGAGAAGAAGATACAAATAGTAAATCGTGATCAAGTTACAACTGCTTTTAATACCATTTATAGGAACTTTGAAAAACTCATGACTCCTATTCTTAATGTGGTTAGACGTTTGCCTACAAGTGATCCACAATTTTCTCCAAATATCATGTCACAAGGGGGAGAAAAGGTTGGCAGGTCAGGATCAGGTTATGGATCTGGTCTGGGCATTCATGAGAAACAAATTTAAGCAATAATGGTGGGAAAGTATAGTTTTCAGTTGTCACTACAACAATTCCTATTCAGAAATTTTTTGATGCTGATAAGAGTTAACTCCAATCCTCAAAGGAATTTGTATTAGAGGTCAGCAATCACAAAAGCAAGTTGTTCAATTTGCTTCAAACAAAGGAAAGGGAATGATGATATCGAACAAAGTATTCAAACGAAGGAAAGAAGATCATGTTGGGCAGACGAGACAAACTGCTAGCTTTATTCAATAATGACAAAGAGAATGTGTTGAAGCTCAGAATAAAGGTGATGTAAAAAATTATTGGAACTTCGATACTGGTGAAAGTCTAGCAATTTGTGATTTTCAAAAATTCTAGAAGAAGCCCAAATTTAGTTACTCTATCTATAAAACAATTGAAAATCAACTTGATTTTCCATTGTATTATTTGATGTTTAAATTCCATCAATTTAATCTTCCTCGTGATTTTTGATGAAACTACTACTCATAAGCCTATGAAGATTATATTCCATTTAAATCTTGATCAAGAGGATGATAAGGATTAGTATTTAAAGAAGATTGGCAAGCTTCATAACATATCAAAGGACGTAATGTTTGAGAATGCATTTCAATACATTCAATTCAAGGTTGTTAGAGGAGATTAAGGGGCTATGTATTCACTATTGTAGATTTTCCATTGATGAATCCGCATGACTTTATGGTGTTAGTGAAAATCATGTTGAAGCTTAATACAAAAGAGGTTCCAAACACTGCTATCTACACCAATGCTTTCTTACATGTCAAAGTGATGAGTTAATAATGCTAAAGATCGAATAGATTCAAACAAGTAATAACAATCAAACAAGAATATGAATCAAGAATGTGTCGAATGATTATAAATCACAGCCTCAGAAGAGCTCAATAAAGAACTGCTACTGTAGAGGTGTGTAGGGTTTACAATGACACGATTAACAAATACACGATGCATGCATGCACCTTAAATAGTAAAACCTTAATCATTAATCACGGATAGACAAAACCAACCCGGATACACAAAATACTAAGCAAAGGCCCAAAAGACGCAACACTAAAATACTCAACAATCTGCCCCTTTGCATTGATTGAGGCGAGAGTCCTGCACTGTTGAGTTCTCTTCTGCACTTCAAACACTTTCGGAATTACGCCCAGCAGAACCTTGCGAACTTGAAGATACCATTGAATGATATCCGTAAAACACTTCGTGTCACCTTTGCTAATACCCATGTGCTTGTTGAAGAAGTCCAAGATATACTCCAGGCACGAAGTGAAGAATAAATGTTTGTCATCAAGAAAGAAACAGGCTTTGTAAAAGTTTGCATCAGTTCGCTCCTTCAGTTGAAAAGCTACACACCATCCGTCCTTTTCTATTTTCCCAAGTTTCATTTTGTCGAAACCATCAGGATTATCATTGGAGAGTACACTTGGCTTCTTTCGCAGCACTGCAACAATCTCAACATCCATCTGACCAACCTCATGAATATATGAAATTATCATTTGCTTGAGGTGAGAAACAATTGGCTCATATCTCTGTCCTTCCCTTAGCAACAAGTTGTACAACATGATCCAATCATATGGGTTCATCCATGGAAGATCGAAAAGAATAAACTCATGCATCTGACTCGTTGAACCTTTAGCAACCTTGAATTTCGTATTTGGGAAGCTATCATTTTCATGTGGACCAGTGAGCTTCACATCCAAAAATTTGCTTGCACTCCAAGTCACATATTACGGCTTCATATGCTTCAGGTAGAACGAAAAAAGCAAGTGGTTTGCCCCGCTGTCTATTGTTGGGACATTCGCAACTTTCATAAAACTGCAAAACCGGCAGGCTTTCGTAGTGATCGGGAGGTCCAGATGCGAATCTTTTCTATTCAGAAGATCGAATGACACAACTGGTTCCAACCAATACTAACTCGGCATATCCACAACTTCACTACGGATTCGCTTCAAAGTCCATACTGAAAACAAATGCTTTCAGCTTTCCAGCATGGCCTGAGATTCACGTTCGACTTTTTCTTTCTCTTCATCCTCGTGAATGATTCTTTGGTGCTCATCTAGCTGAGCTCCACGATCTTTTCTTCTTTTCAGCTCATGTTCATCAAGCTTTTCATCTTCTCTGTTATCAAGTATTGGTTCTTCATTGACCAGCTTTTCTTTGCCTTTTGGTTCATTTTCGCTTTTTGGCTTGACAGTGGGTTTGGCCGATGGTTTGGGGTTTTCCATCTTAGATTGTTTCACTTCTTCTCCCCCTCATTTTGGAATTGAGTTGGATTCTGAAACACCTTCCAGTCTATTAAGCATTGCAAACACTGACCTGAGCTTTTCGGAGAGATGCTTCTTGACTGTGATCGTGATCATCGAGTCGCGAGTCTCAATGATGTCCAAAATGAGTGCATTTACATCTGCTACACAACTTTTCATAACTACCCTTTCGCATAGCAGATCAATGATTTGTTTATCCGCATGCTCTAGCTTGACTGTTAAGGCTTTCACCTTTTTTATCTTTATAGCAAGATCATCCATTATCTTGCTCTCAGTTTCCAAGTCATCCGGAAGCTACATGATCTTTGATGAAATTGAGGAGTTGAGCTCGGCATTATCTCTTTGAATACCAGTGCGAACCTCTTCGAGTTTCACTTTCTCCATTTTCAATGTTGAGCTAAGGCTAGAAATAACTTCATTAGCCCTCATTGTGTTGGACTCAAAGTAGGTTTGAAATCTCTCCATGAACAAACCAACATCAGTAATTAGTTTATCGACTTTTGGTCGTGGTGTTGCACACTGAAGCAGAAGCATCTACTGCCTTGTTCGTTTTCTCCATATTAGCAGAGTGTTCTTTTGTAAGGGTCTCGAGGAAGGACTTCATCGTTGCTTGCAAATAATCGTCACTGGATGATGCTTTAGAATCTTGGAGCAACGATTCTACTTTCTCATTAATCGCCTTGAGTTGCCCTCTTGTGACTGGAGCTTCGTCATCTCTTTCAATCCAAATGTTAAATGAACTATAGGTGAATCCTACGAAGTCATCGTCATCATCACCATATATCGTATTTGGATCATCCTGGCGGAAAGGTGAGATAGGTGGAGTGGAATGACCAACTGTGAATCCCGAAGCACATGCCCCCGCATCAGATGCGTTGACAGTTACTGGAGGATCAATAGTGGAGGTACTGGCGGTGGAATCAGTGAAGAATGGGGTTTGAACTTGCGAAACACCCATTGAAACCGGAGGGCATGGGCAATTGCAATGGGAGTGGAAATTGTGGCAGTTTGAGAAGGGACAGAAAAATCTTGGAAAAATTCTTCATTAATGGGAACAGAAGTGGGGATTTTAGTCGTTACCTCAGGATTCATAGTTATCGCCTCCGAAACCTTCGTTTGAGATGTAACATCTTCTTCGTTGTGAACCTCCATTTGAATGGGAACATACGAAAATTGTTTGAGATTATCAATCCTCTTGATCGCTTGGTGTCAGATTTTGTGTTCGACGGGCCATCTTCTTGACTCTCTTCCTTTTAGGAGCTTTAGTTGGTGCGGAAAGTTTGGCTTCAGGATTTCGTTTCCCACCCTTCTTTGGAGATGGGGCTGGTTCAGATGGACCAACTTTCGCACCTTTATTCTTGCTTCCCTTCTTTGGTTTGTCTGCCTCTTCGAGGACCTTTTGCAATATCTCACTTGATGCTAGAACATCAAGAAGCATTGCTCCATGAATGGAATCGATAAAACTAAACTTCGAGTTGTCTACTAAGATAATGTTGGAGGTGTGAAAGATTTGAATAGCTTCCATACAGGACCCTTCCAAGACTGGAATGTTGAATTTGGTAATCGCCCTTTAAATAATGATGGTCCAAATCCGAGCACAAGAGATTTCACTATGTCGTGTGGTACAAAGAGTGCTTTGAACCAACTAAGCCCAGAGAACACAACCATAGTCCAAGTTGATGTCGGAGTAAATGTCGTACATCATCATCATGAATAGCTTGCTCGCACAGTCTGAGCCAGTAACCATTTCTGAGAAGCTTTTGAAGATCATTGTAAAGAGACCATTCCACATCGGCGGCAAGTTAGGCTTCTTGAACTTAGAAACTGATGGAAATGATTCCTTTTAGCCCATCTGGTATAACATCTCCAGGATTGCATAGTTGGACACGCTCTCAATATCAATTAGGTCAAGACCCTATGGAAGCCCTAGAAGTTAACATAATCTTGATTTTGTGATGTGAGTCTTCTTGTTGAAGACCTTGAAGGAGATGATTTCTTCCCCTTTTGTGTAACTAGCAGTGGAGTAGGCCTTTGATAGATGCACCAGAGGAACAATTTCATACTTGGTAAGCGCTATGACGAGCGGAGAATACCTCGGGCACTCGACAATCGGTTAGAGAAACCCTTCATATTTCATCAGGTCAAGATCGAGGATTAGGTTTTGATTAGATTTCAGGTTGAGGATTGAGGACTGGTCCACGTTAATAGTAACTAAAGGAGTTTCTGATGATGCTGCCATTGAAGCTTGATGAAGAACACGATGAACAATAGAGAATACTCGCCAGAGGATTTGCTTGCTTTTTGAGAGTTGTAATTACTGAATGAAACGTCGAAATCCTTTTATACGGAGTAGTAGGTGAGAGAAAATCGTCGATTTGTTGCATCGGTTACTGAAAAGGCGCCTAAAAAGGCGTGACTGACAACTATGACATGTGTCAGGCGGCGTGAAATCAGCAACGTTTCAAATCAGCGTCATTTCAAATTCTCTCCCCTAATCTTATCCGTTAATATTCTGCGTCGGTTACGCGCTTTCATAGTTGACTCTTTTATGAACTTTCGCCGTGATTAGAGATCAACGTGTCTGCGAAACTAAAAGTAAATATAAGTGCCACGAACCAAACTTTGGAAAATCACAAGGATCTTCGTGCGAGAGTGTGCCAAAGATAAAGAAATAAATCAAAATTTTGTGGGATTTTAGTGATGTGCTATAAAGACACAGAGCAATGGATCCTGGGCAACGATCTCTTCTTTTGGAGTCAAGAAAGACTCTAAAGTTTTTGTGTGGTTTCCCGTTAAATTACAATCACATGTTTCTTAAGAAACATTGAAAGGAATCTTTTTATTCGGCTTTAAGGGTGGTTTAACCTTCAACCAAACTATGAAACTTGATATAAGTTCGAACGTTTCGATGAAGTACGTGTCTAACCGGTGTAGCCATAAAAACAAGTATGTCGTGGAATTATTTTAAGTGACAAGGATAAGTATAGAAATTTCAAGAAAAATGAAAATTGGATCGATTGGGAAGAAACATATTAGGTCTAGAACGTCTCATTAAGATCACGCAGAAAGAAAAATAAAATTTGAGGCTTTGGTCGACATACAACAGCATGCTTCTGGGGACACTTAACTAGTGCAAAGTTTCTGAATTTATACTTGCCCCATCATTCATAATTGAGATCATCGGGATGTTTGCCTTAAAACCTGCTCAATTAGCTAATATTTTTGGTATTTTATAACGATAAAATAAAGAAAATATTTTTGTATTTTTTTTCTGAAAAGGAAATAAAAACATAAAGAAATAAAATATTTTTGGATTTTTGATTTAAATGAAAGCAGAAAGAAATAAAATATTTTTGGATTTTTGATATTTCTGAAAAAGAAAAATAAATAAAAAACATAAAGAAATAAAAAGTAATAAAGAAAATATACAAAGGATACGTATACTTCCAAACCACAAATGAACAGTGTAGTACGAGTCACTGCAAACATTCGCATCAATTCGCAGCGTGAACAGCTGGTTACGAGTTACTATGAGAATTTGCACCGATTCGCAGGACAAAAATATGATTGTGAGTCATTGTGAGCGTTCGCAGCAATTCGCAGGCCAAAAAGATGACTGCGAGTCACTACGAGCGTTCACACCAATTTGCAGGCCAGTCAAAAACTTATGACTACGAAGGCAGTATCAGAACGGATTCAGCCTCTATCATTCCTAAGCCTTGAAGAATGCGATTGAATGATTGTTCAGGTAAGGCTTTCATGAAGATGTCGGCTAACTGATCAGCGGATTTTACAAAGTGTATCTCAAAATTTCCATCTTCCACATGATCTTTGATGAAGTGGTACCTTAGTGCGATATGTTTCGTCTTTGAGTGTTACACTGGGTTGTGACAAATGTGAATGACTCTTTCAGAATCGCAATATAATGGGATTCGCTTCATGTTGATTCCATAGTCACGAAGTTGACTTTGAATCCAGATAACTTGTGAAGTGTAGGATGTAACGGCTATGTACTCTGCTTCAGCAGTCGATAGGGAGTCGCAAGTTTGCTTTTTAGATTGCCAACTCACGAGCTTGCCATCAAGAAATTGGCATCCTCCATTGTACTTTTTCTATCTAAACCGCAACCTCCAAGATCAGCATCCGAAAACGCTTGCACAAATAAACCTGAACCAGAAGAGTACCATATTCCCAATGAGGATGTTCGCTTGAGATACCTGAAGATGTTCTTAACAGCTGTCTTCAAGTACTTCAGATGACCATGGCAAGATGAATGTGTGATCGTACACATCCTTCAATGACATATTTTAGATTTAGGTTATATTGATCTTGGAGATATTTGTATTTTATATATGGTTTTGTTATGAGTTTTGTTTGAAAAAAATGGTTTCTTTTGATTTGAAGAAGAAAATTATTGTGATTTTGGGATGTTATATATATATATATATATATATATATATATATATATATATATATATATATATATATATATATATATATGGGAAGAGTGAATATACCCTTAAGGGTATATAAGCTTAGATACTCAAACACACCATAATACGTCGTTTTGTTTGATATATTCTTTATAATGTTTTTAAACTTCAATCCCTAACTTGATTTACTTTGATCTACTTTCAAGATTTTTGAAATTTCACTATTATCATTCTCTTACATCGCATCTTTTTGCCGAACACCGATTAGGCTATATATATTGTAGTTAAAAATGAAAATTATGTAAAAGGAAGAAAGTGTATAATTTATAAAAACCATGGAAGTAAATCAAGTTATAAGTTAAATTATAAGAACATTGGACAATTAGAATGTATTATATGATACAAAACGACAGAGTATTTTGAGTTTGGTACCTAAACTTAGATACCCTTAAGGGTATATTCACTTTTCTATATATATATATATATATATATATATATATATATATATATATATATATATATATATATATATATATATATATATAGGGTTAGGTTCATGTGAGACGACCTAATTTTGTGAGACCGTGAGACGCATTTTTTTATTTTTTCTTTTATTTTTTTTAATTTTTTTTAGTTAATTCAAGTTCCGAAAATAATATTTAAAAAAAGAATTTTTTGATTTTTCCATTTATTTTGCATTTTAAAATTTAAAATATGTACAGTGTAATATTCTATTTAGAATATTTCACGTATTTTTCAAAAGAAATGAGATTTTTTTTTATTTTTTTAGTTAATTCAAGTTCCGAAAATAATATTTAAAAAAGGATTTTTATATTTTTCCATTTATTTTGCATTTTAAAATTATTTTTTAGAATATGTCAGTGTAATATTCTATTTAGAATATTTCACGTATTTTTTTTAAAAAAAAACGGGATTTTTTTATTTCTTTTTTTATTTTTTTTAATTTTTTTTATTTAATTCAAGTTCCAAAAATAATATTTAAAAAAAGAATTTTTGGATTTTTCCATTTATTTTGCATTTTAAAATTATTTTTAGATTTGGTCTCACGATCTTACAAAATTAGAATGGTCTCAAATGAACCTGAACATATATATATATATATATATATATATATATATATATATATATATATATATATATATATATATATATATATATATATATATATATATATATATATATTATTTGTTTATGAAGCATGAATGTTGAATTGAAAACGTCTAACAGGTTTTGTTTGTCTTACCAAAGACTTTTTCATGTGTAAAGATTCTTCAATTACGTTGTTTGAGTTGACCAGTAACTTTAGATTCAAGAATCTTTGAATTTGGTTTTAAAAATACGGCATCTGTTCTAGAAATGTTTTTCAACTATCTTTAAAAAACGAAAACCATATATATATATATATATATATATATATATATATATATATATATATATATATATATATATATATATATATATATATATATATATATATATATATATATATATATATATATATATAGGAAGGCTCATTTGAGAACTCAAAGTTTCTCGAAAACGCGAAAACTAAGGTGGAGTGTTAGATCAAAATCTTGAATGACTTATATTGATCATGACGTAATTGTAATTATCACTTGTTTCGATGGTATCTTAGACATTTTATAAATATTTACAAGGGCAAATTAGGAATTAAAAATATCAATCATAATAATCAATTTAACAAATTAAAAAAAAACCACACACACAAACACGTGTTTGTCACTTTCTCTCTCATCTCTCAGGTTCTTCACGACTCCGTCATCCGCCTCCTTCCGATGAATATCTCTCCATGTGATCTTTCCGCCACCGATTTCCGCCAAGGATGCTACATTGAGGATCAAATTCGACGCACAGACTAAGGATCGACGATCCACTCCATCTACCGCCTTCTTCCTCCTTCCATCCTCCATCTCTACCTGTTCTGAAAAACAACAACGACTACTAGTCCACGGTCCTCGTCTGGCATATCAACGACGTCAAATCCACGACTCAAGAGATCTACGTCATTCATTTTTATGTTCGATTGCAACAGTAAACCGTCAAATCGCATTTGTGGACCACCTCTATCTAGCGAGGATCTTATACCGCCAATGCCTTCTTTTCCAAACTACACAAACACCGTCACATATGGCTCCAACCTTAGCAGTTCCCACTTATGTATCGATTATCAATTAAGTATCATCAATCACATCATGATTGAATCTGTTTTCATGACCTCGATCTGTTACATTGAAATGTGCTAATCTGATTTACTCCAGTTTAATTCTATTCTTCCAATGTTGTTTGACATAGAATACTCTTTGAATCAAAACCACTGATTTTCGCAAGACTTGAGATCTCCTTGTTCCACTCACCACCTGTTCGATGAAATGCCTTAGAGGGTTTTTGAGGATATAATTAAAAGAATCATATTCTATTTTGTTACAACAATGAAAGTTTTTGAGGATAAAGAAGTGATATATTTGAATTTTGCTAATCATTCTCACATATCTATGTTGGTTATTTTGTATTTCTAGGGCCAAAATTCTGAATGGGTGAATGTGTACATCGGCAATTTGAACCCATCAAATGATGACTGGATTGGAATTTTCTCCCGTGCCAATTTCAGGTTCTTATCATTTGTATTTTCTACATTTGTCAATTTGTTTATTATATTTATGGCATCCTACTTGCATTTGCTAATTAATTAATAAAAATGCATTTTTATAATTACATATATTTCTTAAAGTATAATAATTTTGAGAACATATTTTTTGTCCCACCTTTTTAGGTGGGACAAAAAGCTGCAATTTTTATCCATCTTGGGATAAAAAATAGACCTGATAGTCTATTGTTTTCAGCATTCAATTGGCTTCCCTGAAAACTCAAGAGTCAGCCCTCCGTATTTATGCACTGCACCTATTAAGGTTTGTTCTTTTATTTATGACATGGGTCCTAGATAGTTTTTGGGTGTGCATTTTAAAAATGACTAATCATTTGCTAAAAGATAGGGATAGTTAGGAAATTTTACATATATCTCAATAATTAGTTATCTAGCAACAACTCATTACATTATTATCCAAATTTAATTATTGTGGCGTATATAATACCCATTTTAT
This sequence comes from Lactuca serriola, assembly GCF_051521515.1. Lineage (NCBI taxonomy): Eukaryota > Viridiplantae > Streptophyta > Magnoliopsida > Asterales > Asteraceae > Lactuca > Lactuca serriola. The sequence continues at coordinate 5,890,256 of NC_136413.1, forward strand.
TAATTTGGATGTGATTCATATATTTACATGTGATTCACATGTAAATCACATGTGATTCACATGTAGATCATATGTGATTCACATGTAAATCTCATGTGATTCACATATTAATCACATGTAAATCATATATGAATAATATGTGATTCACATGTAAATCGCAAGTAAATTACATATGAATTACATATATATGCACACACTCATATGTTAATCAGTTGAAAATCACATGTAATTCACATATTAATCACATTTGTTTCACACATAAATCAAATTTGATTCACACGTAATTCACATTTGATTCACATATAATTCACATGTTATTCACATGTAAATCATATGTGATTCACATGTAAATCACATGTGAATCACATATGATTTACATTTGAATCACATGCGATTCACATGTGAATCACATTTACGTATGATGTCATATGTAAATGTGATACATATGGGAATCATATGTGAATCGCATGTGATTCATATGATAATCATATGAAAATCACATACATATATATATATTTGTGAGTGTTTTTGCATCAATCATTTTTTTTAAAAAATTTTCTTGTAGATTTGGAAGAAATTGTGGTGAATATTGAAGATGTAAAAAATGAAAAATTGAAGAAAATAAGGAAATATTGACACAAAAACATGAAAACGCTTTGAAATTTGTCGTATTTTATATTTTGTATTGAATAAAATACTTGTACTATTATGTTTATAGATTCATTAATAAAAATGAGATTTTTTTGTGATTTACTTATGGATATTATAGTATAACAAATATACATTTATGCATTTGAAAAAATATGCATATATGCACCTAAAAATTTACTTATAAAAAAATGCAGTGTTTTTATAAATGCAATTTTTTTTTTGAAAAAAAATGTAACTTTCTTTAAAAAACTTGTAGTTTTTTATTTTTAAAAATGCAGTTTTCTTTAAAAAATTGCGGTTTTTCTGAAAACAAAAAATTCAGTTTTTTTTTTAAATAATAGTTTTTTGAAAACATTATAGTTTTAAAAAAAATATTTTTTTCATTTTTTTTTTCAAAAATTCATGTTTTCTATAAAAAATTAAAAAAAATCTTCATTTTCTTAAAAAAATACTAAATTTAAAAAAATCTGAAATTTTGATTTATGATGTAAAATTTCAAAATTAATATATTAAATAACACAAAAAAATCAAACATTAAATGAGATTGGTAAGATGATGATCATGTCCTTAATTAATTACTTTTGATCCAAGGCTCCACTTTTAGTTCTCGGGTTCTCGGAAAAGTATGAGTTCTCAACCGATCTCACCCATATATATATATATATATATATATATATATATATATATATATATATATATATATATATAAAGAACTTTTTTGTCACATGGCATGCTCTCCTTCAATTTGACAAATGTCAATTTGTGGTAATTTTGATTTAATTTTTTTTCCACATGTCATTTTATGGGTTTTCATATTTATTAAATTCCATAACAATTTAATGTTAGAATTGAAATAAATATAGTAATAAATGGATATCAATTTCATTAATGAGCTTACCTTCTAGTTTCAAAAATTCTAAATTAAAGTTTACTGGTTTCTTTTCTTTATTTATTTAAATTATTTGTTTAAATTTAAAGGATAAAAAACATTTCAATTTTGATAATTCATTATTTTTCTTATTTGCTTATAAATTCAAAGACCACAATTATTTAGACCTTCATATTTAACTTTTTTTTTAAATAACTCATGTAATACATGGGTCTTACAACTAGTGTGTGTGTGTGTGTATATATATATATATATATATAGGACGGTTCACTTGAGATTAAAGAAAATAGAGATCTTGAGATTCAACCTCAACCATATATTTCTCATTTGCCGCTCTAATGCTCCAGCGTACTGGCAGCAACGATACATGCCTAATCATAAATGATTATATGAGAGAGAGAGAGGTATAATCGAATATGATTATACATGTTCTTAAGTATATGTCCAATCATAAATGATTATACATATATGTGTGTGTTTACAGATTGACTAATCATATATGACTATGACAGTATGTGAGAGAAGAGGTGGTGGCAGAGGTGGCGGTGATAAAAATGACAGAGGAGGCAGTGGTGGGCTTGGCAGTGTTAGAGGTGGTGGTAGTGGTGGTGGCGATGGTGCTCGTAGTGGTGGGGATTGTGGCGAAGGAGAAAGGAACAGGCGGCGTTATATAATCATTTATGATTATAACAGGCCTACCGTGCCGGTGAGTCTGAGGGTTAGATCAGCAGATGTGAAATATGTAGTTGATTTTGAATCTCACGATCTCTAATTTTTTTAATGTCAACGGAACTTACCTCTCTATCTCTCTTTCTCTCTGTCTCTCTCTCTCTCTCTCTCTCTCTCTCTCTGTGTGTGTGTGTGTGTGTGTGTATATATATATATATATATATATGTTGTATCTGAAGACTCGATACTTTCATACGTGATATGCTACTTGTTTATGAAGTGTGAGATAGCCTGAAAAACTTGGAATGTGATTGGGAGATTGACTTATTTGAAAATCTTGAAGATATCATGATTTTTTTGAACTGCTGAATATATATTAAAAAAGTTAGTATAGAGTTAACGTATGCTTACAAAGGAATGGAAAGAATCGGGTTCAAAAACCACACATTCGCACCAACAGAGCGCTTTTTACTTCTAAAAACAAACCAATTATATGAGTAATTGATCAAGCTATCAATTAACATACACATTTTCAAAAATGATGGCATTCCTAAAATTCCAAAGCGAGCACCACATAATCATGACAATAGCTTCCACCACATATTTCTTAATTACAACCAAATGAAGAGAATCGATCCATCCAACCACATCTTTAATTTCTGTAAAGATATCATGATTACATAGCTCATTTCTTGTATGGATGACTTAAGACTCAATACCAGAAGAAAATGGTTATCAAAGTGGTCATCTACACGACGTGGTGAGTTCTTTGACATTTTAGAACCAATTCATTTTCAACAAAAATAACCAGAGACTGAATTCCATTTTTGTTATGTTATTGATCATTCTTTTATATGGTATTCAAAGAAATTACAAGTTTAATATTCATTGTCTCCAAAAACCAACACTTTATGGGTAATATTTTTCCTTCCTAACGCCTTGCTAGGTTGGTCTGTAACATCCGGATCCCCAGGTATAGTATTTTATTAATTTATTTTGGAGTTTGTGGAGGGACTCGGCGAGTTGGTGCTTAGACTCGCCGAGTAGGGTCGCGAATTCTTATCCGGATCATGATCGGACTCGGCGAGTTCATGGGTGGACTCGGCGAGTCCGCGCTGTTTAATGAAACCCTAATCTCTCTGGTTTGGGGCCTATTTAAAGGCCCTTAGGGCCGTCATTTGCAGCTATCAGTCCCTTGAGAGAAACCCTAGAGTGCTTGAGCGTTTTGAGAGAGGGGGCGAGCCATTGTTGACCCTTGAGGTGTTGTTTAGCAAGAAGAAGGAGGTTCTAGCCAAGAGAAGCAAAGGAGGTTGCCATTCTGTGGATTTGGAGCTCAGGGCATTATATTTGAGGTAGTAATTCGGCTTCCCTTCTCCTGTTATGATGATCATATGGATTTAGGGTTTTTTGGACCCTTTGATTGGTTAGATTTGATGCCCAATTAGTCCCTTATTGTGATGAGGCTTTAGATCTGGATCCATAGAGGTCCAGAGAGCATTACTCATCAAGCTTTATAAAGAACAATGGGGGTATTGACCTTGGGTTATGATATTTGGGGCTAAAACATCATATAGGATCAAGTAGATGTTGCATGTGCATCAAGATATAAACTTTACGTGATTATCATGCTTGGGAAGGTTGGACCTATGGACTAATGGAACAGATCTGGCCTTAGGAGGTCATTTGGGTTTGTGCATGACATGGACTCATCGAGTCCAAGAACAGACTCGACGAGTAGGCTTAAGGTTTCCTTGTAAATCACACAGTTGGTGACTTGCCGGGTTGGGGAAAGACTCAGTGAGTCAGAAGGGACCTACAGGTCGTGAGTACGCAATGGAACTCGTCGAGTTCATATTTGGACTCGCCGAGTTGAGTGGGGGTGGCCCCGTGATTCAAGCCAGGTGCCACTCGTCAAGCAGGGGAAAGGCTCGACGTGTTAAGCAGGACTAGAGGGGTATGGGTGGACACGGGTGAACTCGCTGAGTTGCCCGAGGGCACTCGACGAGTCGGGTCAAAGGTTGACCGTTGACCAGCGTTGACCAGGGTTGACTAGTGTTGACTTGATAGTGTCAGTCAAAAAAGTCAGGAAAGTATTAATGAGAATTGTACTTATGATATAGGAGGACGATAGGTGGGGAGATCGGGCACGAGTGGTTATCCGACATCAGCGAGGTGAGTCTTCTCACTATGCCTTACCCGACGGGGTAATTATGTGTGACCAGAAGGTCTTATGTGTATGATGTATATGTGATGAATGCTATATGTGATATGTTGTGATATGAGTATAATGATGTGGACCGGAAGGTCTAGATGATATGGACCGGAAGGTCAACAGAGTCTGGGATGGAAATCCCCTAAGACCTTGGATCGGAAGATCCTATGGCCTGGAAAGGCGTATGTGCGGTACGTGGTATTTTAGGGAACTCACTAAGCATTCGTGCTTACAATATTATGTGTTATGTGTTTCAGGTACTAGTGAGGATCGCGGGAAGGCGCTAGCTTGATCAGTACACACTTGCAGATGTCATGTTTTGGAGATCTTGGGTTATGGATTATGTTATGTATTTTGTGGAAACATTGGATACTTAACTTTTGGATGATTTAATAATGAAATGTTTTATTAAAAATTTAGTGAAAAATCGTTTTAAATTTTACGGTGTTACAAATTGGTATCAGAGCCTTGGTTTGAGGGATTCGGATTCACCTTCGGGTGTATTTGAACTCAAACTGAGGATTTGAGAAATTTTTCATAAGATAGATAATTTTTCTGGAAAGTAAAAGAATTGAAAAGATACGCAAGGAAGTAGTGTGTACAATCAGCCAGCGCCCGAACGGTGATTTCCCAAAATACCCTTACATTTTGTGTTGTGAGATATATTGAAATGTACTATGCATGCTAGAGTAGGCTAGGTATTCATATTAGGACTAGAGTGGCGTGATTTGTGATGCCTTAGCCTAGGAAGATTTATGTTGCCATGAGATGCTTTAGAGTAAGTAGGTAGCAGTGAGGTGCTATGAGAGTTTACCGAAGGGTAGTTTATGTGTGAAAAGAGATAGAGTACTTGTCACTTGGGATCCTCGGAGGAGGACTTGGGGTGGATGCTGATACGGTGTGGACGGTAGTATTGGGCCCGTACTACTGAAGACACCGGGTAAGTGCACAGTCTAACTAAGAATCCTTAGGGTACCAAGGAACAAGTAGGGTGGGTTTATCGAGTGTAAGCATACTCGAGCGAGTCCCTAATATTTTTATGTTGTATTTCAAATGTAGATCATGGTTGGGACACGCCACACACCAGAGAGCAGTGGGACGAGTGATGAGGAGATCCGTAGGATCATCCACAAGGAGGTGGCTGTGGCCATCAGGGCTGAGATTCTAGAGATGTTCGGGTCTATTCAGACCACCTTGATTGAGACTTTTGATGAGCCGTATGCTGCTCTTTCTGATGCCGCTGTTGCAGCAGCCACTACGGCCATTGCTGCTGCCAGGCTGCAGGGGGATGACTCGTTGTCGTATCGGGAGTTCAGCAACACGAAGCCACCACAGTTTGACGGGACTCAGGATCCGATAGCCGCGATGAGGTGGATCTCTGACATAGAGGGGTGCTTCTATACATGTTCATGTCCGGAGCATCTGAGAGTTCGGTTCGCGCTGAACCAGCTTCGTCTGGGGGCGAAGGACTGGCGGAAGTTCGTGACATCGCACTACTCTTCAGCAGACCTTGTTGCGGTGACCAAGGATAGGTTCACCGCTATGTTTCGCGATGAGTACATTCCCCCGATGGAACGGGAGCATTTGGCTCAGGAGTTCTTGACCCTCAAGTAGGTTACTGAGTCAGTTACCGCGATTACCCGGATGTTTCACGAGAGGGCAATGTTCTACCCTGAGCACGTGTCGACCGAGCAGGCACGTATGAGCCGATATCTGAGCATTCTGAGGAGATACATTCGTGAGTCTGTGGCAAACTCATCATACCGGACATTTGTTGAGCTTCAGGCAAATGCCCAGAAGAGGGAGATTGAATTGGAGACGCAGGCCAGGGAGGAGTCCGAGTCTCAGAAGGTGGATCGGCGACCAGCACAGTCTCAGCCGGCAGCCAAGCGGTCCAAGCCCGCCGATTCGAGGTCTGGGGTTAGAAGCGCCACACTTGCGGAAAGTGCGGCAAGGGTCATGATGGAGTTTGTAGGGCTGGTACTTGCTACAAGTGTGGCAAGGAGGGGCATATCGCCAAGGATTGCCCCAAGGGATTCATGGTCTGCTTTCATTGCAACCAGACTGGGCACCGGAAGGCGGAGTGTCCATAGTTGCGAGGGACGACTCAGTGAGCATCTCAGGGATCTGCTCCTACTGCTGCGAGAGCTAGTGAGGGTCCGCCGATGAAGGTCGAGGCACCGAAGGCGCGAGGGAGGGCGTTCCAGCTGACAACGGAGAAGGTCCGTGCAACACCTGATGTCGTGGCTGGTATATATTCCTTCATATATTTATTTTTATGATGAGATATTGTGCTCATATCATGATATGCGTAGGTACTTTCCTTGTGAATTATGTACCTGCTTTGGTGTTATTTGACTCAGGTGCGAGTTGGTCATTTGTATCATTAGCTTTCAGTAGGCACATCGGTATTCATCGAGAGGTGATGAGTCTACCTTTGTGTGTTTCCATAGCTGACGAGCGGGTAGTGTATGCCACAGATATGATTCGGGGATGCGTACTTGAGATCTTCGGCGTTGGGTTTTCGATAGATCTGGTCCCGATTGCAATGGGGGATGTATGTGTTATCGTGGGCATCGATTGGTTGAGCCGTGTTAGGGCAGTGATAGACTGCGAGCAGCAGCTGGTGACAATCCGAGATCCTAGTGGGGGAGTGCTGACAGTTTATGGTGAGGGGACTCGTAGTGATTCAGCATTCTGTTCAGCTGCTAGAGCGAGGCAGAGTTTGCAGCAGGGTTGCAAGGGGTTTGTAGCCTATGTGATGGATACGCGTGAGACCGTTGGAAGGCCGAGTTCAGTTGATGATGTTCCGATAGTGCGTGAGTTCCCGGATGTATTTCCCGAGGAGTTGTCGGGTGTGCCTCCTGAGAGGCAGGTGGAATTTCGCATCGATTTGATTCCCGGGGCTGCGCCTATCGCTAAGGCGCCATATCGCCTAGCACCGCCAGAGATGCAGGAGTTATCCTCACAGCTGCAGGAGCTGTTGGGGAAGGGGTTAATTCGTACGAGCATCTCACCTTGGGGAGCGTCGATTCTCTTCGTCAAGATGAAGGATGGTTCACACCGGATGTGTATAGATTACCGGGAGTTGAACAAATTAACGGTTAAGAACCGTTATCCGTTATCGAGGATTGATGACTTATTTGATTAGCTTCAAGGGGCATCTTGGTTCTCCAAGATTGATTTGAGGTCTGGATATCACCAGATGAGGGTGCGTGATGAGGATATCCAGAAGACGACGTTTAGGACGCGATATGGGCACGATGAATTCGTGGTGCTGCCTTTCGGGCTCACCAATGCACCAGCAGCGTTCATGGATCTCATGAACAGAGTGTTCAGGCCAATGTTGGATCGCTCGGTGATCATGTTTATCGACGATATATTGGTGTATTCGAGGTCTAGAGAGCAGCATGAGGAACATTTGAGGGAGATCCTCGGGGTTTTAAGATCAGAGAGGCTCTATGACAAATTCTCCAAGTGTGATTTCTGGTTACGGAAGGTCCAGTTCCTGGGACATCTTGTTAACCAGAATGGGATTTTAGTTGATCCGGCCAAGATTGAGGCGGTGATGAGCTGGGAGGTACCCAAGTCTGCCTCCCAGATCAGGAGTTTTCTAGGGTTGGTTGGCTATTATTGGAGATTCATTCAGGATTTCTCCAAGATTGCAGTGCCACTCACTAGTTTGACCCGGAAGGGTGTTGCTTTCTCATGGGGTCCAAAACAACAGACCTCATTTGAGACTCTTCGCCAGAAGTTGTGTGAAGCCCCTGTGCTATCCCTCCCAGAGGGAGTTGATGATTTTGTGGTGTACTGTGACGCATCTATATCTGTGTTAGGTGCAGTACTCAAGCAGAGGGGGCATGTGATAGCGTATGCATCGAGGCAGTTCAAGCCTCATGAGGTGAGATATCCCACTCACGATCTGGAGTTGGGGGCAGTAGTGTTTGCCCTCAAGATCTGGCGTCACTATCTGTATGGGGTTTGGTGTACCATATACACGGACCACAAGAGTTTGAAGTACTTGATGGATCAGCCCAACTTAAACATGCGGCAAAGGAGGTGGTTGGATGTGGTAAAGGATTATGATTGTGAGATCCTGTACCACCCGGGCAAGGCTAATATGGTAGCCGACACCCTGGGTCGTAGGGCAGAAAATGCCCCGATTTGAGACATTTGTATGAGATTGACTGTGATGACTCCGGTGTTGGACACCATTAGAGGGTCCCAGGCTAAGGCAGTGAGACCGGAGAACCGTAAAAGAGAGAGGGTTATCGGGCAGGTGTCGGAGTTCGTTACTGACAGCCAAGGGCTTATGACATTTCAGGTTCGGATTTGGGTACCGTTTGTGGGCGGGACACGTACCATTTTAATAGAGGAGGCGCATAGATCGAGGTTCTCGATCCATCCCGTGGCCACTAAGATGTATTTACACCTGAAGAGGGAGTATTGGTGGCCCTGTATGAAGAGAGACGTCGCGTGGTTCGTTGAGAGGTGCTTAACCTGTCGTAGGGTTAAGGCCGAGGACCAGAGACCGCATGGTAAGTTGCAGCCTTTAAAGGTTCCCAAGTGGAAGTAGGAACATATTGCCATGGATTTTATCACCAAATTGCCGAAGACTGCGAGGGGTGTCGATGCAATTTGGGTGATTGTAGACAGGTTGATGAAGAGCGCTCACTTCCTTGCTATCAGTGAGAGCTCTTCCGCTGAGAGGTTGGCAGAGATGTACGTGAGGGAGGTGGTATCGCGACATGGAGTGCCGATCTCGATTCTCTCAGATCGAGATGTGCGTTTTACTTCCAGATACTAGAAGAAATTTCATGAGGAATTGGGTACGAGGCTGCATTTTAGTACCGCATACCACCCACAGACTGACGGGCAGAGTGAGCGGACAATTCAGCCGCTCGAGGACATGCTCCGAGCATGTGTGTTGGATTTCGGCGGGATTTGGGACACGTATTTACCCTTGGCGGAGTTTTCCTACAACAACAGCCATCATTCGAGCATTGGTATGCCACCCTTTGAGCTGTTGTATGGGAGGAGGTGTCGGACTCCTATTTGTTGGGGAGAGGTAGGGCAGCGTGTGATAGGTAGTACAGATATAGTGCTCCATACAACAGAGCAGATTCAGCAGGTCAGACAGAGGTTGTTGACCGCTCAGAGTCGCCAGAAGAGTTATGCTGACAGGCGCCGGTCCGAGCTCGAATTTCAGGTCGGCGACTTTGTACTCCAGAAGGTCTCTCCTTGGAAAGGAGTGATCCGATTTAGGAAGAGGGACAATTTGGGGCCCCAATATATTGGTCCTTTCAGGGTGGTCGCGAGTGTAGGCAGGGTAGCCGACCAATTGGAACTACCTACAGAGTTGGGCCAGATTCATGACACCTTCCACGTGTCACAGTTGAGGAAGTGTATAGCCGACGAGTCGGCAGTGGTACCATTAGAGGATATTCAGTTGGATGCGAGCTTGAACTAGGTTGAGAGACCGGTGGCTATTAGGGATCGGAAGATCAAGGTTCTGAGGAACAAGGAAGTGCCTCTGGTGCAGGTCCAGTGGCAGCATCGGAAGGGGTCAGAGTTGACTTGGGAACCGGAGCGTGAGATGTGAGAGCAGCATCCAGAGTTGTTTGCAGAGTAAGACTTCGAGGACGAAGTCTGATTCTAGTGGGTGAGAATTGTAACATCCGGATCCCCATATATATTATTATATTAATTTATTTTGGAGTTTGTGGAGGGACTCGGCGAGTTGGTGCTTAGACTCGCCAAGTAGGGTCACAAATTCTTATCCGGATCATGACCGGACTCGGCGAGTTCATGGGTGGACTCGACGAGTCTGTGCTATTTAATGAAACCCTAATCTCTTGGGTTTGGGGCCTATTTAAAGGCCCTTAGGGCCGTCATTTGCGGCTATCAGTCCCTTAAGAGAGACCCTAGAGTGCTTGAGCATTTTGAGAGAGAGAGAGAGGGCGCCATTGTTGACGCTTAAGGTGTTGTTTAGCAAGAATAAGGAGGTTCTATCCAAGAGGAAGCAAAGGAGGTTGCCATTCTGCGGATTTGGAGCTTAGGGCATCATATTTGAGGTAGTAATTCGGCTTCCCTTCTGCTGTTATGATGATCATATGGATTTAGGGTTTCTTGGACCCTTTGATTGGTTAGATTTGATGTCCAATTAGTCCCTTATTGTGATGAGGCTTTAGATCTGGATCCATAGAGGCCCAGAGAGCATTACTCATCAAGCTTTATGAAGAACAATGGGGGTATTGACCTTGGGTTATGATATTTAGGGCTAAAACATCATATAGGATCAAGTAGATGTTGCATGTGCATCAAGATATAAACTTTACGTGATTATCATGCTTGGGAAGGTTGGGTCTATGGACTAATGGAACAGATCTGACCTCAGGAGGTCATTTGGATTTGTACATGACTTGGACTCGCCGAGTCCAAGAACAGACTCGACGAGTAGGGTTAAGGTTTCCTTGTAAATCACACAGTTGGTGACTTGCCGGGTTGGGGAAAGACTTAGTGAGTCAGAAGGGACCTACAGGTCGTGAGTACGCGATGGAACTCGTCGAGTTCATATTTGGACTCGCCGAGTTGAGTCGGGGTGGCCCCGCGATTCAAGCCAGGTGTCACTCGTCAAGCAGGGGAAAGACTCGACGTGTTAAGCAGGACTAGAGGGTTACGGGTGGACAAGGGTGAACTCGCCGAGTTGCCTGAGGGCACTCGACGAGTCGGGTCAAAGGTTGACCGTTGACCAGGGTTGACTAGTGTTGACTTGATAGTGTCAGTCAAAAAAAGTCAGGAAAGTATTAATGAGAGTTGTACTTATGATATAGGAGGACGATAGGTCGGGAGATTGGGCACGAGTGGTTATCCGACATCAGCGAGGTGAGTCTTCTCACTATGCCTTACCCGACGGGGTAATTATGTGTGACCAGAAGGTCTTATGTGTATGATGTATATGTGATGTATGCTATATGTGATATGTTGTGATATGAGTATGATGATGTGGACCGGAAGGTCAAGATGATATGGACCGGAAGGTGAACAGAGTCTGGGATGGAAATCCCTTGAGACACTTGGATCGGAAGATCCTATGGCCTGGAAAGGCGTATGTGCGGTACGTGGTATTTTGGGGAACTCGCTAAGCATTCGTGCTTACAGTATTATGTGTTATGTGTTTCAGGTACTAGCGAGGATCGTGGGAAGGCGCCAGCTTGATCAGTACACACTTGCAGATGTCATGTTTTGGAGATCTTGGGTTATGGATTATGTTATGTATTTTGTGGAAACATTGGATACTTGACTTTTGGATGATTTAATAATGAAATGTTTTATTAAAAATTTAGTGAAAATTCGTTTTAAATTTTACGGTGTTACATGGTCTTTATAAATTTAAGCTTATCAAAAATATAAGCATAATAGTGTATACTAACACAAACTAGGTGAAAAGCCCATGCTTCGATCGTGACAATTATTTTTGTATATTTTTATTTTTTATGTTGAAGTATGTAAAGTATCAACAGTTTGTTATTTAAAATACCAAATGTAATTAAACAAATTTTATATGACTTACATAGGTGTTATTATAGTTAAACTACTAAACTCTATTCCATTTGCTATCTCTCAGTTTTCTTCTAAATGATTTAGCCACAAAAGAAGATTTATTCCAAGTAAAAGCTCTTCAATGTCCATCACTCCACTGTCACTAGATTTCCAAACCATTGACGTGCAAGTTGATGAGTTACAACGGTTGTCACCTGTATAATCAGAGTAACATACATCGCACGGAAGTACTCTACCACAGACTTCATTGCACATCTTCTATCCATGGGGAAACTAATGTTTTAAAAAATAAATTAAATGCACTCACAACTTACAATATAAGCAAGTTTTAAAATAACATTGCAAACCAGAAATTAGTTCTTACTTAAGCTCACATGTTGGCTGAGATGTTAATCCAGAATCGTTATTCTTCCGGCATATATTTCCATGGTGAGTTTCTTTCACCTCGACTTCGCTTAGTGTTTTTTATCTATTTATTTAGTAATAACACATGAGAAATATTGTTTAGCATACACCCATTTGTTATAAGTGAATTAATGTCATGTGGGCGAAGAATCTAATCTTCAGGCAATCAAAATCAGATAATGATCTTGTTGAAATATTCTTGTTTATGAGCTAAGTGACAAAGGCAATCACACTCAATGGTTTAATGAAGGCAGCTAACAATATGTCTGTAGGGTAACAAACAATGTGAAATAAAAAGTTAACTGGAGTGGAATAAATTTAATGAGACAATAACAATTTTACTCGAGAAAAACAAACCGACCAATATTTAGGACAACCCTATCCGAGTAGGGGGTATACTGGGGGTATACTCTAGTAAAAACCACGACAACTTTCAAGCCCTTCACAGAATATTTGTCTTCAACCAAGAACATGAGAATGAAATTGAGGGAAACTACTAATTGCGTACCGCTAGGAATGAATAGCTTCAGGAACAGTATGAGAGTAAGTTTTCTCTCTTTCAGCTACAAGCTATTTTGCTTTGCTTTTTGAAAATTTTTGGTTTTCCTGTACAAAAATGAAAACATTCAATCACCACAAGTTTACACCATTAATTAATAAGGAATTAGTAAACGTCAATTTTTTTTATAAATTCTACTATTGAGGACCATGTGTCCATAGGGAAGACATGGTTTTACTTACATTAATTTCATATCAGTTTCATCATAATTTGATTTGGACCAAGATTTAGACTTTACCTTTGGACTACCAAATTAACAGTAGAGGTATAAAGTGATTTATTTGGTTGTTCACTAGTATTTGGCTTGCAAATGCTATTAATGATCATCAATATAAAGAAGGGAAGTCAATCTAATAGTAGAGTCAACAACTTAAATTAGAAGCATAAGCACATAAGACAATTTGTAAATTGAGCCATTAGATGATATGATATACCTAGTGCATTGATGGCTTTATACACATGATCTGTATCAACAAACAAAATTCACCGATAAATAAAAGTTTAACTTTTTTAAATATTTAAACTGAAAGGAAATGAAATTACATTACCTGAGATGATGGCATGACTACAAAATTCTTTGTACAAGGCATTCACTTGTTTTTTTTGTTGGTAGCTTTATTGATGTGTAATATAGAAACAAAAAAATATGTCAATAAAGAAAATAAATAACCAATGGTACATTAAAAATTTACCTTTCTAGTAAAAAGAAGTCAGAGAAGGAAGTAAGGATGTTTACCATAACAGACTTGTGATTCCCCTTATCCTACTAAGTACCTTGTGAAAATTTGTTACACAATGTGTAAACATTATGAAACTTAAAACAATAGTGAAACCAAAAAGTTAACAAAGTAAGTTATAAATATAGAAACATTGATTTACCATATCAACACTAATGTTACCTAATCAAACGTTTCCATGTTTCTCCTGCACAAAATGAGTGATTAAACAAATTTATCATTACCAATTGAACTTTTGTAGTTAGTTCTTATGTATGAAGTGTTAATGAAAGATATGAACCTACTGTTCTAGAATCAATTCTTTCCAGTCCAATAATTGCAAAGCTCATGACATCAAAAACATAGATATAAACCTATATTGGTATTTAATTTGAAGAAAAATGCAACTGTGGAAAGTCACAAGGTCAAAAGAAATTTTTGCATTAACAAACAAAAATCATCAGATATCCAACCTTGTATAGTCTCTTTATTTTTCAGCAGCTTTTATCAATATGAAAGTTAAATAGAGACGTATTTGATACTCAAAAGTCAGATGTGCATAAAACAAATAGGATTAAAGAAACCCCAAATTAGTTTATGCTTGATAAGAACTGATATTAAAGTAATTTATGAATCATAAGTTGAAACCATGAAATCTTACCTTCTTTATATAGTAATCGATCGTGGTATCCCATCCATAAGCCAATGAGGGTGGAGGTAGAGGAGTGGCAAGACTGGCACCACCGTTCTCTGTCAATAAGCTCCGGGGGGACACGCCAAACATGGCCAGACCTGGTGTCACACCCCCAAACCAGGACAGTGGAAATGTCTGGGACGGATGACTCTAATGCTTAGAGAGAAGCATCAAAAGGGACTGCCCAACTGAAGGAAACGACAAGGACACAGGAGGAGTCTGACTCTAATGCTTAGAGAGAAGCATCAAGGAACCCGATAGATTTTGGTACGTCTCTCAATCTCTGATAACTAACCGAAAACATTAAAAGGCTAATTCTAAATGTAATAATTTCCCCATTAAGACAAAAGTCGCAGCACGATTATAAAATTTAAAATTTTCATTAGGTAAAACTATAATGGCTAAGTATATACGTTACGGCCATGTATAATTGAGATGCATAGACCTAGAGTGAGTGAATGCCACCTCATTTCCTGTTCCTTGTTTGGTTGTGGAATTAGGGTGGAGTCGCTCAGTCAACAGTCCTCCCCGCCTTAATTATACATGACTAGTATATGTTTGGCGATTATAGAAATGCCTCGTGAGAATCCATTCATGAAAAGGTACTCTACTCAGAAACATTCAGGACCCTCTATAGTTCCGCGTCGACTCTATCGGTCCAAGTATCCGCTACAGGGATACACGGGACGAAACCTGAGACGCCAAGAACTGGTGTGCCCGTTCGGCACATGACTCTATCGACCCTCATTCTATATCATGTCGAAGTGTGCCAACTTCGACGACTCTATCAATCATGGTTCGGCTTCGTGCAACCATGTGTAAATCCCTAGTGCTGTGTAAAAAGAACTTTCTCCGTAGCCATTTCGGCGAATAAAGGTTCTTCTAAACCTAAGCATAATAAAGATAATAAAACCTAACGCGATCCGTCAGTCGTCACTGGTATTTCAAACCATCCGAAGTACCAAGGAGAAGGTACCGCGCGCTGTTGACCAACCCCTCTTAGACAGATAGGAACCGAAGCGAAAGGCACTGCAGGCATTCCAGAAGACGATAACCATCCGAAGCAGACACCGTAGAAACCCAGAAAGACTCTTCGCACCTCGCAATCCGGTTCGTGAATCAAGAGGATAGAACTCATGGGACTAACCACTATAACTGAGTATATGCATAAGAGTGGTATATAATCGAGATCAAAAAGATTTAAGATGTGTGCTTCCTCCCTACTCCCTGTTCCTCGTTGGGTTGTGGGTCTGGGGTGGAGTCGCACAACTGAACATCCTGCCAACCTCAATTATATACGACTTGCATACACCGAGTATTAATAGTTAAGCCAAGTATGAGCTCTACCACGAAGCTCATAGTAAAGCCCTTCATCCTATTCCATAGAATAGGAGCTAGAGTCAAGAGAACCACACCGGGTTGAGCTACTATAATGACCACAAATCCAAAATTTGTTGTCATCCTGGTTAAGCCAACATAGCCGCTAACACCCCCAGTTAGTAAAGAAATCTGAGTCGTAAGAGTCAAGGACATTGACTACCACCATCCATTCACGCTTAATCCCCCGAATTAAGCATCTCAACGGATATCCCAGAAATCCAGAAGCTGCGATAAGTTAAACTCTGAGAAGAGTGGATGAGGAGATTAAAGTTCCGAGTGATGGAACCCTATACTCACTAGAATTGAACTATATCGAGAAAACTCAGAACCTTCAGAAGAGTAGTTGCAGAAGATGTTCGCACTACTCAGGCATTTCGTCCACCCCGTTACCGACGATTAGTGCCTAGAACCCTCCGCCTTCTTACGTAGAGGAAGTCACCGTCGCCCTATAGACGATAGACTGCATTCTCCGAAGCAAACACTAGAATACCGAGAACCACTGGATAACCTCCGCAGCCAAGAATACTTGAATAAAGTGCGAGAGTAGGTTGCGTTAAGCCTTATAACCCAGATCCTGAAGAGATTATAGACTTGACACCAGTCTAGGTGTTAGTCGATGGGTTATACAAGAGCACGTGCTTTCCGCACTAAAATAAACCAATGCATTGGAGAATAGGACATGTCTCGGAGATTCATTGGACTACTAGGTATTCCACGAATACTATCTCGCACAGAAATAGTAGAACCACCTCCCGAGATAGTCCAACACTCGTCTGGTGAAACCCTATCTCCCCAACCCTGAGGGTTTCCGTTAGAAATATCTCAAGAATCAGAAGTGCAGGTTCCTTTTGCACAAGATTGAGATGCACACTCTACAGCAAGAAGATACCCGTAGACATGCAATCCATCCGATGATCCAGAAAACCTCGGAGAGCCAATCGACAAGAACACAAATCCAAGGTGTAAAACCGAAAATTTTAAAACAAATTTTTCGCATTTTATAAAAACATAATTCATTTATTACTCATAAAAACATCATTGTTTAAAACTCAATTCATAACATATATCAATCCCAAGATCTAATAGCATAAAATTCCCATGTGTGTACTGATCAGGTCGGCGCCTTCCCACGATCCTCACTAGTACCTGAAACACGTAACACATAACAGTGTAAGCACGAAGCTTAGTGAGTTCCCCAAAATACCATATATAACACATATTAGCCACTCGAGGCTATAACTCTGTGGGTCCGTGCACCCAAACTATGTGAACCCTCAGGTTCTATCTCTGTGAACCTTCCGGTTCTAACTCTGTAACATGCACAACATAAATCACATAGAATAACGCAGTGCAACACATAACACACAGATAGCATACAACACTGTATCACATAACTCTGATTACCTACTCAAGGTAAAGTATAGTGAGAAGACTCACCTCGGATATCTCAGTAAATCTCTGACTCGGTAAACTCTGGTCTAGCCCCTGCCTAATCACATGAAATAAATACTCTAATTAATACAACCCTCAGGGATAGGCTAATCTCTCTCTCTCTCTCTATATATATATATATATATATATATATATATATATATATATATATATACATCCCCTAGGAAGGGTAAAAGACTATCCTACCCTTCCGATGACTCTAAGGTCCAAACATTGACTAACCCTAAAAGTCAACAAAGTCAACGGTCAACCTTGACCAAACTCGCCGAGTGCACAACTGTGACTCGGCGAGTCCACACGTGTTCTTCACTCTCCTAGTCCTCATTCAACTCATTGAGTCAACCTCAACTCTGCAAATCATCACCGATCACAATCTTTGAAATGTCCCGACCCAACTCACCGAGTCCGGCTCCTGACTCAGCGAGTACCATCGTGCACTCTGACCTCTAGATTCCCCCTGACTCACCGAGTCACTTCCCCAACTCAGTGAGTCACCAACTGTGTGATTATTGGGAAAACCCTCGTCCTACTCGCCGAGTCGACTGTTGGACTCGGCGAGTTCATGCCATGCTCAAGCTGAACTGACCTCCTGAGGTCAGATCCGCTCCTCTAAACTGTAGATCTAGCTTCCTAAAGCATTATAATCACGTGCTAACATCTTGGTGCTCATGCAAAGGCTCAAAGGCCTTATTTGAAGATATGACCTCTAAAATGACATCCAAAGCTCATAACCCCCATTAACACTCATAAAGCTTAAGGGAAAAGGGTCTCTGGACCTCTTTGGGTCCAGATCTACAGCACCAACACGAGAGGGGACCAATTACTCCATATAACCATCCTCTAAAGGGGCTAAAAAGCCCTAACTCTAGGAATTACACCATAAACTAAAGAAGCTCGAATGAATACCTCAAAATGAAGTCTCTGAGCCTTGGAATCACTAGATTAGCACCCTCTTCAGCCTCCTCTTGTCTTGGTCCTCTTCTATTTGCAAAAACACTAACAAATGATCAAGAAACGGATCATTTCCTCTCACAGTCGCTCTAGCTCACTTAGGGTTTCTCTCTGGGGTCTGGTAACCACAAATGACAGCCATAAGGCCCCTTAAATAGGCCCCAAACCATAGGAATTAGGGTTTCATTAAACAGCGTGGACTCGCCGAGTCCAGCCATCCACCCGGATAATGATTCGCGTCTCTACTCGGCGAGTCTACGCACCAACTCACCGAGTTCTTCCACAAAACTTGAAATACAATGAATAATTATAATACCTGAAATTCCAGATGTTACACAAGGATAAGCCAAACTTTTTAATAACCAACCCGAAGGACTACACTCCCAGTATGAGAGAACGGTAGGAACTTCGGAATGGTGATCACGCCAGTGATGATCTCGCCATAGAAGTACACTATGTTCTAAGTACTGAAAAGCTCTACCCTTCCGAGAGCTTAAGACCATCCGAGATTCTTTATGGAGATTGGTCCAACCCTCTTCAGACCACTACTACTTTCGGATATTCCACGAGTTTCACCCCAGATCAATTCACTTCTTAGACTTGATAAGTGTTTGCCCGACGTCACTCTTTGTATCTCACTCATCTTGATAGAAACCATTGGGAACCCAAACTTCGTAGACGAACCTATAGGAATCGCTAACAGCACGAGACAGAATCCGCATCCCGTAAGTGAAGTTTTGTTAGAACGCCAAGCAAAGGCCAGAGTTCACTTGGGAGTGCGAGGACCCGCCTAATAAGAAGTATCCTCATACCTTTGCTCGGTCATTCATACCTACTTCCTTGCCTAAACCTGAATTTAAGGACGAAATTCCCTCTAACGGGGGGATGATGTGACAACCCAAAAATTTCCGTTAGTTTTAACGTCAAAAATTAACGTCGAAATTAGTTACGTCAAAAATTAGCCAAATTTATCCCAAAAATATTTTTGACCGGAATTAAACCCATTGGAATATTTTAATTAATATTCGTCAGGCGAAAATAAAAACACGTAAATAATCTTTCCATTTATTTGGAAAAAGTTTATTTTTATTTACGGCCATTTAACCGGGTAAAATTTCAAACCCCGTTAAACATAAGTATCGGGTAGTCGTATACCGGGCACAACACCCAAGCCCTATATAAGGGTGGTTGGACACTCCTTAGAAGCCTTTTCCCACCTTAGACTCTCTTTCTCTCTCTACTTTCTCTCTCTACAAACGGGTTTTGGTCCAAAATCGCCTCTTCGAGCTTCAAATCGGTAAGTTAACATCCCTAGCTTGATATTCATCTCATCTATCCTTAAAATTCGTGGTTTAAACATTCAAAAACCCCAAGAACATGAGTTTACGGTCTTGGGAGCATCCCAAAACCGTAAACACCTTGAATGTGGGTTTTAGTGCTCAAAAACCCTTCCAAACCACTTCTCATGCTTAGCAATGGCTTAGAGGCTTACCCGAAAGGACTTAGAACACCAAAATCGGGCCAAATGGGGAGTAAACATGAGTTTACGGTCTAAGGATGTTCTTAGACCGTAAACCCATGTTCATAGACCATAAACACCTGTTTAAGTGTTAAACTATTCCTCAAACAACTCCAAGGGCTTCCATGAACTTCCTAGAGTGCATAGAACCTTATTTTCCCTCAAGATATGCACCAAAGCATACAAAATCATGTCACACTTGAGTTTACGGTCCAAGAAGGATCTTAGACCGTAAACACCTATTCTTAGACCATAAACACCCCCAAAGGGTGTTAAAGTGCCCTTAACACTTTGTATGGCTTGGAATTGGACCTAGAACTTCGTATGCTTAACCTACAACCACCAAAACATAGGATTCATGGAATAACATGAGTTTACTGCCGTAAACTCATGTGTTTAAGGTAGTAAACTCCCCAAGAACATCTCCTTAGACCGTAAACACCTTTCCAAGGTGTTTAAGTGCCCTAAACACCTTCATATGCTCCTAAAACTGACTAGAACCTTACATGCATGAGTTAGAACCACCAAACAACAAAAGAAATGGACCAACATGAGTTTACTACCATAAAATCATGTGTTTACGGTCGTAAACTCCTCAAGGAGTATTCATAGGCCGTAAACTCCTTTAATGGTCCATTTTGAAGCCTTAAACCCTTCATAAGCCCTAGAATTGACCTAGCCTAATACCACAAGTGTTATAAGACCTTAATGCATCAAAGAACACACCATCCATGAGTTTACGGCCGTAAAATCATGGGGACAAGGTCTTAGGGCCGTAAACTCTATAAAGATTTTACTCTTGAAGAGTAAACTCCCTATCTAGGTCATACACACCCTTAGATGTTACCCGGGACACTTCTAGCACTTGTAGCAAAGTGTTTTTATGTCATAAGACATCCTTACTTACTTAATTAGTTATTAAATGACTAATTAGATACTTAAATGTATCATTACATGTTAAATAGGATTCGCGTGTGTGGTCAAGTCCTCACTTGACACTTAGCATCCTATGCCGGCACCTTCACCCGATCCACTTACAACAGGTGAGTTCATACCCCTGAATTAACCTTTTAAATGTTTTTACATGTTTTTAGGGGGGGAATACAAGTTAAACAAGCCAGTTATCATATCAATCACATGTGCTTGATAACCCGCATGCACAAGGATTTATTACATTGCCAACTGTTTTGCCAAGTATGATACTGTAAATGGCTTTCCAAAACGACTTTACTTGTTCAAATCTTTACTTATAATGTTTTATCAAAGTTTCATTTAAAACTTGTTTATTAAAGGTTTTCAAAGGATTTCTAAAGGTTTTCAAACTTATTTTACAAAAGAATACCAAGTCATGATTTTCTTAAAGTATAAAGGTTTTCCAAAGTTTTCATCAAAGTTTACTTCCATGTTTTTATACTCCTACTTGGTTAAGATACTACTGCTTCACTTCTACTTAGTTAATGCTCCTACTTGTTAACGCTTCTACTTAGTGATACGCTCCTACTCGTTAACACTTTTACTTCTTGATACGCTTCTACTTAATGATACGCTCCTACTCGTTAACACTTTTACTTCTTGATACGCTTCTACTTAGTGATACGCTCCTACTCGTTAACACATTTACTTCTTGATACGCTTCTACTTAGTGATATGCTCCTACTCGTTAACACTTTTACTTCTTGATACGCTTCTACTTACTGATACGCTCCTACTCGTTAACACTTTTACTTCTTGATACGCTTCTACTTAGTGATACGCTCCTACTCGTTAACACTTTTACTTCTTGATACGCTTCCACTTCGTGATACGCTTCTACTTTTTTAACACTTCCACTTCGATAAATGCTCTTACTTAGTTAAATGTATGCCCGTACTTGTATAGTTATATAAATATTGATTAAAGGACTTAGGAAGGCTAGTTCACCCTTTTTCCTTTTCTTCGTTGAGATGTCGTCTGGTGGGATCGGATATCCATCCGAAGGTCGTTTGATCATTAATTATATATCATGTATACATGTATAGACATATGGGTTTACATCAATCGCTTCAGTTATGAGTCTCTACTGCTAATCCAGCACTTACATCAGAATTCACTGTTCGGGATACATCTTCAGGACACGGCCTTCTCCGTTGTCTAGTTGGTAACCAGAGTCTCTTGTAGGGAGAGCGGACATTGTGTGTATGGATCTATACGGGATTGACACCCCCGCACCCTAACTGCTAGCTACAGTCCACGGCCTACCAAGCCAAGGGGTGACAAATGTCACATTATTTTTGACGCTTGCAGGGCGTCAAGTACTCTAGTGTCGATTAGTATGGTTACGAGTATCTCCATGTTTACCTTATAATTCATGGTCTTAAGGTAACGATGTTTAACATTGTATGTTGGAAACACACTTACACTGTTTTAGACCTTGCTAGCTGTATCTTTCATTTGATACTGTCTGGGGTCTGTATTCACTATTTTAGACCTTGCTAGCTGTATCTTTCATTCGATACTATCTGGGGTCTGTATTCACTGTTTTAGACCTTGCTAGCTGTATCTTTCATTTGATACTGTCTGGGGTCTGTATTCACTGTTTTGGACCTTGCTAGCTGTATCTTTCATTTGATATCGTCTGGGGTCTGTGCCTCTCTCTTGTTAGACTGAGCCAGGTGTGTCGTTTATTCGATACTCTCCTGGAGTCTATGATCTCTTTTGCCTTAGTCAGCAGTCTTCACTGTTGAGGCATATGTTATTTTCCCTGATATTCTCCTAATTTCTTTAAAATCAAACACCGTATTTTGGTAATGATAGTGTTTAAGGGAAAATTTACTGTTTACAACATAACTCTGTCGGGTCTTGGTAGAAGACTACTTTTATTTAAGAAAATATAGGATTTTCTGGAAAGGACTCTAATACACTGTTGATTCTAAACTACTACTTTTATAAAGTTATTTTGAACTTACACAAATGACACTAAATACTTATGAACTCACCAGCATTTATAAAAATGCTGATACTCGCTTTCCAAATAACTTGTATTCTCAGGTCAGCTATAGACAGGTACATCTCAGGCGCTTTCGGTGAAGACAGTTTAGTACCAGGCTGCACCTATATTACTACTTGTATTACTTTGATGTTTCCATGTAATGTAAACCATGTAAAACTATTACTATTAATGCAATGGTTATTGTAATTTGATTACTATACTGCATATGTTGTGATACTTGACATGACGTCATCCACCCCAGAACGTTTTCGCCGTTCCGGTTTTGGGGTGTGACAAGGGGTGTCAACCCCGTATAGATTTATACACAATTACCTCGCTCTCCCTCCAGGAGAATCTGGTTATAACTACAGGACTTAAGGTGTACGCTAGGTGGGTACGGTGAAGGAGTGTCTCATAAGAGCCTCAATAGAATTTTACGCAAATTTATCGAATAATGCATATGGCGTTCTTAGTGTAAATTCAAGACTGCGGTTTTTATGACTCGCGTTTTACAACTTTTATGACATACAACCTAACACTTGTATTATTAAAAGCTTTATGATGGACAGATTATGACACACGGATATTCCTGTCGTGAAACTCTGTATTGCAAACCGGTTATATTAAATTTATTTATAACGATATTTATAAATAATTACAAATAACTTATGAACTTACCATATGTGTTGTAAGCGTAACAAAATATCTTAAGTTTTAAACCTTTGAAATAGTGCAACATTTTACTATTATTTTACTAATAAAAACTATATTTTAGTAAAATATTCAAGTGTTGTGGTGAGTTTTTAACACACCAAAAATTTGTTAAAAGTGTTTTATAGCACCAAAATACTCTATTTTTGTTGTGACTAGAATTTGTTACAATTTACACAAAATTACATAGAACCTTGAAATTTATCATATTTCCACAATTTTACAAGTGATAGTGGTAAAGATTTATATATCCAAAAATTTACCATTTTGAGTGTAAACTCTCATGTTTACCACCTTTCAAATTTTTATAACCAAAAGTGCTTTAACATTCTCTTTGACATTATTTGTGATTTTTAACACACATAACAAAGAAACCATTTTCACTTAGCAACATATTTCATTTTCAACATGACACCAAAATATGTGAAACTACACAAAGATAACTTTGTTCCAACTACTTGAGGCTTTGTGAAAATCTCGAGTTTAAGGAGTTTTAGCCTGAAATAATAACATTTCAATACACATAGACATATATATACACATGTGCATGCAAATATCTCAAGATTTCAAACAAGACTTGACTTGTATTCCCCCTCCCCTCCCCCCCCCCCCCCCAAGAATGAAAACTTGGAAATAATGGGATATGAAGCCACCTTGGGGATATTCGAGATGTAGAGGAAGGAGAAGAAGGATTTCCGAGCCTAGCTTGTTCTTTTGGTAAGATTCTCGAAATGGTGGTGCTCTAGGGTTCATGAGAGTGTGAGAGGAAAGATCTTAGTATAAACTTGAAACAAAACAATGGAATTTAACCTAGGACTTACCAAGCTTATGATGCTTGAAGAAGAAAACTCCTTGAAGCTAACACATGCACATACCCACGAAATCTTGGGAGAAAAGAAAATAAGAGAAGCTTTTAGTGATTGGAAGGAAATGAGCTGAGAGAAATTTTGAAGTGAGTGTGGAGAGAGGGGGGAGGTAAGCCAAGAGGTAGAGAAGGAGGGGGGATAAGGAGAGTTGATTATGGAGGGGGTGATAGGATGTGCATGGAGGTTTGGTGGTCCTAAGCATAATTATATGTTGGTTAATATTGTGGTGACAAGGGGCTCTTGACCTAAGGTTGGCCCAAGGGGCTCTTGACCCAAGGTTGGCCCAAAAAAAATATTTGTGGGCTTTGATTTGGCTTGGTCCAATGAGGATTCTTGGCCCATTGATGCTTAATAGGGGTTTTTTTCGGTCCAAGGAGCCCAAAAATAAGAGTTCTCGGCCCAACTAAGGACCAAGTATGGATTTTCGGCCCATATAAACGCCAACTAGAAGCTTTAGGCCCAAAAGGCCCATCAGAGGATTTCCAGCCCAATATAATGTTTAATAAAAAATTTCGATCGATTTGGGCCCAAAGAGGAGTTTTCGGCCCTACAAGACCAAAAGGGGAAGTTATCGGCCCAATAGGGCCCAATAAGGAAGTCTTGGTCCAATAAGGGATTTGGACCGACAATTCTTGGGCTAAGGCCCAAAAATGATTGGATTTGGCTTATTGGATTGAATTTTGGGCTTATACGAGGTTGTTTCGACTTGAGTGACAATGTATGAAAGTATGAACTTAATAGCATTGAAATTCGAATTTCATTAAATGAAATGTTGCAAGATTACACAAGGAGATTATCTTGTACAAGGAGCAACATCTTAACCCTAATTTGCTAGTTGTGACACCCGGATGATTAGGAAGACCTAACCTAGATGTCGGTCGTCTTGGTAAGGTTGGCGGCAAGTTCGCTAGCTTTTTGCTCTCCTTTTTCCGCCGGAGAGAATCAAGAATTTCTTCCAAAGAACTCCGAATTAGAAGCAACTGAGAAGCATTTTTTTGCTTCAACACCTTATGATGTCGTCTTCGAATCATTAGTAGAATTTAGGGCAAAACGTAGACATCGAGCAAAGAGCTGGCAGAAGGGGACGGAAGCAATGGTGGTTTTATCTTCAAGAGTCCCCAATTTTGGAGAAGTTGACGACTGCTTTTGAGAAAAAGGTTTGAATAAGGTTCAGAGGAGTCGGTGCTGAAAATACATGAGCTAATGTTATTGGATTTTAGGGACGTTGTATCATGTGCATATCAGGTAACAAAGCGGTGGAGGACACTTTATCGACTCCACCACCAGCCACTGGCTAGCCAAAAAAGCAATTAGCCACCACCATCTTTGACCAACTTTGACCGGTTGATGAACATTACTCAAATGGTTTGGGGGTAGTGTTCATAAGCACATTTATAATTAATTGTATGTATAATATATATTGTTTTTAAAAGGGCCAATTAATAACAATATGACTATCTTATGCGTGGAAAAATAAAAAGACGACGATGAACTAGGCAACATGTTAAATTGAGTTTATGTTAAAATAAGCAACCTCCTATTATCTTGAGATTTTTCTAATATCTGTTCTTAAGATACATATAAGAAACGTTATTTATAGAAAATATTATCATAATTAGATTTGATTGATCCATAGATTTTATTTTCATTTTTAATATTTTATTAAGCATTTATGTTTTTAAAATCTTTTTAACGTCAAAACCAAATATATAATGAAAATTCCATCGGTAAAAAGTTAGAGTACGAATAATATTATAAGAAGAAAAAAGAAATGTGTAAAACACTCAAAGTAAGAAGAAAACCAAAGTAAAAAAGAAAACATGAAAAACATAATTTTAATCTTGTGCAACGCATGAGAAATATCTAGTTGTTAATAATATGCATGCTTCAACTTCTAACATAAATAAATGGGTAGATTCTTCGGGCTTTGGCAAGGATTAAACGTCATACTTTGACTGGGACGGTTTGCATTTCGATTTGGGTGATATCAAATTTTCCTTAGTTTTTAAAATCACATCATGGCACACGGCGCGAGGCGTGGTGTAGTTGTTAAGAAAAACGTCCAAGAATGGTTTGTTAAGCATGACGTCCAAATAACGTGTCAAAGCGCACATTATCTCGTTATTGTGCAGGTTTTACCTTGCCGCCAAGGCTCGTCATGAGTTAACATTGACCTTACTAGCAAGCTCATGTCTCATGTTATTTAGAACCTTGAAATTTTCAAAATAAGGTTAGATGAGTCAGTTTAATCGACAAAATTGCTTTTCAATACTTTTTAGGATTGTTTATATAAAAAGTAAATTCAAAATTAATTAAATTAGTTGATTATAAAACTTTACATTAACAATTTATTATGTTTGTATTGTTTCTTTAATTTAACAACTTGTTTGCTTAATATAATTTTAGTCGTTCTAAGAGCATCTCCAATGGTTACCTATGTTAAGATTTAAAATAAAGTGTCAACTCATCATTATTATAACTTTAAACTATCATTAAATAACATCCTAATGGTCAACCCCTTTCAATAGGTTTTTTTTCTTAAACTAACTAATATATCATTATTTATCTAAACTATTATGTATCTCCCTTCAATTAAATAATTGTTTGTTAAACACACATTATATCCAAAATGTCATAAACATAAAAATATATAAATATAATTATGTCAGATATTTTCTTTTTATATATATATATATATATATATATATATATATATATATATATATATATATATATATATATATATATATATATATATATATAAAAGGTCATAATTATAAAAAATAAAAAAAGGATTTAAAAACATTATATAGTCGATATAAAATTTATATTTCATAAATAAAATTATATTGTATAAAGTAAAATGAATTATACAGTAAACAAATAATAAATACTTAAAAATTAAAATATATTTAAGGCGTAAAATGAAATGTTATTAAAGAATAAAGGTTTAGATAGAGTAAATGTAAATATATATTGATCACTCAATAATTGAGTCAATGATCAATAAAAAACCAAATAAATTATTTCATTCAATAGTGTTGACAAATTAATTAAAGAAAAAAAATAATAATACGCTAAAAAAAACTTCCCTTAAAAATGTTCTAAATAAATTAAGAAACTAGTGATCATATTGTAACATTCTGAAATTCAGGTGCATCTCTTAAACCCTTATTTTTTATCAAGTTGTCAAGTTTAGCCCCTAAAGGAAAAAGTATGGCTATTGAGTACGCTGGGCGTACTGAAAAGTACGTTGCGCGTACTCAAGCGCTTACTTTGGACGCGGACTCGCCTAGGTACGTTGGGCGTACCCAGGGTTACGCTGGGCGTAGCTGGCCCAGATGCAAACCCTAATTATGGCTTGTGAACTATAAAAGGAATGATATGGTCTTGTCCCCAACCACCATTTCACAGAGAGAAACCCTAGGAGAGCAATATTATCGCTCTAAAGCTAGTGTATGAGTGTTCTTGAGCTAGAAAGTGCCTTTGTGTGTTAGTGAAGAAGAAGAGGAGGTTCTTGTGGAGGCTAGAAGTTGGAGTACAAGCTTGGATATGAGTTCTACAGAGGGAGGAGCTTCACTTGGAAGTAAAAAGCTCAAAGCTTTCCTTGTCATTCTTTATTTGTACTTCATGGACCAATTTTTAGGGTTTTTGGTCCCAAGGTGGAGACTTTATGAGCAAATGGTCTCCATAAGCTTAGATCTGCCATATTTCAGAGTAATATGAGTCGTGGGTTCATAAAAATCCAATCTTGGACGTGAATATTAAGTCATGCATGAGATAAAGGCTTTATGAGGAAAGAGGAAAGGTGTTTAGAGTGATTAATGACCTTTACAACCATGCAAAGGCTTAAAGGTTTCAACTTTATGGATTAAGTGACCATAGAAAAGTCAGATCTGGAGTTTGAGTTTATGTCCTAACCGTTTAAGACCAAAAATCCATAAGAGCATGAAACTGAGACTTACGTTGGGCGTAAATCTCAATACGCGCAGCGTAAGGGTTTTAGACCCCAATTCTGGATCGCCGAAGTACGCCCCGCTTACAAGAGTTGGTACGCACCATGTACTGCCCCTGTTGACTTTCGTTGACTTTTAGAGTTTTAGTCAACATTTGGACTTTTGGGTCAAGGAGGGGTAAAATGGTCTTTTACCCTTCTATGGGATTGTAGAAAGGGATTTAATCTAGCCTTTGAGAGCCATTATTTATTGAGGATGTTATTTATGTGATTAGGCGGGGGCTATATCAGTATATTCATATGCGAGATTATCCGAGTTACCCGATGTGAGTCTTCTCACTATACATTACCTAGAGTGGTATCTATGTGTAGACCGGAGCGTCTTGTGTGCTGTGTGTATCTATGAGATTATGTGCATTGTGATATATGTATGCTATGTGTTGTATAGACCGGATCGGAGGGTCCAACGATATAGACCGGACCGAAGGGTCCAACGATACACACCAGACCGAAGGGTCCAACGAGCTATGACCGGAACAAAGGGTCCAACGAGCTACAGGACTTGAGGGTCCCGCTGAGACACATCAACCGGAGGGTTGTACTGTAGCCTCGAGTGGCGTATGTGTTGTATGTGGTATTTTGGGGAACTCACTAAGCATTTATGCTTACCATGTTGTGTGTTATGTGTTTCAGGTACCAGTGTGGATCGCGGGAAGGCGTCGACATGACCATACACACGGATGGAGTTTTATTTACATTGAGATCTTGGGATTTGTTTATCGAGATGATGTTGATACATGGATTTTGATATTACATATGAATTTGTATTATATTTTGAAATGGAAAAATTCTTTGGAAAATTTACGTTGTTACAAGTTGGTATCAGAGGATTGGTTTGATGGATTCGGATGCACCTTCGGGCATATCTAAACTCAAACTGAGGATTTGAGAAATTTTTCACAACAAAACAATTTTTCTAAAAGAGTAAAAGGTTTTGAAACGAGCAGATCAGAGCAGTGTGTACGATCAGCCAGCGCCTGAACGGTGATTTCCCAAAATACCCTTACATTATGCGTTATGAGATATGATATGATATATTATGCATGCTAGATTAGGCTAGGTATTCATATTAGGACTAGAGTGGCCTGATTTGTGATGCCTTAGCCTAGGAGATTACTGCTACTATGAGATGCTTGAGAGTGAGTAGGTAACAGCTGTCACACCCCCAAACCAAGGATGGCGCAAACGTCCGGGGGTGGAGGACTTCATGTATAGTATCACAACAACGAGTATAATAGTGCTCAAAGTAAATACAACCAATCATATATATATAATTGAAAGAGTTACATCAATGTATGAATTACATGTTCTAAATCAGTTACAATATGTAGTCAATAAGTATGAAATGTTTGACGCCTTAACGTCCCATCCTCAAAAGCACTTGGTTACCTGTTCAATGATTTCCTGAGAATACAAGTAGTTTTGAAAAAGTGTCAACACAAAGGTTGGTGATTTCATAAGCTTTTGATGGTAAGAGTATGAAAATCATCTTTGTAAAGCGAGGTATGTTACCAAGAAAATCCAATATTTTCCTTATAAAAGTTATGTAGTCCTAAGTACCGGGACCGGAAATGAAAAAGTATTTGTCGTACTTAAAGATATAAAGTGGTTTTAAATTGGCGTAAAAACCCTTCTAAATTTGAGAAAAACATGTAATGAATGATGTGTAGTCTTAAATAACAAGACCGAAAGTATACCATAATATCTGTAATTATTGATATAGAAAGTGGTTTTAAATCGTCATAAAATCCCTTTTTGATTTATACAAAAAGAAATCCCGTAAACTTTATGTATTGTTAACTCCCTATGTGAGCGCTATAATCATACTATGACTAATGAACCTGTCACGACGTTTCTCAAGCGTCGCGAAACTGATATGACATTTGTCACCCGTAGACCTACAGGTCCCACTGTAGCTAGCAGCAAGGTGTGGGGTGTCAAACCCAATATAGATCTATACACAACTATCACAATCTCCCTACAAGAGACTCTGATTATAACTACCAGGAATTCTAACCCGTACTCTAGGAGTACTGAGAAGGATAACTCACAATTTAAGTTAACAAGTTTACGTGTGGTGTGCGTGAGTGTAAAACCCTTTTTTCTATGGGAATAAAACCTTCCGATATGTACTTGTTGTGTTAATGGGAAACATAAACCATACCTATGATAGTTTATCCGAAACGTTTGAAATGGTGATGTACGCAAACTATATTCAATGTAGTTTATTCAATTGTTTTAGTAAAATGGATGTACTTTGATTTAAAACAAATGTGTTATCCTTTATATTTCAGGTGTATTTCAATGTATCAAATCCATTTATTAACTGATGCACGTTTATAAACTAAGGCAAATGTCATTTATTTACAATAACACACATTCATATAAAGATATACACCTTGCTCAACATGTTACAAGGTGATAAGAAATTTTTAGCATTTTTCTGTATGTACTAGTTTCGATCGTTATTATTAGAACATTTATAAAAACTTCTTAACAGGTCCAAATCAGAATCCGTAAATTCCGGGAGTTTGGAAAATGAGTTTAGTTTATTCATAAATTTTTCCATGATTTTTAGTGACCTTTAACTTGTGTGAACAAGTCCATAATCACAGACTGGTTCGGATTGATGTTTGAAATGATAGACAGTTTTGTAAAAATCACCATAAATTGTAGAAAAATCGTATGGAGATGTGCAATTAGTCATTTTAAAGCTAAAAACGTGAACTACATGAACCTAAAACAGTTTGAAAAACAAAAATGTTTAAGTGGACCAAAACAGTCCGTGAATGGAGTCCAACTTTTCTGATGAAAGCTGTTAGAAAATTTTAGTTATGTTCTTGGTATTTTAACTTGTATTCTCCCCCATAAAACTTAAGAAAACATGATAATAGAGGGGTATGAACTCACCTTGAGTGATTTCAGAAGAGGATTAGTGAATAATGGAAGTAAACAACTCAAGAACACTTGAAGATGCTTTGAAGATTTTCGAGAATCTAACATCAAAGTGATGGAGTTTGTGTAAGCAATCAAAGGTTTGAGTAGAATGAAGAGCAATAATCACAAGGAGGGTGAATTATACTTACGAAGAGTATGAGAAGGCTTGATACTCAGCCTTGAATCTCGAATTTTGATGGAGAAAGTTTGAGAGAAAAGTGGAGATGGATCCTTGGTGAAATGAGAGCAAATGAGAGAAGTGAGGAGAGAGGATGGTTTGTTCCAACTCTAAAAACGTGAGAAATGGTGATAATTGAGTTGAAAGGACATGGAAGTGACCTAGGTAAGGTGGGGAGGTGTGGCTGGTCATAGAGTGGGTGTGGGGTGGTTGCTTGTGTCATAAGGTAAAGCAAAGTCAACACTCCACCTTAATTATTCACCCATTAGATTTTATTATTTAAATAAGGATTTTCATGAAAATATGATTAAATTATGAATATTTGGGGTTTATTTTGTTAAAATATGAGTTTGGGTGAAAATCCCGCATTAAAATCTCGAAAAACGGGCTTAAAATGATAAAAATATCAAAGAAGGGTGAAAAGTGTCGAAATTCCGAAATCTGGCCGAGGTCTCGGTCTCTGATGCTTGGAGCCGAGAGTAGAGCTGAAGACCGAGAGAGGGAGAGAAGAGACCGAAAGGAGAGGGTTCGGCTGCTTGGGGCGCCTCTCTGGCCGAAGGTGGTGCTCGGGTGCTTGGGGACCGAGAGCCTCGCAGGTTCTGCTCATCAGGAGGGACCGAGAGCCTGGTCCTCGGATCGAAGGTCAAGCCTCTCGGGCCGAAAGTAAAGGGGAAGCCTCTCGGGCAAAAAGTGAGAAGGGAAGCCTCTCGGGTAGAAAGTAAGAAGGGAAGCCTCTCGGCTCCTAAGAGGTTTCGGTTCCTAAGAGGTTGCGGTTCCTAAAGTCCGTTTTTCGTGTAGACTTCCGTTTTTGGGCTGATTTCGCCAAATTCGAGGGTCGGGATGCCCCGAGTGATTATAGAAAGTTGAGAGAGGTTTTGAGAGAGATTTGGGAGAGATTTCACATACTTGGAGAGATTTCTCATACAAAGAGATTTTTGAGAGAGATTTCACATACTTGGAGAGATTTGCGAGAGATTTGACATTCTTTGAGAGATTTCTCATACAAAGAGATTTTTGAGAGAGATTTCACATACTTGAGAGATTTGGGAGAGATTTGACATTCTTGGGGAGATTTCTCATACAAAGAGATTTTTGAGAGAGATTTCACATACTTGGAGAGATTTAGGAGAGATTTGACATTCTTGGGGAGATTTCTCATACAAAGAGATTTTTTAGAGAGATTTCACATACTTGGAGAGATTTGGGAGAGATCTGACATTCTTGGAGAGATTTCACATACAAAGAGATATTTGGGAGAAAACAATTGAGAGAGGTTTCATTTGTGACCTTTTTGAGTACCCGGCTTCGCAATCCAAGGTCCGTAAACCCTGTTAAGCCTTGTTTAAGGATCTTTCACACTCCCGATGAGTATGCAACATTGTTTTATCAGTTTGGCTCGCCACGTACCACAGTTTTAGGTTAAGGAGATCTAGATGTACGTACTTTTCGATTTATGATCTTTCATTAGAATAGTGAGTTGTATAGAAATTACATAATGTAAATTCTAGTACTCACGGGCAAATTGAGTCGAACAGTTTGACTTGTTGACTTCGGTGGACTTTGAATTAACCGGAAATTGACGGTTGTCACAGCAGCGAGGAGTTTACGAGAGGTCTGCTGGAGAGTAGCCTATGCATAGCGAGATTAGATTACTTGTGATCTGGGATCCTAGGAGGAGGACTTGGGGTGAATACTGATGCGGTGTGGACAGGAGTATAGGGCCCATACTACCAAGACACCAGATCAGTGCGCAGTCTAAGTAAGAATTCTTAGGGTACTAGGGAGCAAGTAGGGTTGAGTTATCGAGTGCGAGTACACTCGAGCGAGTCTCTAATATTTTTATGTTGTATTTCAGAGACATCATGGTTGGGACACACCACAGACCAGAGACCAGCGGCGTGAGTGACGAGGAGCTTCGTCAGATGATCCACGATGAGGTGGTTGCGGTTATCTGCGCGGAGATACCGGAGATGTTTGGGTCTATTAAGACCACCTTGATTGAGATGTTTGACAGGAGATACGCAGCGATTACTGAGGCTATGGCTGCTGCAGCTACTGTAGTTGTTGCTACTGCTAAACCGTAGTTGGGTGACTCGTTGATGTTCCGGGAGTTCAGCAACACGAAGCCACCAGAGTTTAATGGGACGCAGGATCTGAAAGCTGCAATGAGATGGATTTCTGATATCGAGGGATGCTTCTACACCTACTCATGTCCGGAGCATCTGAGGGTTTGGTTTGCACTGAACCAGCTTCGCTTGGGGGTAAAGGACTGGTGGAAGTTTGTGACGGCTGACTTCACTACTATAGAGCTTACCGCGGTGACCTGGGAGAGGTTCACTGCGATGTTTCGAGATGAGCATGTTCCCCCTGTGGAGAGGGAACGTCTAGCCCAGGAGTTCTTGTCCCTCAAGCAGGGAACTGAGTTCGTGACAGTGATTACGAGGATGTTTCATGAGAGGGCATTGTTTTGCCCTGAGCATGTGTCTACTGAGCAGGCACGTATGATCCGGTAGATGAGCATACTGAGGAGGGATATTTGTGAGTTCGTGGCGAACTCGTCATATCGGAAATTTGCTGAGCTCCAGGAAAATGCCCTAGAAAAGGGAGATTGAGTGGGAGATTCAGGTCAGGGAGGAGGCCGAGTCTCAGAGGAGGGACAGATGACCGGTGCAGGCTCAGCCGGCAGCCAAGCGGGCAAAGCCCGCTGATTCGAGATCTGGGGGTCCTAAGGGACGCACTTTTAGGAAGTGCGGCAAGAGCCATGAGGGGGTGTACAGAGCTGGGGTATGTTACAAGTGTTGGAAGGAGGGGCATTTTGTGATGGATTGCCCCAAGGGATTCTCGGTTTGCTTTCATTGCAACCAGACCGGCCATCAGAAGGCCGAATGCCCACATCTACTGTAGGGATCTGCACCTGCTGCTAGAGCTACTGAGATCCAGCCAACGAAGGCCGAGGTACCGAAGGCTCGCGGGAGATCCTTCCAGTTAACAGCGGAGGAGGTCCGTGCAACGCCCGATGTCGTGGCTGGTATGTATTCTTTCATGTATCTATTTTGAGTTTGAGATAGTGTGCTCGTATTATGTTATGCGTAGGTACTTTTCTTGTGAGTTTTGTACCTACTTTGGTGTTATTTGACGCGGGTGCGAGTCGATCTTTTGTGTCGTTAGCCTTCAGTCAGCACATCAGTATCCGTTGAGAGGCGTTGAGTTGACCTCTACGAGTTTCCATAGCTGACGAGCGAGTGGTGTATGCCACTGATGTGATTCGAGGATGTGTACTCGAGATCTTCGGTGTTGAGTTCCTGATTGATCTGATCCCGGTTGTGATGGGGGGATGTTTGTTTCATCGTGGGTATGGACTAGTTAAGAAGATTTGGAGCGGTTATCGACTGTGAGCGACAGCTGGTGACCATATTAGACCCTAGTGGGGGAGTTCTTACGGTATAAGGCGAGGGTACCCGTTTTGGGTCAACGTTTTGTTCAGATGCTAGAGCAAAGCAGAGTCTACAGCAGGGCTGTAGTGGGTTTGTGGCCTATGTGATGAACACACGAGTGACTGTGGAGAAGCCGAGTTCGGTTGATGATGTACCGATAGTGCGAGAGTTCCCGGATGTTTTCCCCGAGGATTTTCCGGGTGTTCCTCCCAAGAGACAAGTGGATTTTCGCATCGATTTAGTTCCGGGAGCGGTGCCTATTGCCAAGGCACCCTATCGCCTTGCGCCGCCAGAGATGCATGAGTTATCCTCACAGCTTCAGGAGCTGCTGGGGAAGGGGTTTATTCGACCGAGTAGCTCACCGTGGGGAGCGTCGATCCTTTTTGTCAAGAAAAATGATGGTTCACACCGGATGTGCATTGATTACCGGTAGTTAAACAAGTTGACGGTCAAGAACCGTTACCCCTTACCGAGGATCGATGATATGTTCGATCAGTTGTAGGGAGCGTCTTGGTTCTCCAAGATTGATTTGAGGTCTGGATATCATCAGATGAGAGTGCGGGATGAGGATATCTAGAAGACGGCATTCAGGACTCGTTATGGGCATTACGAATTCGTGATGATGCCTTTTGGGCTCACCAATGCACCGACGGCGTTCATGGATCTCATGAACAGGGTGTGCAGGCCGATGTTGGATCGTTCGGTGATCATGTTCATCGACAATATATTGGTGTATTCGAGACCCAGAGAGCAGCATGAGGAGCATTTGAGGGGGATCCTCGAAGTTCTGAGATCTGAGAGGCTTTACGCCAAATTCTCCAAGTGCGATTTCTGATTACGAGAGGTCCAGTTCTTGGGGCATCTTGTCAACCCGAATGGGATATTGGTCGATCTGGCCAAGATTGAGGCTCGATGAGTTGGGAGGTGCGGAGATCCCCCACCGAGATCAAGAGTTTCCTGGGGTTGGCCAGCTATTATCAGAGATTTATTAAGGATTTCTCCAAGATTGTCGTTCCTCTCACCAGGTTGACCCGGAAGGGTGTGGCTTTTAGTTGGGGTCCTGAGCAGCAGGCCTCATTCGAGACACTTCACCAGAGATTGTGCAAAGCCCCTATGTTAGCCCTTCCAGAGGGGATGGAGGATTTTGTGGTGTATTGTGACACATCGATATCGGGGTTGGGTGCGGTGTTGATTTAGAGAGGGCACGTGATAGCATACGCATCGAGGCAGCTGAAGCCTTATGAGACGAGGTATCCCACCCACAATATGGATTTGGGGGCAGTCGTGTTCGCCCTTAAGATCTGGTGTCACTATTTGTATGGGGTTTGGTGTACCATATACACGGACCACAAGAGCTTGAAGTATTTGATGGATATGCCCAAGCTGAATATGCACCAAAGGAGATGGTTAGATGTGGTAAAGGATTATGATTGTGAGATCATGTACCACCCGGGAAAGGATAACATTGTAGCCGATGCCCTAAGCCGTAGGGCGGAGAGTGCCCCGATACGAGACATTTGTATGAGGTTGACAGTGATGACTCCGGTGTTGGACACCATTCGGGAGGCCCAGGCAGAGGCCGTGAGACCGGAGAACCGCAAGAGAGAGCGGGTGATCGGGCAGGTATTTGAGTTCGTTACCGATAGCCGAAGGCTTATGACCTTTCAGGGTCGAATTTGGGTGCCGTTTGCGGGCAGGGCACGTACCATTCTGATGGAGGAGGCGCACAGGTCGAGGTTCTCGATCCATCCCGGTGCCACTAAGATGTATTTGGACCTGAAAAAAGACTATTGGTGGCCTTGTAAGAAGAGGGATGTTGCGTGGTTCGTTGAGAGGTGCTTGACCTGTCGCAGGGTCAAGTCCGAGCACTAGCGTCCGCATGGAAAGTTGCAGCCACTTGAGGTTCCCCAGTGGAAGTGGGAACAGATTTCTATGGACTTTATCACCAAATTGCCAAGGACCGCAAGGGGTGTCGATGCAATTTGGGTGATCGTCGACCGACTGACGTAGAGCGCTCACTTCTTTGCCATCAGTGAGAGCTCTTCTGCAGAGAGACTGGCAGTGTTGTATGTGAGGGAGGTGGTATCGCGGCATGGAGTACCGATCTCGATTGTGTCAGATCAAGATGTACGCTTCACTTCCACGTTCTGGAAGAAGTTCCATGAGGAGTTGGGCACAAGGCGGCATTTCAGTACCGCTTACCACCCACAGACGGACGGACAGAGTGAGTGGACGATTCAGATGCTCGAGGACATGCTTCGAGCATGTGTGTTGGACTTCGGAGGAAGTTGGGACACGTATTTACCGTTGGCTGAGTTTTCCTATAACAACAGCCACCATTCGAGTATTGGTATGCCTCCCTTCGAGTTTCTGTATGGGAGGAGGTGTCGGACTCCCATCTGCTGGAGAGAGGTAGGGCAGCGAGTGATTGGCAGCACTGAGATAGTGCTTCAGACGACAGATCAGATACAGCAGGTCAGACAGAGGTTGTTAACAACTTAGAGTCGCCAGAAGAGTTATGCGGATAGGCGACGGTCCGAGCTCGAGTTCCAGGTAGGAGACTTCGTACTCCTGAAGGTATCTCCTTGCAAGGGAGTAATCCGATTTCGGAAGAGGGGCAAGTTGGGACCCCGGTACATTGGTCCTTTTAGGGTGACCGCTAGGGTGGGCAGGGTAGCATACCGTTTGGAGCTACCTGGGGAGTTGAGCCAGATACATGATACCTTCCACGTGTCTCAGTTGAGGAAGTGTATTGCCAACGAGACGACAGTTGTACCGCTGGAGGATATTCATGTGGATGCGAGCCTGAATTACGTTGAGAGACCAATCACAATAGTGGATCGAAAGATCAAGGTTTTGAGGAATAAGGAAGTGCCCTTGGTTCAGGTCCAGTGGCAACATCAGAGAGGGTCCGAGCTGACTTGGGAGCCGGAGTTGGAGATGCGGGAGCAGCATCCGAAGTTGTTTACGGCATGAGACTTCGAGGGCGAAGTCTGGTTCTAGTGGGGGAGAATTATAACATTCTGAAATTCAGGTGCATCTCTTAAACCTTTCTTCTTTATCAAGTTGTCAAGTTTAGCCCCTAAAGAAAAAAGTATGGCTATTGAGTACGCTGGGCGTACTAAAGAGTATGTTGTGCGTACTCAAGCGCTTACTTTGGACGCGGACTCGCCTAGGTATGTTGGGTGTACCCAGGGTTACACTGGGCGTAGCTGGCCCAGATGTAAACCCTAATTGTGGCTTGTGGACTATAAAAGGAATGATATGGTCTTGTCCCCAGCCACCATTACACAGAGAGAAACCCTAGGAGAGCAATATTATCGTTCTAAAGCTAGTGTGTGAGTGTTCTTGAGCTAGAAAGTGCCTTTGTGTGTTAATGAAGAAGAAGAGGAGGTTCTTGTGGAGGCTAGAAGTTGGAGTACAAGCTTGGATCTGAGTTCTACAGAGGGAGGAGCTTCACTTGGAGGTAAAAAGCTCAAAGCTTTCCTTGTCATTTTTTATTTGTGCTTCATGGACCAATTTTTTGAGTTTTTGGTCCCAAGGTGGAGATTTTATGAGCAAATGGTCTCCATAAGCTTAGATCTGCCATATTTCAGAGTAATATGAGTTGTGGGTTCATAAAAATCCAATCTTGGACGTGAATATTAAGTCATGCATGAGATAAAGGCTTTATGAGGAAAGAAAAAAGGTGTTTAGAGTGATTAGTGACCTTTACAGCCATGCAAAGGCTTAAAGGTTTCAACTTTATGGATTAAGTGACCTTAGAAAAGTCAGATCTAGAGTTTGAGTTTATGTCTTAACCGTTTAAGTCCAAAAATCCATAAGAGCATGAAACTGAGACTTACGTTGGGCGTAAATCTCAGTACGCGCAACGTAAGGGTTTGAGACCCCGATTCTGGATCGCCGTAGTACGCCCCGCGTACAAGAGCTGGTACGCGCCGCGTATTGCCCCCTGTTGACTTTCGTTGACTTTTAGGGTTTTAGTCAACATTTGGACTTTTGGGTCAAGGAAGGGTAAAATGGTCTTTTACCCTTCTGTAGGATTGTAGAAAGGGATTTAATCTAGCCTTTGAGAGCCATTATTTATTGAGGATATTGTTTATGTGATTAGGCAGGGGCTAGATCAGTATATTCGTGTGCGAGATTATCCGAGTTACCCGAGGTGAGTCTTCTCACTATACATTACCTAGAGTGGTATCTATGTATAGACCGGAGGGTATTGTGTGCTATGTGTATGTATAAGATTATGTGCATTGTGATATATGTATGCTATGTGCTGTATAGACCGGACCGAAGGGTCCAACGATATTGACCGGACCGAAGGGTCCAACGATACACACCGGACCGAAGGGTCCAACGAGCTGTGATCGGACCAGAGGGTCCAACGAGCTACGTGACTGGAGGGTCCCGCTGAGACACATCGACCAAAGGGTCGTGCTGTAGCCACGAGTGGCGTATGTGTTGTATGTGGTATTTTGGGAAACTCACTAAACATTTATACTTACCGTGTTGTATGTTATGTGTTTCAGGTACCAGAAAAGATCACGGGAAGGCGCCAGCATGACCGTACACACATATGGAGTTTTATTTACATTGAGATCTTGGGATTTGTTTATCGAGATCATGTTGATACATGGATTTTGATATTACATATGAATTTTTATTATATTTTGAAATGAAAAAATTGTTTTGAAAATTTAGATTGTTACACATATTTAAACTTTTAAGTAATGGTAAATTTGGGTAGGAATAAGCTATAGAAAAAAAAAAAAAAAAAAAAAAAAACAAAACAAAAACAAAAACAAAAACAAATCCAGTAAAATAAAATATAAAATATATTTTTTTTATTAATCGTAGTATTTTTTAATTGAGATAAAGTTGAAATTTTCTATTTGTTTGATAAGAAAATTTGACAATGCTTTTAACGTTTGCGATATTTTTATATTTATGCATATTAAAATCTAAACGTTTAATATAATAATAAATGCCATGAAAAGTTTCATGATTCTGAAAACCAAATCTTTGACTTTTCAGTATAGATTACAATACTTACCGTTTAGACATTGATTACGGTTATCTAAAAAATTGAAAAAATGTTCATGGGTGTATCGTCGAGTTGAATGAAATTTGATTACGATGTTTCAAGTTTCGTTTGGAACATAGATGATATTAAAAGATGATATTAAAAGTATTTTAGTAGGAATATATTTGATTTGCTAAAAAAAAGTAACTTATTGACAATATAATTTAGGTTAAATAAAGCTCTTTCTTTGTAGTTATTTTTAAACTAAACATTTTGCTAAAGCAAATTTAACATATACCTATCGAAATAAATCATCCAACAAAAGTTCGGGGAATATTCTGCACATTTAGGTGTTTTAAATGTAAAGTTTACATGCCCATTTAAAATAGGGTTAAGATTCATATAACTTTTGGTTTTTTGTTTTTTGTTTAATTCATAATTTAATTTTTTTTAAGTTTTAAATAGCTATAAAATTTATTAATATTGTCAAAATAATTATTATGACCAACAAAAGATTTCTCTATTTGTTTTTTATTGTTAGGTTAGACCATCTACTATACTCTCCACGAAAACTATCGTGGAAAGCTTCCAGATCAATCACCACCACCCACCATAAAGCAATGGCGTACCCTCCACGGCCACGGAGAGAGAGAGAGAGAGAGAGAGAGAGAGAGAGAGAGAGAGAGAGAGAGAGAAGCCTTGGTTGGGCATTGTCTCTCGTCGTCCGCATCACGAACCACCACGAAAACACTCGACTACGAATGGTTGGGGTAGTGTGCACGGAAAACGCTCGTGGTCATGTAAACCACGAGCCGGTTCGTCATGGTTATACCGGACAATCTTACTGAACTTCTTTTGGCTATTTAACGGCACTAAAATATTTTTGAGATATAACAACTTACTCAACTTTTGAAA
The DNA here is from genome assembly GCF_051521515.1 of Lactuca serriola. Taxonomy (NCBI): domain Eukaryota; kingdom Viridiplantae; phylum Streptophyta; class Magnoliopsida; order Asterales; family Asteraceae; genus Lactuca; species Lactuca serriola. The sequence continues at coordinate 5,930,963 of NC_136413.1, forward strand.
TATATATATATATATATATATATATATATATATATATATATATATATATAGAGAGAGAGAGAGAGAGAGAGAGAGAGAGAGAGAGAGAGAACCATAATTAATAGTTCTCCAAGGAACCAAATATTTTTTCAAATGTAAAACTTATTCTTTATCGAAAAAAAATAAAAAATATATAAATTAATAACTTCACATTGTAAATGCTAAAAATTAAATTATATATTTTTCGGTTTCATCGTATGAATTCAGATTCACACTGTTAAATATGGACAAGTTCACATTATAAATCTGGAAAAATTAACAATATGAATTTGTAACATCCAAAAAATCATGACAAAAAATTTCTTTTTAAAACATTAATAAAAACATAAGTCATCAAATTGTTTCGTCCATAACAAAGGTTTATATATATATATAATCAGGGTATCGTTTTAAACATGTTCTTTTTATCAGAGTAAAACACCTCAGACTAAACTTGTTGGTGTGTGTCATGCGATCATCCCGAGTTCTTCCCTCCACTACAGGAAGTACCTGAAACACAAATTGAAAATCATAAGCACGAAGCATAATGAGTTCCCCAACCTACCACATACCACGTAAGCATAATCACATACTGTCGGGCATATCTGGTTGCCCGGCTGTGACATTCCCAAATTCATGGCCAGAAAAGATCGGTTTAATTTATGCTTTTAAAATAATTTCAGAGTAATCCTTCGATTAAAAGAGTTGCGAAATTTGTTCCCAAAACGAAATATGATAAAATATGATTTACCAAAGCATTTCTTAAAGAAATGTATTCTCATTATATAACAAAACTCGGGATGTCATGTTCCGATACATACCAAAAGCATAAAAGACACATTATAAGCCTTACAACAGTTATATTCACTACAGGCGTATAATCAAATATCTTGATAAGTCGTTCAACTTATGCTCTCGCGCCACTACATGTAATATAAAGAAAACTTAGTGGGTCAGGCTTGGGAGCCTGGTGAGCATATAGGGTTTTCGAACCAAAATAATTTTTTTTTATTAATTTCATCAAACAACAATAACCAGAATACCCATTCCCGTTATCCTCACTTTACGTCCCTAAAACAACTATCACAAGGGACCTAGTCTAAGGATTTTCATCGGGGGGACAACACATGCTTCCGGGGTTCCTCATCAATATATGTCAAACAAGGCAACCATGTGGGGGATGGAGTACAGCAATTGAACACCCAGGTTCAATAACACCTATAGGTGGGGAGCCTGCCAGCGTTCCACTGGACTGTCTAGAAGAGTCTGTGGTCGTCATCCATATTCCGCTAGATGACTGGATCACAATAACATCGAGGCCTCTCATCATTTTATTTCATCACACATCAACTATATACCCATTTTTTACCCAACATTTTTGTAGATAAAAATACATATACATTTTAAAACCTGTATAAAACATTCATTCAACATTCATCTCAAATAAACAAACACTATAATTACACATAGCACGTATTTTATAGAAAATACTTCATATCTATGTGTAAGATGAAACTGACTAGACACTCACTTGTTAAGAAGACGATTGGACAATACTTCAACAATAAAAATAATATTCTTCGATGAAACCGGGATGTTTTCTCAAAAATCGGGCTTCACGCAAGCAAAGTTTCGGCTAGAAAAATCTTTTTCTCGGGATATTTGGGGCGTCGGGACTTGCTTCGGGTGTTAGGGATGATACCTAGCCTTTAGGGGGTTAAAAGTAGGCTAAAAGGAGAGTAGAAAGTGAAAGAAAGCTGATATTGTAAACAAGATACGACGGCCTTCAATTTCTATTTATAGGGTGCAAATTCGACATTCACGTCGTGAACAAGGCTTGTTGACGTCGTGACTTTTGATCCTGATCATCCCCTAGGCTTGTCGTGTGTCTTCTAGGCTCAAAACGCGTCGTTCACTGAGTTCACGTCGTGAACACTGTGTTCACGAAGTGAGTGCAATCAAATTCTCGAAGTTTGTGCACCGAACTTCAGAAGATCATATCTTTCGCACACGAACTCCGTTTTTGACGTTCTTTATATCCACGCGTAGGTGAAATTATGCTCTACAACTTTCGTTTAGACTCCATTGTCTAATTTTGAGCGTATTTTTAATATTATATTAATATTATATTTTTAACGAGCAGGGACAGGAAAAGTCCGTTAAAAATTCATAACTTCTTCATCCGACGTCCGTTTTCGTCTGTCTTTTTACCATTGAACTAATATCAACAAGATCTTCGATTCTCGTTTAGATTGTTTCAGCTAAAAATCACTCGATCTAAATTTCGAGTTTTGGGCTGCATACTGCTAAGTCAAAACTTAGAAAAATCATAACTTCCTCATACGAAGTAAGATTTAAACGTTTTTTTATGCACGCTCTCGGTTTAACGTATTCTACGACTTTCGTTTAGATCACTAAGACTAAATATCGCTCTATCGTAAATTCACTATTTACTTAATGCAGTGTCGTACCGGTTCTGTCGTGAAACTTTGACAGGTCATAACTCTTTTGTTATAACTCGGATTTCGGTATTCTTTATTTCTCCGGAATCCTTATTTCAATCACTACAACTTTCTTAATAGATATCGGCTTTATCTAATATTTATTTTCGACGCTCATTTTTATTCTTAATTCATTAAATTATAATAATTAAGCAAATAAACACATAATTCACATAATATTCACATAATTCCTTTTTATTACTTCAAAATGAGTTATAAAGGTTGACCTAGACTATTACACCATCATTAATGCTTTTCCCAGAAACACGGGCATTACAATTCTCTCCCCTTTAGGATGATTCCGTCCCCAAAATCACACATTAGCAAATAAATGCTGGTAGCGACTCATCATGTCACTCTCCATTTCCCAGGTGAGATTTGGCCCATTCACATGTTTCCAACGCACAAGCACTAATTCAACCATCTTGCGTCGCAACTTCTTAGTCTTACGGTCAACGATTGCCTCTGGTTCTTCAATTAACCTTTTGTTTTCATCAATCCTTAACTCAGAAATTGGAATTATGTCAGGAACTTCTCGTGAACTTCCTCAAATAACACACATGGAAAGTGTTATGAATACCATCTAGTTCTTCTGGTAGTTCTAGCTTGTAAGCTTGATTTCCAATCCTCCGAAGAACTTTAAACGGTCCAATAAACCTTGGACTCAACTTTCCCCTTTTACCAAATCTTATAAGTCCCTTCTACGGTGAGACTTTAAGCAAAACCGAATCACCAACATCAAATGTTATCGGTTTTCTTTTCTTGTCAGCATAGCTCTTTTGATGATCCTGAGCCGCTAACATCCTTTCCCTAATGATTTTCAACTTTTCAGCAGTCTGATGGACTATCTCGGGTCCCATAAACTGCTTTTCCCCAGCCTCAAGCCAACAAGACGACGTATGACACTTTTGTCTGTATAAATCTTGATAAGGTGACATCTTAATGCACGAGTGGAAACTATTATTGTAGGAAAATTCTACCAAAGGAAAATGTTCATCCCAGTTGCCTAGGAATTTTAGGGTACATGCTCTCAACATATCTTCAAGTGTTTGTATCGTCCGTTCGCTCTGACCATCAGTCTGTGGATGGTAAGTTGTACTCAAATACAACTTCGTACCCAATTCCTCTTGTAGACTTTTCCAAAACCTTGAGGTAAAATGGTTGTCACGATCCGATACAATCGTTAAGGGAACACCGTGAAGCCTCATAATTTCCTTCACGTAAGAATTCACAAGCTTATCCATAGACCATTTCTCATTGGCTGCTATGAAGTGCGCACTCTTAGTGAAGCGATTAACGACTACCCAAATCATGTCGTGACCGTTCTTTGTTCTGGGCAGTTTAGTGACAAAATTCATAGCGATGTCTTCCCATTTACCCATAGGTACAGGTAAAGGTTCTAAACTCCCATATGGTTTCTGATGTTGTGCCTTAAGTCTAGCACATGTCACATACTCAGCCACATACTTTGCGACATCAAGCTTCATCTTCGGCCACTAGTAGTAGGATTTTAGGTCCCTATACATTTTAGTGCTGCCGGGATGAATTGAGTACATGGTTTTGTGAGCTTCTTCCATCAGAAGATCTCTTAATCCTCCTATCTTAGGTACCCAAATCCGATATTGGATTACCTTCAGTCTGTGGCTGTTTATACCGAACACTAACATTTTTCCCAAACGTTCTTCCTTTTGGTCATTCTTCTATGAAGCTTCTTCTTGAGCTTTCTTTATACTTTCCACAATTTTCGAGACAACTTCTATTCTCATCGCCCTTGGCCTTTTTCTTTCAAGATTGAGTTTCTGACTGAGAGCATTAGCAATAATATTGGCTTTACCGGGGTAGTAAATTATCTCACAGTTGTAGTCCTTGAGTAACTCTAGCCAACGTCTTTGCCTCATATTCAATTATGTCTTATTAAAGAGATATTGGAGACTCTTATGATCAGTGAAAAGTTTGCACTTCATGCCATAGAGGTAATGCCTCCATATCTTTAGAGCAAATACTATTGCTGCCAACTCCAAATCATTAGTGGGGTAGTTCTTTTCATGCTCTTTCAACTGTCGAGATGCATACGCTATCACTTTTTCTCTCTGGGTCAAAACACAACCCAATCCAACACCAGACGCATCGCTATAGATAGCGAAGTCTTCAACTCCGTCGGGTAGAGAAAGAACCGATGCTTCACATAATTTCTTCTTTAACAACTCGAATTCTTCTTTGTGCTTATCATTCCAAGTATAAATAGCTCCTTTGTGGGTCAAAGTTGTTAATGGAGTAGCGATCGAAGAAAAGCCTTGGATAAACCTTCAGTAATATTCAACTAATCCTAGGAACTTCGGATCTTCGTGGGACTTTTCAGTTGTTCCCACTTCATCACAACTTCAATCTTTGCTGGATCAACCATTATCCCTTCTCGGTTGACCACATGACCAAAGAATTGGACTTCTTGAATCCAAAAATTACATTTGGAGAACTTAGAATACAACTTCTCCTTCTTTAAAATTTCTAACACTTCTCGCAAGTTTTTGTCATGCTCCTCCTGGATTTTCGAGTAAATTAGAATGACATCTATGAACACTATCATAGATTTATCAAGGAATGGTTTACAAAACCTGTTCATCAAATCCATGAATGCTGCTGGAGCATTGGTTAGTCCAAATGACATGACCAAAAACTCATAGTGTCCATATCTTGTTTTGAATGCAGTTTTCTCAACATCCTGCTCTCTCACCTTTAGCTGATGATATCCTGACCTTAGATCGATCTTTGAAAAATAGCTTGAACCTTGCATTTGATCGAACAGTTCATCAATTCTTGGCAACAGATACTTATTTTTTATTTTTGCCTTATTCAGCTCTCTGTAATCAATACACATCCTAATGCTGTCGTCCTTCTTCTTTACGAATAACACCGAAGCTCCCCAGGGTGATGAACTAGGTCTAACGAAACCTTTGTCCAATAATTCTTGAAGTTGCATCATCAGCTCCTTCATCTCTGTTGGTGCTAATCGGTACGATGCTTTTTCTATTGGCGTCGTTCCTAGAAACAAGTCGATACGGAATTCTACTTGCCGATCAGGCGGTAATCCAGGAAGATCTTCGGGAAATACTTCCGGATAATCACACACCACAGGAATGCTCTGCATCTCCTTTTTCTCCTTCTTTGCATCAATCACGAATGCCAAATATGATGTACATCCTTTGACCAAACACTTTCTGGCTTTCATTAGAGAAATGATTCCAGAATTTACTCTGTGTTTGTCCCCATACACCATAAATTACTCTTTCCCTAGCGGGTTTACTTTTACTATCTTCTTCCTGCACAATATTTCGGCATCATTGGTGCTAAGCCAATCCATTCCCAGCACGATGTCGAATCCATTTAACTCAATAGGCAATAATTCCTCGTGGAACTTATTCCCATTCAAATCAATTAATATGTTTTTCATACGATGGCTAACAGGTATAAACTCGCCACTAGCAAATTTGAATAATAAAGCATTATCTAGTCTATCAATAGGCAAAGCTATTTTTCTACCAAATTCATGCGAAATAAAGGAGTAGTTGGCTCCAGAATCAAATAAAATTTGAGCAGGCAATTCGTTTACGAGAAAAGTACCTGAAGCGACATCAGCTTCTTCTTTTGCAGCTTCAAGTGTCATCTAAAAGGCGCTCGCCTTCGGCTTTGGTGGAATGTTGGGTTTTGCTGCCTCCTTCTTTTTCGGACAGTCTTTCAAAACGTGCCCTTCCTCGTTACATCCAAATCATATCCTCTTGATGGACGGACACTCATTGGCATAATGCCCAGTCTTTCCACATTTGTAGCAAGTCACATCTTCACTACATTTCCCAGAGTGCTTTTTCTTGCACTTTTCACACCATTTCACTTCGCCTCCTCCTCTTCCTCCAAACTTCTTAGACTTTGAAAATTTGCTTTTCTTTTTGGAGCCTGAAGTTCCTTCAAACTTTCTCTTTTTGCCAACTTCTGCCCTCTCCAGACCCTTCTCTCTGATCTGGGTCTCAAAATTCTTAGCAACCCAGACGACGGCTTTCAAATTGGTTGCTTGCTTGACAAACGCACCAAAGTCCGTTGGTAATCCGTTGGCAAACTTGTTGACCTTGAAGAGTTCAGTCGGAACTAGATAAGGAACAAGCTTCATCTTTTCCATAAAACTAGCAGCGTATTCAGTGACGCTCATCTTTCCCTTCTTCAAATTCTGGAACTCATTATTGATTTCCAGAAGATCCTGCTCAGAGCAGTATTGCATTTTCAGCTGTACCAGAAAATCCTCCCAAGACATCTTACTAGCTTCTCCCTTAGGCATTGAATCAGCTAATAGCTTCCACCAGCTTAGTACTCCAGATTTTAACAGAGGAATCATGAGAGCGGTTTTCTGTCTGTTACTGGATTTCCAACTTTCAAACACTGTCTCCATTTTGGAGATCCAATTCATGACTTCCACTGGTGTCGGGCTTCCAGATAGACATGGTGGTTTGGATGCCATAAAATCTTTGTATTTACATTCATATCCATCATTTCCTTCATTCTGATGGTTTCGTCTAACTATCGGCGGGTTGGCTTGACCAATAGTCCCACTGTAGTTTCCTCCTTCTGACTGCCTTTCATTCATTTTGATTTTTTCAACAAGCATCTTAGTTTCTTCCCTATTCTGTTGTCGTAATCGCCTTGTCTCTTCCATTTGGCGATCCAACATCATCTGCATCATTGCTTGTACTCCAGCCATTGTCATTGGCTTAGGTGCAACTGTTACAACAGTTACTTGCTCAAGTACATGGGGTTGAGGTTGTTGATTCCTGTTTCCGTTTGCATTTCCAACTCCACTGCGATTTCTTGCCAATATAATCTATATACCAAATAAGGCGAATTTAGATCTTTATCCACAGTCGATATTTTAAATTCTCCTTATCACTCCGAAATGTTTACATGCAAGTTCAAATATTGTAGTCATACGCTTAGAATCCTAAACAAATAAAGTTTATAGATTCGGTCGGCAACAGACCATAGATCCAAACCGTAATACCCGCAGATCCGGGCTAGTTAACTTAGAGATAATAGGGGTCAAAAACGACTTTTTGAAAAAATATTATTTAGAATAAATAATCTTAACCAAGTTGTATAATATGTATCAAGGGTTCCGTACATATAAAGAACGCCAAAATCCGAGTTATAATGAAGAAGTTATGGCACGTTGAAGTTTTTCGGCAAAACCGGCACAGCACGGAAGATGTAAATAGTGAATTTAAGATAGAGGACTTTTTAGCCTTAGTGATATAAACAAAAGTTGTAGAATATGTTAAACCAAGAACATCCATAAAAAGAACGCCCAAATTTGACTTCGTATGAGGAAGTTATGAATTTTCTAAGATTTTGCATAGCAGTGCACGGCCCGAAACTCGAATTTTAATTCAAGCGGTTTTTGGCTTACGCGACCTAAATGAGAGTTGAAGATCTCATTAATAGGAACTCAACGGCAAAAAGACAGACGAAAACGGAGTCCGTATGAGGGAGTTACGAATTCTTCGCGGTCATTTAGCAGTCTAATCTCCTCCTACTGTTAAATTTAAGATCGGACGAGAATTACCTGACGGAGTCTAAATGAAATTTGTAGATCTTGTTTTTACCTATGCATGGATATAAATAACGTCGAAAACGGAGTTCGTATGCGAAAGTTATTAATTTTTGAAAATCGGTTGATTTCCACCCTGTGTGCGATGCCACGTGTCAGCACCAGGCAACGTCTGGCTGTAGCCAGCCTGGCTCACGACGTGAACCTTCCTCCATCCCCTATAAATAAGTGGTGAGGCCTCCATTCATTCCTCACACCTCCCCCACTTCCCTCTCTCTCTCTCTCTAGAACTTCTCTCTAGCCCCGAAACCCCCCGAAAAGCCTAGGGAACCTCCCTAGCACGAGGCGGAAGCCCCGGAGTGCCCGACGGCTCCGAGAAGAAGAGACTTTCGGCTTGGGAACGCTACTCCAGCGGCGCCCGGTTTTGAGAAAAACCCGTTGTAAGTGAGTTACGCCTAACCTATCTTTAGTATAACTTATGTTTTAATATGGTAATGTTATTATGACCTTAAAATAATTATTTGGACTATTATTATGAGTTATATAGAGTGTTTTTTAACGCTTATATAATAATAATAATAATAATAATAATAATAATAATAATAATAATAATAGTTATACTATTAATTAGTCGCAATTAACGTTAGACTAAACCATAGTGGTATTGATACTAGGTTTTGTCGAGGAAAATTGTTTTGAGATAACGAAGTGCTGTCCGAGTACCGAGTCACCACCTTATCAAGTGAGTGCATAGTCCCTTTCATGAACATGATTTTAATGCAAGTATTGATTGAAGTATTAATTATATGTTTATATGTGTGTTAATTGATGTTGCCTGAAATACGCGTTAAAGAACATACCTGATTATATATGATAATTTAGGATAAAGAGTAGACCTAAATTAATTATGAGGAATATTGGGTAGTATTTTCTTACGAGTACAAGTGAGTTATACTCAGTGAATAGAACTTTAGCATATGTCAATTATCCGGGAGCATGGATTAGACACGGTCATTGACCCTAGTCCGAGAGTATCGATTGGACATACTCAACTGTCATTAATTCGGGGGTATGGATTAAGACATAGTCATTTGTCCTTAGTCTGGGAGTATGGATTAAGACATAGTCATTCGTCCCTAGTCCAAGAGTATGGATTAGGCATAATCATTCGTCATTAATCCAAGAGTATGGATTAGTCATTCGTCCCTAGTCCGAGAGTATGGATTAGGCATAACCATTCGTCATTAATCTGAGAGCATGGATTAGGTAAAGTCGTTCATTTTTTATCCGGGGGTATGGATTAGGTAAAACGGTTAATCTTAGGTTTGAGAGTATGGATAGTCTCGTTGTGAGGATCGACGGGGTGGGATAAGAGTTGCTTATACATATAAAGTGAAATTGTATATTTTGTGAGTTCTAAATTATATATAGGATATAACATTGTGGGATTGAAATCCCTATGTACTCACCAGGTTTCCCAACCTGACCCACTCAGTTTATTTATATCACAGGTGTTGATATGAAGTCACATTACACTGAGAGATTTAAAAGAGATGTAGATCACTAGTGTAAATGAATGTAAGTTCTGTTTATGCTTATGTTTATGTATTGACGATGACATCTCAAATGTTTTAAAAGTGAATAAAAATATATTTCTTTAGAAATGCTTTGATAACGCAATTATCATGTTTTTTCTGGAAAAAAATTCCGCAACATTTTTATTAAAAGAGGTACTTTGATTTTTATAAAGCATAAACAAAATCGGTCTTTTTGGCCGTGAAAATGGGGATGTCACACGAACCAATAATGGCATATATGGCAAACATATAACATTTAGCACGTAAAAACATTTTAGGCATCTTTCCTAAAATATACTAGTGCCCGTGTCTAAAATATGGTAGACACTCATCTGACAATCATCACTTAGCATTCTAAGTTTAAGTCTAGAAATCCTACAAATTCCTAGTTCGCTTAAACTAATGCTCTGATACCAATTGTGACATCCCCAAATTCATGGCCAGAAAAGACCGGTTTAATTTATGCTTTTAAAATAATTTCAAAGTAATCCTTTGATTAAAAGAGTTGCGAAATTTGTTCCCAAAACGAAATATGATAAAATAAGATTTACCAAAGCATTTCTTAAAGAAATCTATTTTCATTATATAACAAAACTCGGGATGTCGTGTTCCGATACAGACCAAAAGCATAAATGGCACAGTATAAGCCTTACAACAGTTATATTCACTACAGGCCTATAATCAAAATATCTTGATAAGTCGTTCAACTTATGCTCTCGCGCCACTGCCTGTAATACAAAGAATACTTAGTAGGTCAGGCTTGGAGCCTGGTGAGCATATAGGGTTTTCAACCCACAATAAAAAAATTTATAAATTTCATCAAACAACAATAACCCGATTACCCATTCCCGCTATCCTCACTTTATGTCCCTAAAACAACTATCACAAGGAACCTAGTCTAAGGATTTTCACCGGAGGGATAACACATGCTTCGGGGGTTCCTCAGCAATATATGTCAAACAAGGCAACCATGTGGGGGATGGAGTACAACAATTGAACACCCAGGTTCAATAACACCTACAGGTGGGGAGCCTGCCAGCGTTCCACTGGACTGTCTAGAAGAGTCTGTGGTCGTCATCCATACTCCGCTAGATGACGGGATCACAATAACATCGAGGCCTCTCATCATTTTATTTCATCACACATCAAATATCTACCCATGTTTTACCCAACATTTTTGTAGATAAAAATACATATACATTTTAAAACCTGTATAAAACATTCATTCAACATTCATCTCAAATAAACAAACAATATAATTACACATAGCACGTATTTTATAGAAAATACTTCATATCTATGTGTAAGATGAAACTGACTAGACACTCACTTGTTAAGAAGACGATTGGACAATACTTCAACTCTAAAAATAATCTTCTTCGATGAAACCGGGATGTTTTCTCAAAAACCGGGCTTCACGCAAGTAAAGTTTCGGCTTGAAAAATCTTTTTCTCGAGATCTTTGGGGCGTCGGGACTTGCTTCGGGTGTTAGGGATGATACCTAGCCTTTAGGGGGTTAAAAGTAGGCTAAAAGGAGAGTAGAAAGTGAAAGAAAGTTGATATTGTAAACAAGATACGACAGCCTTCGGTTTCTATTTATAGGGTGCAAATTTGATATTCACGTCGTGAACAAGGCTTGTTCATGTCGTGACTTTTGATCCTGATCATCCCCTAGGCTTGCCGTATGTCTTCTAGGCTCGAAACGCGTCGTTCACTGAGTTCACGTCGTGAACACTGTGTTCACGAAGTGACTGCAATAAAATTCTCGAAGTTTGTGCACCGAACTTCAGAAGATCATATCTTACGCATACAAACTCCGTTTTTGACGTCCTTTATATCCACGCGTAGGTGAAATTATGCTCTACAACTTTCGTTTAGACTCCATTGTCTAATTTTGAGTGTATTTTTAATATTATGTTAATATTATATTTTTAACGAGCCGGGACAGGAAAAATCCGTTAAAAATTCATAACTTCTTCATCCGACGTCCGTTTTCGTCTGTCTTTTTACCATTTCTCGTTTAGATTGTTTTGGCTAAAAATCACTCGATCTAAATTTCGAATTTTGGGTTGCATACTGCTAAGTCGAAACTTGGAAAAATCATAACTTCCTCATACGAAGTAAGATTTAGATGTTCTTTTTATGCACGCTCTTGGTTTAATGTATTCTACGACTTTTGTTTAGATCACTAAGACTAAATATCGCTCTATCATAAATTCACTATTTACTTCATGCAGTGTCGTATCGGTTCTGTCGCGAAACTTCGACAAGTCAAAACTGTTTTGTTATAACTCGGATTTCGGTATTCTTTATTTCTCCGGAATCCTTATTTCAACCACTACAACTTTCTTAATAGATATCGGCTTTATCTAATATTTATTTTCGACTCTCATTTTTATTCTTAATTCATTAAATTATAATAATTAAGCAAATAAACACATAATTCATATAATATTCACATAATTCCTTTTATTACTTCAAAATGAGTTATAAAGGTTAGTCTAGACTATTACACCATCATTAATGTTTTGCCCAGAAACACGGACGTTACACCGACATACCTAGTCTAGCATATCTAGGTCCTCGACCTACCCTACTGAGCATACCGGGGTGCTCAACCTACCCCACTGTCGGGCATATCTGGGTGCCCGACCTACCCTCCGGTGTATCTCAACCGGCTACGGTGACTATTTCACCTCTACCACTACCACATAATAACATAACATAACATAGACATATTGTCTAGCATCGATGGGTACTAGACTACCCTTTTAGCCCCATCGGCCGGTAACCGTGGACTATTCCTCCCACTACCACTATCACATAATGTCATATCATGCTAGCACATAAAACATATCAGGTATTAGCAAACCTAGATAATTATCACAAAGACAACAAGTATAATCTATCATGCAACGTATAAAACTTCCGCAGGACACATGCAAGAATCACAAAGACCTTTAGCATCCTAACATTCCTCGGGCCTTGCCCGGCATCGGGTCGTAACCCGGAACATATACAATAAGTGCCTACGGCTAACCCTCGGGTCTTCCTACGATACATTAACATAATGGGTCGACATTGTGGCCTTAGATCCATGCACACAGTGAGGAGACTCACCTCGCATTGCTGAATACTAATTGAACTCTTCTGACTGCTAACCAACAACTCTTGAACTACTGATCCTTCGGCTCCCGGAACTATCAATACACAAAATAACACTTAGACCACAATACCATCAAAAGTCAAACCAGGTCAAACTTGGTCAAGGTCAATTCAAAGTCAACGCTCCGAGTTGTCTCACCAACTCGTCGAGTCCCATAATCCACACATAACTCTGGACTTCGAGCCTACTCGTCGAGTCTTCCTTGAGCTCGTCAAGTTCACATTCAAACATGTCGGGACCCTTTTACAACTGACTCGCTGAGTTCACCTTTGAACTCGTCGAGTCTATCTTCATAAGTTAGGGATATTGCCTTAGACTCGCCGAGTTCATTCCTTGAACTCGTCGAGTACGATGATCTTCAAGTCCATAATGAATCCAACTGCCTGAGTCCTCTACGAAATCAATACACACCCACTATCAGAAGGGTTTTTTGGCAAGAACACGGCCTGGCTCACTGAGTCCTAAGAGTAACTCGTCGAGTCCTCCTAAGTCCAATTATATTCAGAGGATTTCAGTCAATCACAAAGCATCCGGGACCCAAATCTAACCTTCTAGGGTTGAAATAACACGCAAAGCCTCTGTCTTTACATCCATGCATGGCCCTTTTTGCTCAAAATTCCATAACAACCTCTTAAACCTTGCATGGAAGGTTCTAATGGCATAAAGCTTGCACCTTTATGCCTTAACCACCCTAAATACTTCCAGATCTGAAAGGATCTTGCTTGGGGACGTCCAAATCCCAAAAGCAACCATTCTTGGACCAAAATCGTTCTAAAAGGGGAAAATAATAGATCTAATGAACTAATGATCAAGTTAGAGGCTTGATTAGCAGAAAATGATGAGATTGAGAAGCTACTTCTGGATCTACAAGCCTTTCCTTGAGCCTTCAAGTTTCCTCTTCTCCTTCTTGACTTCAAAAAAACAAAATACTCTCAAAATGGCTCACAAGCATTAGGGTTTCGAGATCTAGGGTTCTGGTCTTGGAGGCTGGAGAAGAGACCAAGGGAGGGGGTATAAGATCCTTAAATAGGGTACCAAGTCCCGAATTTAGGGTTTTCCAAACTCGGACCAACTCACCGAGTCGGTCACCCGAATCGTCGAGTAGGTCACTTAACCCGTGGCCCAAATCTAGCTCCTACTCGTCGAGTCATCCCATCAACTCGATGATTCGCTTCCTAATTTTTGAGGTTTTTCTGTCCTTTCTAGGTCTTTTGAATTCGGGGTGTTACAACCCTCTCACACTTAAACTAGACTTCGTCCTCGAAGTCCGCTTCGGCTAACAACCCCATAACCTCTCATGGCATTTCTAATCGTCGCATACCTTGCTTGATCGATTCAATCCTTGAAAATATCATCCAGAGAGCAATCCACTCACTACAAGCTTCCGGTACTTCCCGAGCACTTACACTTGACATCAAAGGGCTTCACCCCCCCCCCCCCCTTCTTACCCTGCACCGTCACTGGCCTTCCCAAGGCAACTCACCATAAGCTACAAACCTTTCCTATCTCCATAAAGAATAAACCTTCTGCTGAAACTGCAATCTCGGCCACCCCTGGTGTCGGCCATTACACCATGTTGTAAGCTCCACCCAGTGTGTGAATAAGATAATCCTTCGAGTATAAGATTCCTCTCTGCAACGGTTAAGAATAAGACAAGAGTTGAGCAACAAAGTCAAATCAAACACTCTGAGATTATTTAATCCTGTTGTGAGTGACTTAGCATCTCTTGTTCAGCTCACTGCTCTATGCATAATTCCCTTATCATCACTCCTGCCTGAAATCCTACTGACTCTTATCCGACTTCCGAATGAATCGAGATCACCCTGGTCCCAACTTATCTACCATTACCCGAAATACCGGTTACCGAACGCAAGAATAATCTCTTAGTCGCTCTCAGCGACTTCTGAAGATACTACGACTGCTCGAACTGCTCTACCAACCTAGCCACCCTGGCTTTAGAATATCTGGGATCCTCAATCCCCTACCTTAACCCTAAGGTCTCTACCACGTCCCACCTGCTGCTATAAGTACACGGGCCTCGCCCACGGGTCTCAACCAAACTACACTTAAGAGCGGCCTCTCCCACTGTTCTCACCTATCCAGGGCTATGAAGGCCTACTCCTCCTTTAATCTCAACTTGCTATCCTTTCCTAAATCTTATCATGCTATTTCGGAGATACGGGCCCCCTCCCACACTCTGCGAACTAGGAGATACGGGCCCTCGCCCACACTCCGCTAACTAGGTTACTAATGAATGCTACGACTTACCCGCAGCCTCACAACACTTCCCTTACTGACTCACCGCTAGGGAATAGTGCGACTATCTCGCAGTCCTAAATCCTGCCTAAACTCATGCCTTGCCGAAATTCTCCAACCTGGTTCCTAACCTAGTCATCAACTAATTGAGGGGACATGAACTCAATGTGGGGAAGTTTCCCAAACTCCCACTCACATGCCCCTCAACCATGCAGCTACTGGAGTTGCTTCTTCCTTACCAAGAATGCGAGCTCATCCCAATCTCGCACTTACTTATGCCTTTGGCCATGCGGGTGGCTCTCCCCCACTTCGATTCAACTAGTTTCCCACAGTTCAAAGCTTGGAAGATTTCCCAATTCTCCCCATTATCCTCCGACCACTCTGCTGACAACCCACGCTACCATTGTTGGTGATCTAACTGACCTATTCTCAACGATACCTCCCCTGAAAACTAGCGAGACACACCCGAGTCTCACACATGCATGCTACAATTACTACATCCTGAGTAACCTGCTCTAAAAGGGAACGATCTCTAACTATCATTCTAAAATCCAAGGTATGCAGATGGAATATAAATCTATCACAAGCAGGCCACCAAAATTCAGAAATACCTTTACCAATACCAATGCAGAACTATAACAATAAAATCATAACAAAAACTAAGAGAGAAAGAAAATATACGCGCCTAACACATCAGGTTGCTCATGCATCCTCTGAAACCTATTGATGCGCCCTGTTCCTCGCCGCAGGTGCTATCAGTGATCCTCAAGGTTGCAGGGACAGGTGCTATCACCTGTCCTGCTGAAAGAAAACTCGGACATTGGGCCTTCTTCATCTCCTTGTCTGCCACACACTGCAGAACCAGAAGGGCTCTTTCCCTGAACTTGGCGGTGATATCCGCCACTATCTCTGTAGTCTGCCGTAATTCTTGGAACTCCCGTGCTAACTGTTGCACCTCAATCACTGTTGGAAACTT
The DNA here is from genome assembly GCF_051521515.1 of Lactuca serriola. NCBI lineage: Eukaryota > Viridiplantae > Streptophyta > Magnoliopsida > Asterales > Asteraceae > Lactuca > Lactuca serriola. The sequence continues at coordinate 5,947,044 of NC_136413.1, forward strand.
GGCCTTGAACCTGGCTGATAAATCACTCCATGTCATCGCGTCCAACGCGGTATCATCCCTTATAGCATTTCCAACGTCTTCCCACCAATCGCGCGCTCTATCCTACAAAAGATAGGATGGTAGTCTGACCTTGTCACCCCCGGGACACAGGCTAGAACGAAAGGCGTTGGCGACATCAGCCAACCATCTGCTTCTAGCAATGGGGTCCCTAGCCCCATGATAATCGAAATGTCAATGTACGCGCTCCCATCATGGTCATCATCTCAGCGCAGAAGGCTCCCAACCTCTCATTCAAAATCTCTAGTATGTCCTCCTTGACCGTACCAAAGATCACAGGAGTCTGGTCTAGAATACTGCAGATAATATCAGCTCATATAAGCTCCTTTATCCGCTCCTTGAGCTGCTCGACCCCTGAACCCGAGTCTGATCCCTCTTCGATGCTTGATCTGCCCATTGGTCTCTCACGCAACGTCACCATGCTGAAAATATGCCATAACAGCCATCAAAATACACATCACTACCGAGGGATCGCACACGCACTACAAGTTCCCTGGTTTTATCTCGACTCCTATTGAATCGAGTATGGATCCTATGCTTTCAGTAGTATGGGCCCATACTACCTTCCACACCTATCCGTACTTTCCTCAAGAGCTGCCTCGACTCCACCAAGTCCCTTTCACTATTACTACTGCTCCCAGCACTAAACTCATCCTAGGCTTGTCCTAGGGAAATCTCCAACCCCAAACCCAGTCGTCAGCTACTGAAGGTATCTTCATAATTCCAATTAGCCATTACTTGAATACAATCACATGTGACGAGGCTCAGATAATCCTTCGAGTAAAGGACTCGTCCCTACAACGGTTGGACTCAAACAAGAGTTGTGCAATAGGGCCAAATCCATCACTCTGAGATTATTCGATCCTGATCACATGTGACTTCGCGTATTCACCTAATGATTAACTCCCATCACTTAGAGTACCACAAAGCACAAAGCAAGTAGCATTCAGAAAAAAAAGGAAAATCTAACCATAACATAAGCAAGCAATCATATTCACACATCAAGAATCTGCACTAGCATGCGATATAAGCTCATATAATCAGCCATAACCTACTCAGGCTATCCTACCACTGTCTAACCAATACTAACATGAAGCTCAGTAAGCACATATAACAGGCATATAAGGCATCCTTCCTAGATCCTCAACCCTAAATCTATCATGCTGATCACATAATCATAACATAAACAAACATGTATGGGTAATTTGGGAGAGCTTACTTGAGCGTAGCTGATTGCATGCACCGCACCCCTTTTCTCTTCTCAAAACTCGTTTTATAAAAATGTTTTTCTTTTGAAAAAATTCATTCCGAGTCCTAAGTTTGAGTTCATTCGCACCCGAGAGTATGCCTGAATCCCTCAAACCAAGGCTTTGATACCAACTTGTAACATCCCAAAAATCATGACCAAAAATTTCTTTTTAAAACACTAATAAAAACATAAGTCTTCAAATCATTTCATCCATAACAAAGGTTTATATATAATCAGGGTATCGTTTTACACATGTTCTTTTTATCAGAGTAAAACATCCCGGGCTAAACTTCTTGGTGTGTGTCATGCGATCATCCCGAGCTCTTCCCTCCACTACAGGAAGTACCTGAAACTAAAACTAAAAATCGTAAGCTCGAAGCTTAGTGAGTTCCCAAACCTACCACATACCACGTAAGCATAATCACATACTGTCAGGCATATCTGGGTGCTCGACCTACCCTGTCAGGCATATCTGGATGCCAGGCCTACCCTGCTAAGCATACCGGGGTGCTCAACCTACCCTACTGTCGGGCATATATGGGTGCCCAACCTACCCTCCGGTGTATCTCAACCAGTTACGGGGACTATTTCACCCCTACCACTACCACATAATAACATAACAAAACATAGACATATTGTCTAGCATCGTTGGGTACTAGACTACCCCTTTGGCCCTATCGGCCGATAACCGGGGACTATTCCCCTACTAACACTATAACATAACGTCATATCATGCTAGCACATAAAAGATATCGGGTAGTAGTAAACCTAGATAATTATCACAAAGACAACAAGTATAATCTATCATGCAACATATAAAACCTTCCTCGGGACGACCCCGACATTGTACACCCGGTCCGTAAACATGTTATCATCTAAACATACTTCGGGCTTGCCCCGACATTGGACCCCCGGTAAGGAACATACTACCATATATACGTACTTTGGGCTTACCCCAACATCAGACCTTGGTCCGGAACCTATCGCACCGACACATGCAAGAATCACAAAGACCTTTAGCATCCTAACATTCCTCGAGCCTTGCCCGACATCGGTTCGTAACCCGGAACATATACAATAAGTGCCTACAGCTAACCCCCGGGTCTTCCTACGATACATAAACATAATGGGCCGACATTGTGGCCTTAGACCCATGCACATAGTGAGGAGACTCACCTCGCATTGCTGAATACTAGTTGAACTCTTCTAACTGCTAACCGACAACTCCTGAACTGTTGATCCTTCGGCTCCCCGAACTATCAATACCCAAAATAACACTTAGACCACAATACCCTCAAAAGTCAAACTAGGTCAAAGTCAACGCTCCGAGTTGCTCAACTCGCTTAGTTGACTCACCAACTCATCGAGTCCCACAATCCACACGTAACTTTGGATTTCGATCCTACTCGTCGAGTCTTCTTTGAGCTCGTTGAGTTCACATTCAAACATGTCGAGCCCCTTTTACAACTGACTCGCCGAGTTCACCTTTGAACTCTTCGAGTCCATCTTCATAAGTTAGGGATATTGCCTTAGACTCGCTGACTTCATTCCTTGAAATCATCGAGTACGATTATCTTCAAGTCCATAATGCATCCAACTGGCTGAGTCCTCTACCAACTCAATACACACCCGCTATCAGAAGGGTTTTTGGGCAAGAACATGGCCTGGCTCGCCGAGTCCTAAGAGCGACTCGTTGAGTCCTCCTAATTCCAATTCTTTTCAAATGATCTTAGTCGAGCACGAAGCATCCAGGACCCATATCTAACCTTCTAGGGTTGAAATAACACGCAAAGCCTCTGTCTTTACATCCATGCATGGCCCTTTTTGCTCAAAGGTCCATAACAACCTATTAAACCTTTCATGTGGAGTTCTAATGGCATAAAGCTTGCACCTTTATGCCTTAACCACCCTAAATACTTCCAGATCTAAAAGGATCTTGCTTGGGGACGTCTAAATCCCAAAAGCAACCATTCTTGGACCAAAATCGTCCTAAAAGGGGAAAAAATAGATCTAATGAACTACTGATCAAGTTAGAGACTTGATTACCAGAAAATGATGAGATTGAGAAGCTACTTCTGGATCTACTAGCCTTTCCTTGATCCTCTAAGTTTCCTCTTCTTCTTCTTCTTCTTGACTTCAAAAACACAAAATACTCTCAAAAATAGCTCACAAGCATTAGTGTTCGAGATCTAGGGTTCTGGTCTTGGAGGCTGGAGAAGAAACCAAGAGAAGGGGTATAGGATCCTTCAATAGGGTACCATGTCCCAAATTTAGGGTTTTCCAAACCCAGACCAACTTGCCGAGTCGGTCCCCTCGACTCGTCGAGTAGGTCACTTAACCCGCGGCCCAAATCACGCTCCTACTCGTCGAGTCATCCCATCAACTCGACGAGTCACTTCCTGAATTTTGAGGTTTTTCTGTTCTTTCTAGGACTTTTGAATTCAGGGTGTTACAGAATTTGAGGAAAAAAAGTAAAATTTTTTTATCAAATTTGATATCATTGAAAAAATGATAAAAAGTTATGAGTTTTTGAATTTTAATTTTTTATTTTGTGATAAAAAAATAAGCTTTAAAAGTTGAAAAAAAGATCGGTTCCTTAGTTTCATGGTTAATAATTGATTCTCTATTGAACCTCACACACATACACACACATACACTCTCTCTTTCTCTCTCTTTCTAGCTCTCTCTCTCTCTCTCTCTCTCTCTCTATATATATATATATATATATATATATATATATATATATATATATATATATATATATATATATGAACACAATTCGTCTTTTTACAGTTTCATTTTTTTTACTTTGTTTATCATGTTCTAAAATTCAAAAACTCATTTATACAACTTCAAAAAAAAATCGTTTTTATATGTAATTTCACAATCTATTTTTTCAACTTTATATATTTACTTCGTTTTTATATGATTTTTTTCACATGATATCATAGATCTGTTGTACCAATGGTTGTTGATTTTAATGATTGTATACGACTTTGTTGAATGCACGACTATTGCATATCAATACGCATATCAAATTGTCCATCTTAATTCATTTTTAAATACCATTCTTTGAAGTTTCTCAATTCGATCTTGTTTTTTTGTTGGGTATTTCTTTCAATGTCCTTAGTATTGGTTCTTCCTCTTTGATCTTATTAGTACTGGTTCCATCGGTTATAATCTTAACTTCAAAATAGTAGAGGACATGTCAGTTACTATGTATGTGACGGATTTTTCAGAAAAGATTGAATTGGAGAACTTATGGCAACTCTGTGATCGCCATGGTCCTATAGCTGATGTTTATATCGCCTGTAATTTATCCAAGATTGGATGTCACTTTACTTTTGTCTAATTCTTGAAAATCAATGATTCAAAGATGTTGTTGGAAGACTGAAATAGAATTTGTATTGATAATTATCATATGTTCGCTTCCTTGGTAAGGTTTGAACGAAAATGTAATGTGTAGGATAACAATCGACAGAATGAGCATCAATATCAACCTAGTATGAAATATAATGAGGAGGTGAAGGAACTGAGTAATATTAATGGGAATAAATCATATGTATCAACAGTTAATAGCAGTGGGCGTAATAATCCTAAACAAGTGGATAAGGTTATTAAGAAGATGGTGTTCGAAGATTTAGACCTTCTAGTTATTCAAGATGCAGCCTGTGTAGCTTTAGGAAAGGTTAAATATATTAATCTTATTAATGTAAAGAAGGTCTTAGCTAAAAGATGTGTATTTTAAATGCATTAGTTTTTTATTTATAATTCTTAGTCTATGGCATCTAAACCACATCTTATAGGAAGTGAACCTAATCAAGTATGGCATAATTTTAATAAACAATGGTGTCGAACTTAAGGGGAACGGTGGTGTATTAACATTATATTATTTGATTATAGGTTACATTAAATTAACGAAAGCAAAAAAATGGGGGTTATGATTATTAAATCTCAAACCTAAACTAACTAGATAAACTGATTGGAAACAAATCACTTTGGGTACTTTGGTTCAGACTGCATTTCATCTCGAATAATGGTTAAATATTAAGTGCAATGGATATTTATTCATGATTCAATGATTCTTAATATGACATAGCATAGACAACTAATTCTAATGAATCTAAAGACTCTTAATTTCATCGTCATGTCATTAATTATCCATTAATTCATTGTTGAGTTCATATTAAGCCAGATTTGATCTTTATTAATGATCATAGGAATTAAATCTTGCACATAATGATCATCTACTCATGCATACACATTCAAGTTCATAACTTTATTATCCTAACCCCAGGTTATGATCAAACAATAGTCATAATTACCAATGATCATTGCCAACTATGATTCAAATTAACATAGTCAGAATGGTCATCTAAACTCTGTTAATTCAACAATAGGCAATAAAGTAGAGATCTTTAACACATATAGGTCTTTCAATCAAACTTTACAAAATAAATTAAATAAGAACAAACGATCCAAATAGCAATTTAATCTAAAATCCCAAGATTCATCTAGTATAACACAAAGCAATGAGCCTTAACACCCGAATTCAGAAAGTGAAAACACAAATAGAAACAATTGGAATACTAATCATGGTCAAAGCAGCAAAACGGATGATTCCTGTTATGAATCCGCTCTTGAATCCTTTAGATCTTTGCTCCATATCAGCTTAACGACCCTTCGACTACCTTCTCGACCCTCAAAATGGCACGCACTTCTAGGGTTTATTTTCGTAGGGAATGAATTAGGGTTGAAGATATATCATTAGGGTTAATTTCCGACTTAATTTATAGATTACAATGATGCCATGTCATGAGTGATGGAATCTTCACGTCCTAGAAATCTATGATTTTCCACGCCGTAGAAATGCCTTTGCCACGAAATGGGAACTGGGAATCAAAATTTTGCACAAAATGGAAGTCGGCAGAATTTCATCTGGTTTTCAGAACATCTTGAATCTTGTCAACCAGAGTTACGAGTCATGATGGCCAAAACATTGAAGAGAGGTCAATCTGCCAGCAACATCCTTTTTGCGTCTTTTCACCTCCATTCTCCTTCTTTTGCATCCCAACTCTAATTTTAACTATTATTGAACATTTCAAAGCATATTAAGTATCATTTATCTTAAAATATAACATTTTTATTCAAATAAATTAGGATAATGGCCTAAAATACATAGTTAAATAAGGTCATATCACTATACAAGGTTTCAATGATGTTGAATGTGTGTGTGTGTGTATATATATATATATATATATATATATATATATATATATATATACGGGGGGAGGGGTTTGGAATTTAGGTCTTGGAATACCTATATCAAATTTAAGCAACATCATGAGATGAAGTGGTACTTTCTGGAAGTTTGTTCGGTGACAAAGAATTTCACAACTGATGAAAGAATGGTATGGATTGAAATAGAGGGCTTGCCTCTAAGTGCTTGGTCAAGAAGAAAATATAGCATGTGGTAGGGCGCACGTTAAAACTAAAATTTAGCTTTGATATAAGAAGTTTTTCAAGTTAAGATTAATGGATTAGAGTATAATGTGCGAGTCCGTGATTTTTCTAGTTGGGTCCCAAATTTTGATGTTGTTGATGGCATCTATTTTCATGTGAGTGACGATGACGAGTCGATTAATGACTTAGTGGATCAAGAGGGAGAGGTTAATGAAGAAAATGATCAAGCTGACGAAGAAGGAGAGATTCAAAAGGACGATGAAGATATTAATAAATCTAGTTAATTAGAAAGTGGTAAAAAAAATGACTCACTAGAAGGATAGCAAAGTTGATGGATTGGATGAGGATGTTACGTTAGAAGAAGAAGAAGAAGAAGAAGAAGAAGAAGAAGAAGAAGTTAATATCAGCAAAGCAAAAACTAGATGGGGAATGACATGGGACATGTTGAACCGGTGTTACAAGAAATTAACAAGAAAGAGGAATTTATTTTCTCGGCTGATGAGACAGGAACTAAATGTAAAAATTATTCTCATTGTGCGAGTAATACTCCTTCTAAACCTCTTTGTTTCAACGGAATGTTTTTATCTGATATTGGAATACAGGGAATACATTTGCTTCCATTAATTTATATTATGCTAATGAAGGTTCTTATTTAAATTTATTATGAAATAGTTATTCTTCTTCTAGAGGGTCATTGATCGACAACTTTATCTCTCATATTGAGATTAGGAATGACTAAGGATATGATATTTCATGATCTAAAGACAATTTAGTAAAATATATCAATGGTATTGGAGTGAAAAAAGGTAAATAATGAATATTATGTCTTAAAATCCATGTGGACTTAAAGTGGATAATTATAGATTTGTTTCTTGGTTACGTATAGAGAATAAGATTAAATTTTTTGGGTATACAAGAAACACATGTTACTCATCTGGATTTAATGAAAGTAAAAAAGAGTGTTTTTAAAGTATCAGTGTGACTTTGTATCTAGCTCCGCTCAAGGTTGATCAAGGGGTTTGCTTTCCGTTTGGGAACCTTCTATGTTTGTTAGATCAATGTCTTATGCATGGGGGAATTTGTTGATCGTTAAAGGTGAATGGGTTACTTTAAAGTTGAGATGTTATATTATAAATGTTTATGTGCCTCAGGAAGACTGTCAAAAGAAATATCTTTGGAACCTAATATTAGATTTCATTAACTTAAATCTAGGCCATTACATTGTATGTGGTAATTTTAAATGCGATAAGATCTAGTTCTAAACGAATGGGATCCTTGTTTAATCAAAGGGATACTGATTCTTTTAATGAATTTATTATTAATTCTAGATTGTGGGATGTTCTGATGGGAGGTAATTATTTTACTTGAATTAGTAGCATAGGGATAAACTTAGTAAGCTCGACCTATTTTTCGATCTCGGAGATTTGATAGGTATTGTTCATAATTTGAAAGCCATATCTCTAGTTAGGATGGTTTCAAATCATTGTCCTATTATCGTTTTTCAATCGGTTGATGATTATAGACCGTTTCTATTCAAGTTTTTTAACTTGTGGTAAGATAATGTTGCATCAGAGAAAGTGTTTAAGAATTTATGGTCTAATGCCCCTGTTTCCTTGGATTCAAATAGTTTCGTTGCTTTTAAGAATAAAATGAAGATGGTTAAAATTATAATAAAAGAATGGTCATGTGGTGTTATTGTCGAGAGGCTGAAGAAAAAAAGAGACCTTCTTTTGGCTATTAATGAAGCCGATAAGCTTTTAGAGTGTTGGAATGGGACTTCACAACTCATTTTAAGCAGGAAGAATTTGATGAATTGCTTAGTGATCTGGAAAAACTTGAAAGGGTGAATCTGATTCAAAACGATAAAGTGAAATGGGTTGTGGAAGCTGATGAAAACAATAAGTTTTTTCAAGCTTTGTTCAAATAAAAACGAAGGCAATTGATGATTCATGAGGTTCCCAAGCAAGTGTCTTTTTCAGAAAGTTCAATTAATGAGCAGGAGGTCAAATAAGCGTGGGTTTTTTTTAACATTGTTATTTTCTTGTTTTTCGTTGTTTTTTTTTCTGTTATTAGATTATCTATTTTGCTTGATTATTGGTAGTCTGGATACAAAAGATGATTCTCTTAAGGATATTAGTACGAATAATAAAACTATGTTTATTGGAAGTTTGTGTTGAAGATTTTTTTGCATGAAAAATATATATGGGGTATTGTTATTGATGTAATAACTAAAGTGCTAGATGACAAACTTGTTAATTATATAGTGTTACAGATGCGTGAGAAAGTGATAGTTATAAAATTATCATTTGGATCAATAATTATGTAGTTTGTTATGAAATATTAGTTTGTTAATGACCATTGGATTCTTCATTTCTCTCATAACTCGCCATCATTATTTACCATTACTAACAACCATTTGAATGCATTTTATGAATGTAATAATGCACCATTATAATGTGCATTCATATGATAACTCATCTTTCATCTTATTTTGATAGTATAAACATTGAGCCATGCGTATTAGAAAGCTGATGATTTCATCACAAGTATTGGAATAAAAGTTCTCTTCACTCTCATATCTTGTTATTTGATCATATTTTATAACACATTATCAACATAATTCTACCATAGAGTTCTAATTCTTTATTACTCTTGTCATTTTCAGGTATATATTTTTTATAAGTTCACATATACAATGCTTACAACTTATTTTATGGAATTTCTTAACTACCAATTCCTTAACATACGAGTCTTTATTTTTATTAGTATTTTCACTACGGAAAACCATGCTAGAGAAAACTTTCTCTACTTTTCATGCCCCTGACATGCTCCTGCAACAACAAGATCATCAGAAAGGTTTAAAAATATATGAATTAATCTCACGTCTTCTAGTGGTTGAACAAAACAATGAGCTATTGATGAAAAATCACAAAGCACGCCCCACCGATTCTAATCCATTCCCTGAAGTGATGTAACATCATATAATCATAATAGTCATGGGTCTAACCAAGGTCGTGAAGGTCATCATAATTATCATGACAACAATAACAAGATTGCAAGTAACCACTAGAAGTTGGAAAATAACAAAATCCACATCCTAATAATAAAAGTTTTGGGTTTTGAGCACTATAACACTCCTATGGTGCTCATAAAACCCTAAATGCTTTGGATCTATGTTTTGTCTAATTATACATGAATATTTTCAATTTTCCAAAGAATTGTCCTAACTAACATACATTTGAACAATTGAATGATACAACTAGTTAGATGACTTACCTCTTAGAAGGACTTGTAGTTCTTCACCTTTGAAAGCTTGAGCACCTCAAGTGTAATGCCTCTATTGGTTCACAAACACCAATATGCAAGAGGAGGCTTGAGAGAACAGGTTGCTAGCACAAAATCAACTTCACCCTCTTGGAAAGTAAGTGGCAACCGATTTTGGCTCTAGGAGGGGCTTATTTATAGTGTAGCACATGCTAGGGTTACACTTTGTAAACCCTAATGACCAATGACTTTCAACATTCTCATGCTCCATGGATTTAACCTCCATGGAATATCCATGGATTAGTTTATCCCATCTACATAATCATAGATCATTGGCCCACACTACAAGAATCATTGAATTATATAATCAATCCCCATATATTTAATTAGTCTCTTTTGACCACAAAATCAATTCCAAATTAATTCTTGATCAATACTAATTAAATAATATGATTTCATATTAATATATTATACTTGTAATATATTAATAAACCATAAATAACCTTATTTTCAAAATTCATCCTATCAAATTGCACTGGTGAAGGCAACCCAAAAAGGACCATGCTACAATTGGGTCAAGTACATCCCAGTTACTATCTATTGTATGCATGTAAATTGATTATGGATGAATCATTTTAGTTATTTTAAGAAAGTAATTATTGCATATTAAATGTTGAAGATTTAATTAATACTCATTATATCTTTAACATGTCATATGCATTAATTACTTTATTAAAATAACTAAAATGTTGATCCATAATCAATCCTACATGCACACAATAGATAGAACACAATAACTAATTATCGTCTAAACCAGTTTAGTGACCTTAAATAGAAAAAAAAGTCTACTCATCTTAGAAAGCCAAAAAGAAAAATATGAGAACTAGTTGTTACCGGTCATAGTGACCATATTGGCAAAAAAAAGTTCATTGACCTTTTAAAACTTATAAAGTGTTAAGTGACCAAATGAACATAAAACCAAAAGAAAAAAAATAATCAAATGAGCACAAAGCCAAAAGTAAGTGATCAAATGTTACCTTAACCCTTTAAAAGTATCACTAAACTAATATTTGCACGTTTGGTGCCTAACTTATTTTTTTTAACTCGGAATGGTCCCTACTATTTGTTTTTGTTACACGCTTGATCCCTGTCTTATTTAAAAAGACTATTTTCCCTTGATTTTTTAATTTATTTAAATAAACACCATCAACCCCACATTCCTCACCTTACCTTACCTACCCTATTATTTTTCCTTATTTAAATAAGAGTTTTTGTAGGTAAGATAAGGACCAAACGCGTAACAAAAACAAACATTAGAGATCAAGAGCGTAACAAAAATACATAGTAGAGACCCTCCGAGTTAAAAAAATAAGGTAGAGACCAAAAACACAAATTACCCTAAACCATAAGGACCATTCGTGTAATTTACTCAAACTTATAACGAGTTAAACCACCAAAATGAACATAAAACCAAAAGAAAGAAAAAAAAAAAAAAGACAAAATGAACACAAAGCAAAGTGATTAAAAGTACCATTAAATCTTTATACTAACTATGTTCGATTATTAAGTATTATTAAGTAGTTCTAATTGTTAATATTTTTCGTAAGTAGCTTGTACCCTCATCTTGACCACAAAACAAAACATCTATCACATCTCTCTTTTCATAGATACCTCAAGAAACGAAGCAATGTACAATTTTCCAACATTTACAAAGATGTTGACATAAAAATACATAAAACCAACAAAAGATACAATGTACTATAGTTGTTATTTATCGCAATAATATCCTAAGTAATAATTGAACTAAAAGTGTAAGATGGTACTTCAAAATATCTTCCATCCTAACTAATAATAGAACTAAAAGTGTAAGGTAATAATTCAAAATACCGAGTTTTTGATCAATAACAGGATGATTGAAAAAAATATTTATGTATTTTTAAAAATATTTTTAAAAATACTTACCATATTAGTAATTTTTTTCATTCTTTTTTACTTTTTAGCTTTTCTTAATGTTTTTTTTATTAAATATTCTATTTTTTTTTCTTTTCTCTTTTATTTTACCTTTTTAGTGTTTTGTTATTTTTTTTAAATAACACTTTTTATTTTAATTTTACCCTTTTTTACTGCTTTTTAAATAACAATTTATTTTATTTATTTTATTTCTATTTCTTTATTTTGAATATTCATTTTCTTATACAAACCTTTGACCATCAAATTTTTAACATCATAAATTAAATATACACTATATTTTAAGGTGCAGAAACCTCGACGTTACACATACAATGTTTCTAAGGTAAAAAAACTCAACATTATTTGTTATAAAAAAAACTCCAACATTTTTTGTTACAAAAAGAAATACATCACAATTATCTTGAAGAATTTGGTAGCAGTTAAAGGTCAAGCTAATTATATGTTTTTCTTTTTGTAACAAACAATGTTGGAGTTTCTTTTAATTGTGTTGTTTTTTGTAACAAACGATGTTAAGTTTTTTTTTTTTTTTTTTTTTTTTTTTTTTTTTTTTTTTTTAACCTTAAAAACATTATATATGTAATGTTGAAGTTTTTGCACCTTAAAATATATTGTACGTTTAATTTATGATGGTTAAAATTTGATGTTCAAAGGTTAATCAGGTTATATTGTATGTTTAATTTGTGGGGTAAAATCCGCAAAAAATTATTTTTCTGTTTTTTTGCTTAATCAGGTTCCACGACGTGGCAATCTCCTTGCCACGACGTAGGAACCGATGTTCTTTAGTTTTTAATTTTATTTCATTTATTATGTATTTTCCAAATCACGATGCTCTTAATGATTTTATTGGGGAAGTGGAACATGTATTAGAGTCTGAAGATGAGAGATATGACTTAAACAAAGACCTTAATAAGTTGGGAAGATGGTTTGATTAGATATTGCCATACGAACAAGAACATGTCAAAGTATATGAGCTAGGAGAAGAGGAATTTAATCTAGAAAGAGAATTAAAGGAGCTGGAGAGTTTGCTAGCAAACAATATTTAAACCAAAATCCGTAAGCACAACGCTTAGTAAGTTCCTCAAAATACCACATATCATACAAATCAATGGGCCCAGCCCTGGAGTATATTTCAACCCAATACACATCCATGGGCCTGACCCTGGGGTATATTTCAATCCAAACATACAATTATGGGCCCAAGCCTAGGGTGTATTCCAACCCAAACATACATGCAAGAGTTATAAAGACAGCTTGCATCATACATAACACAATCTAGTGGGCCGAAATTAGTGTCTTTAATGCACGAGTACAGTGTAAAGACCCGCCTGTCTCATGAAATCAGCTAAAAAATAGCTCACCGCCACACAAACGATGGTACGACCCACCTATTAAATCAAACAAGGTCCCATCTTAGTATAACCTCTAAATTGGACCACAGTTCAAACCAGGTCAACAAGTCAACGGTCAAGGTCAAGGTCAACGATCAATCCTTCCATCAGTTGACCCTCACGTCGTGACCGGCTCATGGTCACATCATGAGAAATAGATCCCACCCAGCCCAAACTCAATCACCATTTAACTCAACTCAGTTCCACTCATAACTATTGATGTAATAAGTTCCATCGGGTTTCGAAGATCATAACCGATCGTAAGCGTTCCGACGATTTCCGAAGATCAAGACCGATCACAAGCATTACGATAGGTTCTGAAGATCAGGACCGACCATAATAAAAAAAGTTTCTCCAATGGCTTTCGTTCTGAAAATCGAAACTGAACAAATTTTCTCCAATGGCTTCTGTTTCGAAAATTGGAACTGGTCGTATAATCGATCTTCATGTCGTGACCAAAAAATTGTCACGTCGTGACGAACACAGAATGACCATCTTAATGTGTTCAACCCTAACCCTTTAACCCATGCATTCCAACTTTTCAGATCTTATAACTCCAAAATGATGCTAAAAATCGATGTGTAACACCCCGAGTTCAGAAGTACAAGCTCAGGGTTCTAAGTGTAAAAAAAAAAGGAAGGTCAACTCAACGAGTCGATGGACAGACTCAGCGAGTCGGGTCGCGATTCAGGACGCGTGTTAAGTGACCAACTTGGTGAGTCGGCAGCTGAACTCGGCGAGTTGGTGCTAAAGGAGAAAAAAACCCTAATCCGGGGTTTGTGCCATATATAAAGCACATTATAGCCACCCTCAGCCTCTCTACCTTCCCTTTCAGTTCTAGAAAACCCTAATTTCGTGTGAGGCTTCATTGTTGGAAAGATTGGGGCTTAGAAGAGGAAATTGTGAAAGGAGCTTGAGAATTAGGAGCTAGCATCAAGAGGCTTGTAAAGATCTGGGATCTACATCAGATTTGTGTACATCTCTGAGGTAAGGAGCTCTTGCCTTAATATTTTTCCTTTGTGGTTCATCCTTGGTGGTTGTCTTGGGGATTCTTTAGCTTGGTTTGGATTCATTTCGGGTTTAGAGGTTAGATCTGAAGTTGCAACTTCAGATCTAGGTTGTATTGGAGTCAAAAGGGCAGAAAGCATCAGTCTTTGGGCTTGTTTGAGAGTGCCTTTGTCCCAAAACCTTCATGTAGCTTGGTTGGAGCTTGTTAAGCCTTGCATGCACGTAAAGTTGGAAACTTTACGTGTGAATTTGGCCCTAGGAGTCCAGATCTATGTATTGGAAGAAATGGAATGGCCTGTGATCATATGAATGAAGATGTCACGTGTGGACTTGGCGAGTCTGGGAGATGACTCGGCGAGTCTGGGAGATGACTCGGCGAGTCGGGCTTGATATCAGTCTTGAGTTGCATAGTAACTCGGCGAGGCACATGGGTGGACTCGGCGAGTTGTATGAAGATGGGCAGGAACTCGACGAGTTGGAAGAACAAATTGGCGAGTCTGTTGAATATTTCCTTGGACTCGGCGAGTCTGTTTTTGGGCTCGGTGAGTCTGGTCGAAGAGTCCTAACCTTTTCTGATTGAACGGTGAATCGGCGGGTCGAGGGATGACTCGGTGAGTTGAGTCGCATCAAGGGAGTTTTCAGAGCATAGGGACTCGACAAGTCAACGGGTTGACTCGGCGAGTAGAGTCAGTCAGGAAGGTTGACTTTGACTGAGGACCTTGACTTTGACCAAGGGTTGACCAGTTGACTTCCAAGGGTATTTTGGTAATTATTGGTGTTAATTGGTTTTGGTTATTTGGTAATGATCACTGGTGGAGTTCGTGCTGGTGGTCGGAGCAGCGTGGCCTTATTTCTTCAAGTCGGCAGTTGCAGGTGAGTTATCCTCACTATATCGACAGAGTCTAGGGCACCAAGGCCGTCCCTTTATCGGATGGGAATTCGGGTAGTTGTTTGTTATGTTATTGCTTGGCTATGTATGCATCCAGGTAGTTAGGATGATATATATTAGAGACCTAGTTAAGGTCAGTATCCTGGTATATAGGATGATGCTATGCTACTGACCGGTTAGGTCGGTATCCTGGTTAGGATGTTGGTATGTTATGTGATCTGCTAGATAGGTTGATTAGTTGTGAATTGCTATATGATTATATGTTTATGTGCACATGGTTGTTAGACTGGGGTTGGGTTGAGGCGGGTCCTGCTTCGTGATGTAGGTCAACATACCCAGGGCAGACTGGTTAGACCGAAGGCCCGACGAGCGGTCCGGATAGGCTGAAGGCCCCAAGAGGGCGGACCAGACGTGCCGAGGCTCGGATAGTGGACCAGACAGACTGAAGGCCCGATGCGGGCGGACCAGTCACACTGTAGACTTGATATGGATGGTTGTTCTGTTTATGTTATGATATGATATGATATGATATGTGTATGGTATTGTGGTTGTTATTTTGAGGGTAACTCATTAAGCTTTCGGGCTTACAGTTTAGTGTATTATTTCAGGTACTTCAGGAGACCGTCGAAAGGCGAAGGCGTGACCGTATCGCTCCTCATCCTTATGTTATGATTTTTGGGACACTCTGATGGAAAATGATTTGAAAACATTTTGTAAACAATGCTATGTGGCTTTTAATTATGATTGAAAAAGTTTAAATTTGGTATGAATTCTATGGATGTTACAAGTTGGTATTAGAGCCTTGGTTTGAGTGAATTGGAGGAACACTCGTGTGAATCCAGTCTCAAATCAAGGAGATTTTCATAAATTAGTTTTAAAATGGTTTTCAAAATAAAGGATGGAGGATGCAGAGGGTACGATCAGTCGGAGCCTGTAAGTAAACCCCAAAATACCATGCAGTTATTTGATATTATGATATGTTAGAACAACATGCTAGTGCTAGGCTAGGGATCTTCAGGATAGTTTTGCCTGATTGCATGATGCTTATTAGCCTAGGGTTTCTTGTATGTGGAATTGACATCATAACTGTAGATGTTTAGCGTATTCATCACGGTTGTGCATAATAAAGACCTTATAGCCTGAGAATGTTGATTCGGCCTTTGGGTAGGATCGGATATTCGAAAGTATATTGGGTCCAGCGTTATGTGCAGCTAGCATGCATTAGCGTTGCAGGGGGATAATGGAAGTTTCATGGATGTGAGAGTCGTGATAAATGGTGAGTCTAGATGCGAGGTATTTAGTATTTCCCTAGAATGAGGGTTAAACGCATTTCCTATGTTGATGATATTGTTAGGGCATTGTGGTGATACTTGAGACAAATATGGGTAGGTGTGGAAGGTAGTATGGTCCCGTACTACTGAAAGCATAGGACCCATACGCATATCAAGGAAGTCACAACCCCTAGGGTTTTGTTAAGAGCTAGTTCTCGGGGTTATCATGAGGAATGCCTAATGTCTTGCGGTGTATGGCGATTACAAGACATCTCGGGGCAGGATCCGGTTCGGGATTGAGATCAGGAGAGGGTGATCAGGTGAATCAGTACCACCTGGGGCCATTGGTCAGATGAGTACGGATGAGTTGGATGCCAGGATTCGTGAGATCCTGCATGATGAGATTGTTGCTATGTTCCGGGATGAGTCGCTGGAGATGTTGGGTCGATCAAGACCGCCATGGTTGAGTACCTTGATGAGCGCTAAGCAACTCTTTCGGAGGCGGCTGCCGCGACAACTACAACGGCTGTAACAGCAGAAAGGGGGAGGAACCGGTCGAGGTTTCCAGTATAGGGACTTCGATTATACGAAGCCCCCTATTTTCGATGGATTTCAGGATCCGATCATTGCTATGAGGTGGTTGTCAGACGTGGAGGGTTGTTTCTTCACGTGTTCATGCCCCGCTGATCAGAGGGTGAGGTGCGCTCTAAATCTTTTGAGGCTCGGGGCGAGGGATTGGTGGAGGTTGACTACGGGATCTTATTCGGATGCGCAGCGGGACGCGGTTACATGGGATCAGTTTCCAGAAATGTTCAGCACTCGATATGTTCCGAGGGTTGAGAGAGAAAGGTTGACTCAAGAGTTCTTGGAACTGAAGCAGGATTCAGAGTCGGTGACGGAGATCACCAGGATGTGCACTGAGAGGGCGATGTTTTGCCCTGAGTTTACTTCGGAGCAGGCTCATATGTCCCGATATCTGAGTATGCTCAAGAGGGATATCAGGCAGTTTGTGCCTACGCAGAGGTGCGAGATCTTGCTGGAGTTGCAGGAGGCTGCTCGGCAGCGTGAGTTGGAGATTGATTTACAGTTGCGAGAGCAGAGGCAGGCCCCGGTGCAGTCGCAGCCAGCACCGAAATGGTCCAAGACCGTTGATTCCAGGTTGGGAAGTCAGAGCAGCCGCTCTTGTGAGAAGTGCGGGAAGGGTCATACTAGATTTTGTAGGTCCGGTGGTGCGTACCGCAAGTGTGGGAAAGAGGGGCATTATGCGAGGGATTGCCGTCAGTCAGCCCCGATTCAGGATTTGAGGATCTGTTATCACTGTCATCAGATTGGGCACTTGAGGGTCAACTGTCCACAGATCGTTGCAAGACCGGTGCAGGCTCTAGCGCCGGCCACTTTGAGGACTACGGGAGGAGGTCAGGGTGGAGCGGAACCTCCAAGGGCTCAGGGACACTGGAAAGGAGTGATGACTATGTTCAGCTGGGGTTTTGCAGCTGGAAGTGAAATGGCTAATTGATGAATTGGATTGACGTTTGGTAGGGAAAGGACTGTTCCCTCTCAGTTTCTCGAGCTCGAAGGAATGAGCAGACTTGTGACCCGGGGGCAGGTTGCTCTCCAGCATTAGGTTCAGTTGGTTGCAAAGGTTTGCAACATTATTCGAGCGCCGGGAAGCACGGGTGGGTTGACTTGGCATAAGTAAATGTGGATTCCGGTTTGCCTTGGATCTCTTGCATCGGACGGTAAGGATTGATTGTACAATCTATTGCACATTGGGAGTGTAGATTATGTCTTGGGAGTAGTTGTATCCCAATTTAGGGCAGAGGTTGTTTCAGCTACTGCAGTTCAACTATGGACGCTTGAGCTGATAATTGAGTCAGGGTGCGAACCTTGAAGAGACTGATTCTAGTGCCTGGGAGCGGGAAGTTTAGTGGAGCACCTTTGGAAAAAGGGGTATTATGGGGGAAGTCCGTGGGTAGGGTTTCTCAGAATGGTCATTCAGCATTGTCGGGAATCAGTGGTATTAGCAACCGTTCGTGATCGACGGACGGAAGCGCCAGCGGAAAGGGGTTCGTTGGAAAGGTATTAGTTGGAGCGTTTATCTCTTGGCCTTCAGGGCATGAGTGTGGGGTCACTTAAGCATTAGTGGGTGACAGGTTCTCTGGAGTTCAGCAAGTTCTCATCTGGTTCTTGGAGGTGTGTGATCATTCGGGATGGGCTAATAATGGAACACTAGTGGGAAAGAGTTGGTCGGCCTCGGAACGGTCGTCGGGAAGTGAGAAGGATTGAGAATCCTCCAGTTTCCATGTATTATGAAGGCTTAGTCGAATCTAAGTGGGGGAGTGTTACCCCGCGATGTGGATGTGGGAAGGGTTTTGAAACTGGGATAAGTTTCGTAACCCGATAGGGAGAATGGAGGCCCTAGTGGCTGCTTGGTTCAGGGTTGTGTGAGTCGGGGGTTCGGTAAAACTCCCCATTATGTGTATCACGTCTTCTCGGTAATTGACAACAGAATTTGGGGATTCGAGTTGGAATTCTGGTTATGATTGAGTTAAGTTCGAGTATTCGCTCGAGGGTGTACTCAACTCTGAGGGTTTTGGATTGATAGATTGAAGGTTTTGTTAGCTGCCAGGGCTCGGCAGCATTGCAGCACGGGTATACGGGTTATTTAGCGTATGTGATAGGCGCATAGGGCAGGGAGCAGACCATGGGTTCAGATGAGGTAGTTGATCGATGTGAGGCCTGGGTTTAGGTCGGGGAAAAATTCAAGGGACGGATTCGGATTTCGGAACCCCTAGAGGGCTAGAACAGACTGCATGGGGGAGATTCCCTTGAAGAATGGTTCAGGGTGGCGTACGACAGTTGTGAGCGGTCCGGATATACTGAAATCCGGAAGGCGTACCAGTCAGGCCGAAGGCTCGGGGAACGGTCCAGACAGACTGAAGGCCCAGGAGGGCGGTCCAGATATGTTGAAGGTTCCGAGAGTGGTCCGGATAGGCTGAAGGCCTAGAAAGGCGGTCCAGTCATGCTGAAGACTCTGTATGTGTTATTGGATCGGTATGAGGAGTATAAGTGAATAGGTCGCCATGAGATGGTAATCGATATGGTCTGGCCCCAAGTATTGATCATGATGATGGAGTCGGCTGGAGGCCGTGCGTGGGCCTAGTTAGTATGTGATTGAATTCTTAGTATATGGGAGTTCGAGAATAGCAGTTGCTCTACATGGATAGTGTAGAGTGGATTTTAGCACAGTGTCACTTGCAAGTGTGGCAACGATTATTGAGTAGATTCCTTGGAAGGGAAGGTACATAGCTCCAAAAGGAGTGTGGGTCCTCTGGAAGGAAAACAATAGTGGGAATGGGTGATCGAAAGTACTTCAGTTATTGATTGTAAGCACTGAGGTTGTACCAAATATATGGGAACACTTATGGGTTGGATGCCCATTGAGGTTGTAGCAGTGTTGGATAATATGCAGGCATGTTTTCAGTCTCCTTGGGAGAGGAGGAGGATAGTGGTTCCAGATTGGAGGGTTGGAAAGGAAGGTGAGACAGCAGGTTAACAGACTCGGGAGTAGTCTGGACCGGTGCTGAGGACTGTATGAGGATATTACCGTCGGAGGTCAAGGACCTAGAGGTCGTGATAGGGAGGTGTGAGTGGGTTGCACTCCATTTAGTAGAACCAAGGAGTTCGGAAGGGATGCAAGGATGAAGCCTTGGACTTTCAGTATGGTTGTGATCAGGAGGTTATGTATGTAGCGGTAAATCATCCTGGGGATGACTGGAGGTATCGTCAGTATGTTGGGTTTTCCAGCCCGAGGATGTTAGAGCAGGTTCAGCATGCGTGTGTGATTGCAGGGGAGAGCTCATGGGAGTTGCTCAGGAACTGAAGGATGTGCCGTCCTGTCAGCTAGGAAAGAAACGAGTTGGTTTCAGAAAGGAAAGCGGGATAAGTCCCAGAAGTGAATTCGATAAAGGATATGCCAGTCGAGGAAAGGGGTAGCAGCTTGGTACCGGGTCAGGACCCGGTGGTTCAGGGTGATATCTAGCTTGGTAAGGGTCAAGTGATTGTTGTGATTTGGAGTGATGAAAGTATCATCGGGTGATCATTGGTTAATAAGGGTTGTTATCAGAGAAAGAAGCCGGTGGCCGGCTTGAATCAGTTTTCGTAACTCTGGGAGGG
Organism: Lactuca serriola; assembly: GCF_051521515.1. Taxonomy (NCBI): domain Eukaryota; kingdom Viridiplantae; phylum Streptophyta; class Magnoliopsida; order Asterales; family Asteraceae; genus Lactuca; species Lactuca serriola. The sequence goes on from NC_136413.1 coordinate 5,967,780, forward strand.
AAGAGTGGACTTTATAGAGGATGGTTAGCAGTGTTCGGAGGATGGGTCGATTGATACCAGGAGGTGCAATGTGGGAATATCATCTGGGATGTGTTACGGCAGGCTTCGAGGATGAAGCCTAATTTAAGTGGGGGAGAATTGTAACACCTCGAGTTTAGAAGTACAAGCTCAGGGTTCTAAGTGTAAAAAAAAGGAAGGTCAACTCGGCGAGTCGGGTCGCGATTCAGGACGCGTGTTAAGTGACCAACTCGGCGAGTCGGCAGCTGAACTCGTTGAGTTGGTGCTGAAGGAGAAAAAAACCCTAATCCAAGTTTTGTGCCATATATAAAGCACATTATAGCCAGCCTCAGCCTCTCTACCTTCCCTTTTAGTTCCAGAAAACCCTAATTTCGTGTGAGGCTTCATTGTTGGAAAGATTGGGGCTTAGAAGAGGAAATTGTGAAAGGAGCTTGAGAATTGGGAGCTAGCATCAAGAGGGGTGTAAAGATCTGGGATCTACATCAGATTTGTGTACATCTCTGAGGTAAGGAGCTCGCGCCTTAAGATTTTTCCTTTGTGGTTCATCCTTGGTGGTTGTCTTGGGGATTCTTTAGCTTGGTTTGGATTCATTTCGGGTTTAGAGGTTAGATCTGAAGTTGCAACTTCAGATCTAGGTTGTATTGGAGTCATAAGGGCAGAAAGCATCAGTCTTTGGGCTTGTTTGAGAGTGCATTTTTCCCAAAACCTTCTTGTAGCTTGGTTGGAGCTTGTTGATCCTTGCATGCAGGTAAAGTAACTTTACGTGTGAATTTGGCCCTAGGAGTCCAGATCTATGTATTGGAAGCAATGGAATGGCCTGTGATCGTATGAATGAAGATGTCACGTGTGGACTCGGCGAGTCTGGGAGATGAATCGGTGAGTTGGGCTTGATATCAGTCTTGAGTCGCATAGTAACTCGGCGAGTCACATGGGTAGACTCGGCGAGTTGTATGAAGATGGGCAGGAACTCGACGAGTTGGAAGAACAACTCGGCGAGTCTGTTGAATATTTACTTGGACTCGGCGAGTCTGGTCGAAGAGTCCTAACCTTTTCTGGTTGAACGGTGAATCGGCGGGTCGATGGATGACTCGGTGAGTTGAGTCGCGTCATGGGAGTTTTCAGAGCATAGGGACTCTGCGAATAGAGTCAGTCAGGAAGGTTGACTTTGATTGAGGACTTTGACTTTGACCAAGGGTTGACCAGTTGACTTCCAATGGTATTTTGGTAATTATTGGTGTTAATTGGTTTTGGTTATTTGGTAATGATCAGTGGTGGAGTTCGTGCTGGTGGTTGGAGCAGCGTGGCCTTATTTCTTCAAGTTGGCAGTTGCAGGTGAGTTATCCTCACTATATCGACAGTGTCTAAGGCACCAAGGCTGGCCCTTTATTGGATGGGAATCCGGGTAGTTGTTTGTTATGTTATTGCTTGGCTATGTATGCATCCGGGTAGTTATGATGATATATATTAGAGTCCTGGTTAAGGTCGGTTTCCTGGTATATAGGATGATGCTATGCTAGTGACCGATTAGGTCGGTATCTAGGTTAGGATGTTGCTATGTTATGTGATCTGCTAGATCGGTTGATTAGTTGTGAATTGCTATATGATTATATGTTTATGTGCACATGGTTGTTGGACTAGGGTTGGGTTGAGGCGGGTCCTGCTTCATGTTGTAGGCCAACATACCCAGGGCAGACCGGTTAAACCAAAGGCCCGGCGAGCAGTTCAGATAGGCTGAAGGCCCCAAGAGGGCGGACCAGACGTGCCGAGGCTCGGATAGTGGACTAGACAGACTGAAGGCCCGGTGCGGGCGGACCAGTCACACTATAGAATTGATATGCATGGTTGTTCTGTTTATGTTATGATATGATATGATATGATATGATATGTGTATGGTATTGTGGTTGGTATTTTGGGGGTAACTCACTAAGCTTTCGGGCTTACAGTGCAGTGTATTATTTCAGGTACTTCAGGAGACCATGGAAAGGCGAAGGCGTGACCGTATCGCTCCTCATCCTTATGTTATGAGTTTTGGGACACTAATGGAAAATGATTTGAAAACATTTTGTACACAATGCTATGTGGCTTTTAATTATGATTGAAAAAGTTAAAATTTGGTATGAATTCTATGGATGTTACACGATGCTTTATGGACATGCATATCTAGATCACATTTTTGGTCAAAATGAAGAAAATTACCAAAGCTTCCCATGCAAGGGTCCAAAACATAATCACATTCCAAATCTGAACCATGAGATAAAACATAGGACCTCAAGGATCCATAAAGATTTCAAGTGACTTCTTAAGTCATAAATTTTCCAACTTTATGACTTACATAATTCAGTGGGACCCAAATCAAAAGCTTAAGTCCCAAACTTCATCAAATGACTACCAAATCATGCATGGAAGGTTTATACCCATCAAGATCCAAACTTTATGACTCCATAACCTCAACAAGGACCAAATATGAAGCTTAAAGGTTCTGGAGTAACTTCTACTCAAAATAACCACCTCAAAGAGACCAAAACCATAACAAAATACCACTTATCTAGATCTACATGAAAGAGTTGTTAAGGTTGAGACTTTATACCTCCAGAAGATAGATATAGGTGCACAAAGCCTGGATCCAAAAGCTCCAAATCAAGCAATGACTCTTCAAGAAGTTCCTTCTTATTCCTAAAGCACCAAAACACATATAAATCACTTTGAAGCTCAAGAATCACTCAAATGCAGGCTAGGGTTTCGTTCTTAGGGTTAGAGAGGATGGAGGCTGAAGGAAATGAGGGTTGGGGTGAGTTAAGGTCTTTAAATAGGGTCCAAGACCCTAAATTAGGGTTTTAATCTGGCCTGATGAACACAACGCGTTCCCTTGGGGAACTTAGGGTGTTCCCAAATGAAATCGCGTCCAAATTCCCGTGCACACTATGCGTACCTCCCTTGTACACCATGCGTTCCCGTTTTGGCCCAACACCCCTCTAACTTCAAATGGTCACAACTTTTGCATCCCTTATCTGTTTTCGACGTTCTTTATATCCAAGAAAAGGTAACGAGAAGCCCTACACATCTATAAACTTTATGTATTCTAAAAACCAACCGAAATTAAATCCAAAATTCATAAAAGGCACTGACCAACGCCTTTACCGATACCTTTGGGCTCCAAAACACAAACCGAATACCCATATCATCCAAACTACATCATCCACCTCCAAATGAGCCCAAAATCAATTCTTCAAGGGTTCTAAGCCTGCTAATACCCACTCCTTGATCACCATCCAGCAATGGGAAACGATTTGAAATCGGGCATTACAATATATATTTGAGACTAGAAGGTGGAAGGAACAAATTACCCCCAATGGTACTGAATGAGGGTTAGTGTCTTAATCTAAAAAAAAACACATTCCATAAAATAAAATAAAACATAGCCTGACTTTAATCAAGTCTTTGATTCCATTTCGTTGAACAAGGATACATTTACTTAGTTTATACAAAATTCCTTATGAAAGCACAGGTCTTCAACCTCCACAATCACAACATAAACAAGACACCACTAAACAACAAAATAACACATCAACCCTAACACAAACACATAACTACATAAAGAATACAGACACAGCCATACCTAATCAAAAGAAACACATCGACAGCTAAAAATATCACTTGCTCATTAGATAGTGAACTTTGTCCACCATGAAACCAAACATCAACACCGCCATTCCCATCACCAACATAGTCAAAGATTGCACCTTTTTCTCTGTATGCTCTAAACGACACTGCATAACAAGCGAATTAACCTTCGTAATGACCATATCATGACTCATTTCTAATGGGTTTGAGCCAAAAGAACATCCTATGTGCTCATGCAAACCCTAATGCTTGGATCTAGGTTTCTCTATTGTACATGCAGTTCATCCAAGACTTGCAAACCCTAGATCTAGTGTATATAATTCGAAATTAACATAACAAAATAGATCTAGATGATTACCTTTTCTTCAAATATTGAATCTTCTTGTCCTTGGAGCTTAGAGTCACAAATGTCACTCCTCTAATGGCTTACAAACACCACAAGCAAAAGGATGATCTTGGAGAGAGGTTGGAGGCTCTAGAATTCGGCTCTTGCACTCTAAGGAATAGGGTTGTTTTTTCGATTCCTGAAGCCTAAGGGATCTATTTATACATGTGTTGCTAGGGTTTCAGTCAAAACCCTAATTGGATAGCTTAGGCCTTAAGCAGTCCAAAGAACCTTCCAGAATAAGGCCTTGGACGAAACTTAAATGGGATCCCGCTCTAATTTCGTCCACCCCTTGATTTCAAAGGATTCTTAGCCCAAATCAACTATCACACAATTGACAGCTCCAGTCCCCTTTATTTAATTAATCTCTTTTAGTCATAGAATTAATTCTTAATTAATTCTTGTCTAATATTAATTAAACTATATGATTTCTCTTTTAATATATTATTCATAAAACATATTAATAAATCATAATAACCTCTTTATTCATAATCATCCTATCATGTTGCTTTGGTGAAGGCAACCCAAAAGGACCATGCACAACCGGGTCTAGTACTTACCAAATATAGTTACGGGCTTAGACACTAATCCAACAGTCTCCCACTTGGATAAGTCTAGTAACTACAAATGTAAATACAGTCCGATTAGCAATTGTAGCTCTCAAAGACGCTGTCGAACTCTGATCTTATTAGTAAACTGTCCGTTAGATAATGGATCGTATAATCCTCTATTCTACATATCGTGCGGACAATTACATGGAACATAGTCATACTTATTGTCCAGCAGTTTGTTTCTCGATCTCAGATTCGTTTAACATAGAACTTAATTGAACACATCAATTCAGTCCTGACCGGGCCCGACATATAATTCAAACCAAATCATCGAGGGGCCCTGATATCGCTTTTACCCTCCTAGGATAAAAGGAATAGATAAACTTTGACTTATATGCATTTACTATCCACTAATCAAATCATACACAACAATATGTTTTATAACATCAAGTTACTAATGTGTTTACGCATTATCAATGTACAACCAATTAGCAAACAACAAACCATATATCTAGGTTTTAAGACCATATGATATTATCGTCTTGCGATCACTCGTGATAAATTCCATGAAGCGATTCCAGCAAGCACGGGTTTATTCCAATTCTCAAATCAAGTTCATAAGCACTCATGAACGTTGTAGCAAACTTTTGCTATGTCTAATGCACTTTAGACAATTTACACACCAATTCATGACAGCCTTCATTCATACAGACTTCTAACATATGAACGACTGTGGACCGTTTGAATAATCTTATTATTTAGGAAGTCAAAATATGCAAAATGAAACAACATGTAAACAATTAACATAAGACAGTAACTTTACTTATAAATAATACGCATTTATTTAATCATCGAATGTTAATTACAATTTATCTATTATACGTTTCTAAACTATCTAATCTAAACTAATATGGTCCTTCAGCCCAATGCTCCTAGCGTGCTGCAAGTGTGTGACATCCCCAATTTCACGGCCAGAAAAGACCGATTTGTTTATGCTTTGTTTTCAAAATCAGAGTGATCATTTAAAGAAAACGGTTGCGGAATTTGTTCCCAAAATAAAATATGATAACCATTTTATCAAAACATTTCTCGAAAAGAATGTATTTTTATTAAATAATAAAACCTCGGGATGTCATGTTCGTTACAGACCAAAAGCATAAACAACATAAAATAGACCTTACAATAGTTATTCAACTACTGATCTATAATCCAAAATCTCTCGTCAAGTCCGCCGACTTATACTCTTGTGTCATTACCTGTAATGAAAAGAAAACTGAGTGGGTCAGGCTTGGGAGCCTGGTGAGCATATAGGGTTTTCAACCCACAATAATACATTTGTTATGTTCAATTATCAAACAATCAACCCAAATACCCATCCCCATTATCTTCTTAAGGTTTCACCCTAAGAACCAACTATCCTTCATTCACTTATTCCTAAGGAATCGGCACGAAATCCATTGCTGCCAAAGTTTATCTATCGAGTACTAAATCCATAGTTATCAGACGCTAACTCCATAGTCGTCGGGGTTTACTCAAGCGGCGCTAACTCCATAGTCACCAAGGTTCACTTAACAAGCGCTAACTCCATAGTCGCCAAGGTTTACTTAACAAGCGCTAACTCCATAGTCGCCAAGGTTCATCAAATAGGCACGAAGTCACATCGTCGCCAAGGTTTATACAATAGGCGCTAACTCCATAGTCACCAAGGTTTATCTAATAATAGGCGCTAACTCCATAGTCACCAAGGTTTATCTAACGGCAGGCGCTAACTCCATAGTCACCAAGGTTTATCTAACAGTAGGCGCTAACTCCATAGTCACCAACTATCCCATCTACCCTTGTTCTACCCAACAATTTTGTAGATATAAATACTTACACAGTTTAAATCATTTAACACCTGTATAAAACTCCAATTTCCATGTCCATCTCAAATAGACAAATAACATATAAACACATAGCACGTATTTCATAACAAATACTTCATATTGATGTGTTAGAAGAAATCAACTACACACCCACACATATAAACAACAATATACTTAATACACTCAAACCATACTTGTATTATTATCGTGTTTATGAAAGGTAGTATACACTCACTTGATCAGAAGATGATCGGACAGCACTACGACTTGCAGAAGTAGTAATCCACCGCAGATCTGGAAGATCTCCACAAAAATCGAACTTCTCGCGGGCAGAGCTTCGGCTCGGGAACCGCACTTCTCGGGATCTTCGGGATCTCGGGACTTGCCTCGGGGCTAGAGAATAATACCGGGGCGTCGGGGTATTTCTGGCACGCAAAACGATGCAAAACGGGAGAGAGAAGAGAAGAAATTGGCAATTGGGTCGGCTGCCCTCGCATCCTATTTATAGGAGGCTGGAGCCTCGGAGTACGCGGGGCGTACGCCAGTACGCGGGGCGTACTGGTCCGAAAAACGTCACTGCGTGCGTCATCCGAAGCCACTTGCTACGAATGTCGACACTTCGGAGTACGCGGGGCGTACTCGAGTACGCGGCGCGTACCTTGGATCAGACCGGTGACTCCTTCGGATAATGCTTCCGAATTTCCTTTTAAATTTAAATACAAAATGATTAATAAACTTCGGAAATTCATATCTTCTTCATACGAACTCCGTTTTCGACGTTCTTTATATCCACGCGAAGGTGAGACTACGCTCTACAACTTTCGTTTAGACTCCGTCGGCTAATTTTGACTTTTATTTTTTATTATTTATTTTTAATAGGCCGCGACAGAAAACTTCGTTATAAATTCATAACTTCTTCGTTTGACGTCCGTTCTCGCCTAACTTTTTATCGCTTCGATACCAACAACGAGATCTTCGATTCTCGTTTAGATTGCTAAGGCTAAATATCGCTCTAACGTAAATTCACTTTTTTTTTACGTCGTGCTGTGTCGTGCCGGTTCTGTCGCGAGACTTCGACAGGTCATAACTTCTTCGTTATAACTCGGATTTTGGCGTTCTTTATATGTACGGAAACCTTGTAACATATACTACAACTTAGTTAGGATTATTCATCCTAAATAATCTTCTATCAAAAAGTCATTTTTGACTCTTATTGTCTCTAAATTGACTAGCCCTGATATACGGGTGTTACAATTATCTCCCCCTTAGGATGATTACGTCCCGGAATCATCAACGAAATAGGATTCGTATATTGACTCCATAAGTTATCTCTCCATTCTAAGTAATAACCCTGATGGGTCGTGTCCCGATGACCTCTCATCATAGTCGGACTCAATTGATATGACCCCTAGGGTCGGAATAACAACTATCTTACTAGACATTACCGAAACAATGGTAATGACATACTTGAATAAAACGGAATCAATTACTAGCTTCTTGATAACCTTGTGACTTCCCCCGATCCAAGCGTGAGTCCTGTGCTTCCGATAGTATAGATCTCTACTGCCATTCACACCTACTCATACTCGTCCCAAGTATTGTCTCGCAGTTAACCAAGTCACCATACATAAATCATATAATCATTCAACACATCAGATAACAAAACTAGGATTTATATTAATTCTTGAAACTATTACACAAAAGTTCAAGTTCACCCTATACTATGCCTCTAACAGGCTATGCTTCCTAATACAGACTTTACCGACTTTATATATTAATATGAAGTCTTCATCCTTTAACCCTCCCATCCCTTTCTGCTTCGTTGAGGAACATGTTGAATGCCCTTGGCTGTGGAGGTGTGTTTTTCTGTGGGCAGTCTTTAGAAATATGACCTTCTTCATTACACCTATAGCACATCTTCTTGTTAGGTGCGCACTTGTTGGCATAGTGCCCTGTCTTCCCACATTTGTAGCAAGTCATCTCCTCGCTACATTTCCCGAAGTGTTTCTTCTTACACTTCTCACACCACTTAGCCTCATCTCTTCCTCCAGTTTTCGAGAATTTACTTTCTTTATCGATTATTGAAGATCCTTCACGCTTCCTTTTCTCTCCAACTTCAGCCCTTTCCAGACCCTTTTCTTTTATTTGGGTCTCAACATTTTTGGCTGCCCAGATGGCGGCTTTCAGAGTGGTTGCTTGTTTGACTATCGGACCAAAGTCCGCTGGTAATCCATTAGCAAACTTGTTGACCTTGGAAAGTTCAGTCGGAATTAGGTATGGAATAAGCTTCATCTTCTCCGTAAAGCTCGTAGCGTATTCAGTAACGCTCAATTTTCCTTTCTTCAGATTCTGGAACTCATTGTTGATTTCCAGAAGATCCTGCTCAGAGCAGTATTGCATCTTCATTTGCTCCACGAACTCTTCCCAAGACATCTTGCTAGCTTCCCCCTTGGGCATTGAACCAGCCAGTAACTTCCACCAGCTCAATACTCCAGATTTTAACAGAGGGATTGCAAGAGCGGTCTTCTGTCTGTTGCTACACTCGCAACTTTCAAACATTGTCTCCATTTCGGAGATCCAGTCCATGACTTGCACCGGTGTCGGGCTCCCAGAAAGACATGGTGGTTTGGATGCCATGAAATCCTTGTACTTGCATCCACGTCCATCATTTCCTCTATCCTGGTTGTTTTGGCGAACTATTGGTGGGTTGGCTTGACCAACGGTCCCACTATAGTTTCCTCCTTCAGAATGCCCTCCATTTACTTCGGGCTCTTCTACTCGAATTGACAATTCCTCGCGATTTTGTCTGATCAGACGTCTAGTTTCTTCCATCTGATTATTCAACATTGCCTGGATCATCACTTGAACTCCGGCCATTGTCATTGGTTCAGGCGCTTCTGCCACAACAGGTATTTGTTCAATTACTGGTACTTGATTCCTGTTCTCATTAGCATTTCCAACTCCACTCCTCGTTCTCACCATTTTTGATCTATACACCGAATATGGTGAAATTAGATCCTTAATCACGATAGATATTCAAATCATCCTTATCACTCCGAAACGTTTATATGCTAGTTCTAATATCGTGGACGTACGCTTAGAATCCTATACACATAAGGTTTCCAGATCCGGTCGGCAACAGACCATAGATCCGAACAAATAATAGCATCAATATAGCTATCACACAAAACATTTAGCACGTAAAAGCATTTTAGGCAATTTTCCTAAAATAAAATAGTGCCTGTGTCAATTTAGGTGTACTACCTAAAATATAATGGACACACTCAACCCGCAATCATTGCTTAGCATTCTAAGTTTAAGTCTAGAAATCCTACAAATTCCTAGTTCGCTTAAACTAATGCTCTGATACCAACTGTGACATCCCCAATTTCACGGCCAGAAAAGACCGATTTGTTTATGCTTTGTTTTCAAAATCAGAGTGATCATTTAAAGAAAACGGTTGCGGAATTTGTTCCCAAAATAAAATATGATAACCATTTTATCAAAACATTTCTCGAAAAGAATGTATTTTTATTAAATAATAAAACCTCGGGATGTCATGTTCGTTACAGACCAAAAGCATAAACAACATAAAATAGACCTTACAATAGTTATTCAACTACTGATCTATAATCCAAAATCTCTCGTCAAGTCCGCCGACTTATACTCTTGTGTCATTACCTGTAATGAAAAGAAAACTGAGTGGGTCAGGCTTGGGAGCCTGGTGAGCATATAGGGTTTTCAACCCACAATAATACATTTGTTATGTTCAATTATCAAACAATCAACCCAAATACCCATCCCCATTATCTTCTTAAGGTTTCACCCTAAGAACCAACTATCCTTCATTCACTTATTCCTAAGGAATCGGCACGAAATCCATTGCTGCCAAAGTTTATCTATCGAGTACTAAATCCATAGTTATCAGACGCTAACTCCATAGTCGTCGGGGTTTACTCAAGCGGCGCTAACTCCATAGTCACCAAGGTTCACTTAACAAGCGCTAACTCCATAGTCGCCAAGGTTTACTTAACAAGCGCTAACTCCATAGTCGCCAAGGTTCATCAAATAGGCACGAAGTCACATCGTCGCCAAGGTTTATACAATAGGCGCTAACTCCATAGTCACCAAGGTTTATCTAATAATAGGCGCTAACTCCATAGTCACCAAGGTTTATCTAACGGCAGGCGCTAACTCCATAGTCACCAAGGTTTATCTAACAGTAGGCGCTAACTCCATAGTCACCAACTATCCCATCTACCCTTGTTCTACCCAACAATTTTGTAGATATAAATACTTACACAGTTTAAATCATTTAACACCTGTATAAAACTCCAATTTCCATGTCCATCTCAAATAGACAAATAACATATAAACACATAGCACGTATTTCATAACAAATACTTCATATTGATGTGTTAGAAGAAATCAACTACACACCCACACATATAAACAACAATATACTTAATACACTCAAACCATACTTGTATTATTATCGTGTTTATGAAAGGTAGTATACACTCACTTGATCAGAAGATGATCGGACAGCACTACGACTTGCAGAAGTAGTAATCCACCGCAGATCTGGAAGATCTCCACAAAAATCGAACTTCTCGCGGGCAGAGCTTCGGCTCGGGAACCGCACTTCTCGGGATCTTCGGGATCTCGGGACTTGCCTCGGGGCTAGAGAATAATACCGGGGCGTCGGGGTATTTCTGGCACGCAAAACGATGCAAAACGGGAGAGAGAAGAGAAGAAATTGGCAATTGGGTCGGCTGCCCTCGCATCCTATTTATAGGAGGCTGGAGCCTCGGAGTACGCGGGGCGTACGCCAGTACGCGGGGCGTACTGGTCCGAAAAACGTCACTGCGTGCGTCATCCGAAGCCACTTGCTACGAATGTCGACACTTCGGAGTACGCGGGGCGTACTCGAGTACGCGGCGCGTACCTTGGATCAGACCGGTGACTCCTTCGGATAATGCTTCCGAATTTCCTTTTAAATTTAAATACAAAATGATTAATAAACTTCGGAAATTCATATCTTCTTCATACGAACTCCGTTTTCGACGTTCTTTATATCCACGCGAAGGTGAGACTACGCTCTACAACTTTCGTTTAGACTCCGTCGGCTAATTTTGACTTTTATTTTTTATTATTTATTTTTAATAGGCCGCGACAGAAAACTTCGTTATAAATTCATAACTTCTTCGTTTGACGTCCGTTCTCGCCTAACTTTTTATCGCTTCGATACCAACAACGAGATCTTCGATTCTCGTTTAGATTGCTAAGGCTAAATATCGCTCTAACGTAAATTCACTTTTTTTTTACGTCGTGCTGTGTCGTGCCGGTTCTGTCGCGAGACTTCGACAGGTCATAACTTCTTCGTTATAACTCGGATTTTGGCGTTCTTTATATGTACGGAAACCTTGTAACATATACTACAACTTAGTTAGGATTATTCATCCTAAATAATCTTCTATCAAAAAGTTATTTTTGACTCTTATTGTCTCTAAATTGACTAGCCCTGATATACGGGTGTTACAAAGTGCTTAGCCCTACTCAGTCCCTTCGTTAGGGGATCTGCTGGGTTATCCTCCGACAATATCATCTTCACTACGAGGAGTCATTCTTCCATTCGATGTCGAATAAAGGATATTTTATGTCGATATGTCGAGATATGCCATGGTCCCTCGGTTCCTTAGTCAAGGCAACCGCTCCTTCATTATCACAGAAAATTTCCATAGGCTCCTGTATGGCCGACACAACTCCAAGGTCTCCAATGAAGTTCTTCAACCATATTGCCTCCTTTGACTCTTCGCTCGCTGCAATGTACTCTGATTCACACGTTGAATCAGATACGGTCTCCTGCTTGGAACTTTTCCAAGTCACTGCTCCTCCATTAAGGGTAAAGACCTAGGCCATTTGCGAATGGTAGTTGTCCCTATCGGTCTGAAAACTGGCGTCACTATACCCTCGCACCCTTAAGTCATCACTCTCACCGAGGACTAGAAATCATTCCTTGGTCCTCCGAAGATACTTAAGAATATTCTTGACTGCAGTCCAATGCGATTTGCTATGGTTCCCTTGATATCTGTTGACCATGCTCAAAGCGAAGGCCACATCAGGGCGAGTACAAGTCATAACATACATAATCGAGCCAACTGCAGAAGCGTATGGTACTCGACCCATTTCTGCTATCTCGACTTTAGTACTCAGACTTTGAGTCTTACTCAACTTGGCATTACTTTGGATTCGTAACTCTCCCTTCTTTGAATTCTCCATACTAAAACGTTTTAGTACCTTGTCTAAGTAAGTATTCTGACTAAGTCCTATTAGTCTCTTACTTCTGTTTCTCACTATCATTATTCCTAGAATATAGGCAGCCTCTCCGAGGTCCTTCATAGCGAAACACTTCCCGAGCCAGGACTTAACCTCTTGCAGTGTCGGGATGTCATTTCCTATGAGTAGTATGTCATCGACATACAATACGAGGAAGCTTACTATACTCCCACTGGCTTTGACATATACACATGATTCATCCTCGCTTCGTAGAAAACCAAACTCTTTGACTTTCTCATCGAAACAAAGATTCCATCCGCGAGATGCTTGTTTTAGTCCATAAATGGACTTCTCAAGCTTGCACACTCTATCGGGATGCTTCACATTGAAAAAACCCTATGGCTGAGCCATGTAAACATCCTCAGCCAACTTTCCATTAAGGAAAGCGGTTTTGACATCCATCTGCCATATTTCATAGTCATGAAACGCAACAATGGCCATCATCACCCTAATAGACTTTATCTTCGCAACCGGTGAGAAGATTTCATCATAGTCAACTTTGGGAGTTTGAGTGAAACCCTTCGCAACCAATCATGCCTTGTAGGTGTGCACATTCCCATCCATGTCAGTCTTCTTCTTGAAGATCCATTTGCACCCGACTGTCTTACGACCTGGTACATTGTCAACCAAATTCCAAACTTGGTTGTCATACGTAGATTGAATCTTGCTATCCATTGCCTCTTTCCACTTCGCAGACTCCGGGCCTGCCATGGCTTCCTTATAGCTCTTAGGTTTGTCCAAATTCACTAGTGTACTATCACTAATGAACGTATCCCCTTCTGTAGTAATATGAAAACCATAAAACTGTGGTTGAACCCTAACTCTTTCGGAACGTCTAAGAGGTAAGGACTCGTCAATCGGTTTAACCGGAGTTTTCTCCTCGGGTTGAGCGCCAGCGTTAAAGGTTCCTTCATCGCTCGACTCTTGAATCTCTTCAAGATCGATTTGCCTCCCACTGTCCCCTTGGCTTATGAGTTCTCGCTCATGGAAAACCCCTCTCCTCACGACGAAGACAACATTGTCACTTGGTCTATAGAAGAGATATCCAAAGGACTTCTATGGGTATCCGATGAAAATACACCACTCACTACGAGGCTCGAGTTTTTCGTGAGTCTCTTGTCTTACGAAAGCCTCGTAACCCCAAACCTTGATGTGTGCCAACAAGGGAGCTTTCCCTATCCACATCTCGTAAGGTGTTTTGGCAACCTTCTTCGTAGGGACTAAGTTAAGGATATGGGCGACATGTCTAAGGCATACCCCCAGAATGAGATAGGTAGTGAAGCACGACTCATCATGGAATGAACCATGTCTAGCAAGGTTCGATTGCGCCTCTCAGCTACACCATTCAACCGCGGTGTCCTAGGTGGCGTCAATTGCGAAACGATTCTGCATTCCTTGAGGTAGTCGTGGAATTCAAGACTTAGGTACTCTCCTCCTCAATCGGATCGAAGCATCTTGATTTTCTTGCCCAATTGATTCTCCACTTCTTGTTTAAACTCTTTGAACTTTTCAAAGGTTTCTGACTTGTGCCTGATCAGTAGATATACCCATATCTGCTATAATTATCGGTAAAAGCCACATAGAAGCGGCTCGCATCCCTTGTGGTGGATCTAAATGGACCACACACATCGGTGTGTATGAGATCCAATAAACACTCACCCCTTTCACAAGGCCAGTAAAGGGTGAATTGGTCATCTTTCCAAGTAAACAACACTCGCACACGTCATTGTCCCTAAGGTCGAATGACTCCAACATCCTTTTGGAGTTGGGCTATGTGCTTCTTGTTGACATGTCCAAGACGGCAATGCCACAAGCATGCTTTATCCAAACCGGTGGATGAATCAACACTCAACACATTTCCTAAGTTATCTACAACCATCACAGTTTCATATATTCCATTATAAGGAAATGCTTCAAAATAAAAGACACCATTAAGACAAGCATTGATAGAACCCTTTTCATTATCAAATTAATATCTAAACCTTGTATATATAAACCATGAAATGAAATAATGTTTCTTGCCAGATCTGGCGAATAGCAACAATTTTTTAAATCTAATCCTAATCCACTACTGAGCATTAAAGAGTAAACTCCAATCTTGCTGACAAGTGACGATCTTCTGTTCCCCATGATCAAATTTATCTTCCCATGCTCCACATCCCTATCTCTTCTTAGGCCCTACAAATCTGAAAAAATGTGAAAAACACATCCTGTATCAAGTACCCAAGAAATGGAATGTGATGAATCATTAGATTTAATAGTGTAAATACTTGCGTAGGATGGCTTCATCTTCCCATCCTTGATAGCTTGCAGATATTCTGGGCAGCTTCTTATCCAATGCCCTATCTTGTGGCAGTGGTGGCACTCTGCCTCCTTGGGGTTTGAGTTGGGTTTAGCAGAACCAACTTTGGTTCCACTAGAAGTGGTACCATCTTGGGACTTTCCCTTGTGGTGGCTCTTTGAGGGAGCCTTCCTCTTCTTACCCTTCCCTTGCCCAATTGCCAAGACAGGGGCAACATCAGGAGTTGGAGTTGATGCAACATACTTATCATTGAGATTGCTCTCAGCAGTCCTTAGCAAGCCTTGAAGCTTGCTCAAAGTGACCTCTTCCTTATTCATGTGGTAGGTCATGCAAAACTGGTTGTAGCAGGGAGGCAAGGAGTGAAGGATTATGTCAATTGCCAGCTCTTCATCAAAGTTAACATTCAACTTTAGCAGGCGATCAACATATCTCTGCATCTTTTACAGATGAACGGTAAGGGACTCTCCATTACCCATTCTGGTAGTGATCATCGAAGTGATGATCTCGTACCTTTCTTGCCTAGCGCTCTAGTGGTACCGGTCCAGCAAGTCTTGATGCACTCTATAGGGATACATGTCCTTATAGGACTTCTGGAGTTCTGCAATCATGGTCGCCAGCATGATGCAATGGAGTTCCGTAGCATCACGCTCATGGGCCTCAAAGGCAGCGATCTCTTCAGTGGTGGCAGTGTTGAGGTTAATTTCCTTCAGCTTCTCATCGAGGACATACTCTTTGTCCTCGTAACGAGTGACCATTCGGATATTGCGGATCCAATCATTGAAATTTGACCCGTCAAAGATCACTGTCCCACACAAGTTCATGAGTGAGAACGAGCCGGAGGAATTTGAGCCGGAAGCATTGTTGTTGACGTTCGACATCTGAAAAGGAAAAAGAACAAAGTTTGATTAGAAATTAATCCCCAATTAAAAACCTAAATGAGAAATTAGGGCTAGGATCCAACAACATTATTTACAAATTAGAAGAGGGATGTCGTAATCTAACAAGTAAATAATTTGAAGGTAAGTGAATGATGATTCACTAATTCTCCACCATGAAAAACGAAAAAGAGATTAAGTTTTAAATGTATTGAAAGCTCCTAGATCTTTTGAGATTCATTGAACTTTTCAATGGCATGTTTAAATCTTGATATGCCCCTCTAGTTTGTGACTGGGATGCCGAGGATCACAAAGCAGGTGTGAATAACCATGCAAATATACATGGTGCCCTCATTGTTACAGTCACATATTCGATGTGTCGGTTAACCACACACGCTCCATCGAACTATGAGAAACAATGAGTCACCCTTTGCCACCTTTGCTTAGAACCCAATTACTGTGCCGGTTAAACACACACGCTCCACTAACGTCTTAGCAAGGGTACAAAGTGTAATTTCATGGAATTGCATCAATTCACTTTTGCCTAAAGTAACTAAGATTGGGAATTTTGTAAAAACATTTAGTTACTTTATATAGATTCATTAAACTTTTAATGAGGAAAGGGTTACCCTATTCTACTCGTTCGGCTAACGACCCTCAACCAATCAATAAAGCGGTGGGTGAGAGTGGACACCCATTAAACGTCCATTTTATAGGCCATAACCTTATACCGTTCTTATAGATCGGCTTCGTGAATGAGACCTACTAACGGTAAGACTAACATTTAAGTTATATATATATATATATATATATATATATATATATATATATATATATATATATGGTTGGGTTATCTTGTTTTCACTATCTATTGTGTGCATGTATGATTGATTCTGGACCAATCATTTTAGTTATTTCAAGAAAGTAATTAATGCATATTACATATTGAAGATATAATGGGTATTAATTACATCTTCAACATTTAAGATGCATTAATTACTTTCTTAAAATAACTAAAATGATTGGTCCAGAATCAATCATACATGCACACAATAGATAGTGAAAACATTTGAACCTAAATATATATATATATATATATATATATATATATATATATATATATATCTTATAATATTATAAAGTATAAGGTTGAATTTTAAACTTGTAAAATTCTAGGGTTTGAAATTTAAATAGTTTAAATTAATCTTTTAATCAAAAAATTTAAATTTCAAAACTTGAGGACAAGTTTTGAACTTTTCAAAACACAAATGATCAAATAGTAAATAACTTAAATTAAACAATTAATTTAATAATTATATAAATTTGACCTAATCAATTTTATTTACAAGATAATTCAACAATTAATTTAAATAATCAAATATTATCAAATAAAGAATTTATTATTCAAACAATTGGAAATTATTTTTTTGATTTGGTAAGGATAATCATAAAACAGTAATAAAATTCGGATTTTATTAGTAAAAAACGATTTAGGTAATTATCCTTAAGCAAAACAGCAAGAAAATCCCGAAAATCTCTCTGCGTGACATCTAAACTCATCGAGTTCTCATTGGAACTCGTCAAGTTCATCCAACTCGCCGAGTTCTCAATGGAACTCGTCGAGTTCATCAAACGGAAAGCCCAAAAACGATTTTAAAGCATGAATGAACATACAAGGCATCAATACAATAGAAACCAAACAAAGCTCTAATACCACTGATGGGTTTGAGCCAAAAGAACATCCTATGTGCTCATGCAAACCCTAATGCTTGGATCTGGGTTTCTCTATTGTACATGCAATTCATGCAAGACTTGCAAACCCTAGATCTAATGTATATAATTTGAAATTAACCTAACAAAAAAGATCTAGATGATTACCTTTTCTTCAAAGCTTGGATTTGCTTGTTCTTGGAGGTTAGAGTCACAAATGTCACTCCTCTAATGGCTTACAAACACCACAAGCAAAAGGATGATCTTGGAGAGAGGTTGGAGGCTCTAGAATTCGGCTCTTGCACTTTAAGGAATAGGGTTTTTTTCGATTCCTGAAGCCTAAGTGATCTATTTATACTTGTGCTGCTAGGGTTTCAGTCAAAACCCTAATTGGATAGTTTAGGCCTTGAGCAGTCCAAAGAACCTTCCAGAATAAGGCGTTAGACGAAACTTAGATGGGCTCCCAGTCTAATTTCGTCCACCCTTTAACTCCAAAGGATTCTCAGCCCAAATCAACTATCACACAATTGACAGTTCCAGTCCCCTTTATTTAATTAATCTCTTTTAGTCACAAAATTAAATTTTAATTAATTTTTGTCTAATATTAATTAAACTATATGATTTCTCTTTTAATATATTATTCATATAACATATTAATAAATCATAATAACCTCTTTATTCATAAATCATCCTATCATGTTGCTTTGGTGAAGGCAACGCAAACGGACCATGCACAACCGGGTCAAGTACTTACCAAATATAGTTACGCGCTTAGACATTAATCCAACAATTTCCTCCTTCGGTCGATCAACTTCGATCTTCTGCTCGGTAATCTGTGTCCCACAGTCAAGATAATGTGCGACCTTATCATGAGAATTTATCGATATGGAATCAGGTGATTGTGGTAGTGGGGTAGCCATCTCGTGATTATCGTGAAAACGAAAGTTGTCTATTTGTTGGATTTGGTTTGGCCGGAAATGGAAATAAACTATTAGGGTTTGCTTGAAAATATCATTCCTTTTAAGAACATAGGGTCCATAGTAACCCTTTGGGCCAAAGCAAAGAATCGGCTTCAACTCAATGGCATGTACATCGAGTTGACTAAGAGTTAACTCAGTAGCTTACGTGGATTGTGTCTGGTATGCGAAACCTTTTAAAACAAGTAAAGGGACCTATTTAGCCGGTAAACTAATATTTCGTACCCCTTAAAAGCTAAAAACATAAAAACAAAATGGACCATTTAAACAAAAATTTGTAACATAGTTAGGCTACAATGACATTTATCCAATTATATATGGGTGTTTTTTTTTTTTATGATTTTGGGTCTATACGATCGTATGAGATATACATTCAATGGATATGGTTATAAAGTCCTTTAGACAAATATTGACTGTAAATATAATCATATTGTGTGCAACCGAAAAATCCATATGGATATATGATCTTGTTAAAAAATTTCTTTTTGGCTTTTTTATGTTGGTTTACCCAAGATGGCTCATTTGGTTGTTGTAGTTCATTACAAGTTATAAGCTCCAAAACTCGTTGCATGCTCTGATTTTTTGAAAGCGAAGCAAAACAAACGTACAATAATTGGTTCAACTAATATTATACGAATCTTATAATGTAATGATTTATATAATAAAATAATGCATAAAAATATCTTAGTATTCTTTTTGTAAAAAAAAAAAAGTTTAGTTATAATCTATAAAACATAACAGAGTGTTAATATTATTATTTTTTTTAAAAAAGTTTAGTTATAATCTATAAAACACAAGGTTTAAAAATAGTTCAGTGGCAGCTAAGGCTGTTTATTATTCGAATAAAATCGAATCGTCCAATCGGACAATTTAGATTACACAATTTGGTTTGGATATTCGGATTTTCGGATCGATTTACAGCAAAACCGATTTATTATTTTAGATATCGGATTTGTTACGGTTTATAAAATTAAAACCGAATAGTTAAAAAAAAACTGAATAAGAGTTTATTATTTATTTATGTACATGTATTTGTTTCAAATATACATGTTTTAGTTATTTATTAATTTGCTAAATTATATTTTTAAATAGATTCCAAAGTATTATCCAATAAAATACGTCAATGTATACTTTTTAAAAGTTTTTTTTATCTATAAAATATTAGAGTATAATACATTTTTAATAGTTGTTCATAAATTTTAATTATCAACCACACAATTTATATTTGTTTAAAGTTCATTAATATTCATGTTATATAATTTTTTAAATGTCTGTCTCTTGAAAACCGAGTTGTAAAAACCGATCCAACCAAATTATAATTTGATTGGTTCGGATTGGATTTGAAATTAGTTTGGATAGTTCAGATTCATGTTTTAAAAACTGAAATCAATTTGGATTCACCCGATTGGATTGGATCAAACCGATCCATCCAAACGAGCACCTCTAGTGGTAGCTCGACGATCAACTGATATCAAATGATTAATTGATTTCGCAGGGATTAACTCGGGACCCTAAATTACTAGTAAAACTATTTTAAAACTTAAATATATCTTAGAAAAATTAGTATTTGAAAATTTAAAATTTTGAAATTTTGAAAATTTGAAATATTTAGTATAATATTTGAAATTTTGAACATTTAATAATTTAAAATTTTGAAATTTTATAAATTTTTGTGCAATATTAGAAAATTTGAATTTTAAAACTTTTTCCCATCTAGTACCCCGCTTTAGCCCGGGTTTAATCAATATTGATCAATTTCCGCCAACTATCCTTAATTGTAATTGGTTGTAAACCGCCAAACGATTAATCTGATTAATTGACTGTCAATTTTTGTAACATTGATATAAGAGTGTAAAATTCTACCTAAAACATTTTTAAAATAATATTTACATTGAGTTAGAGTTTTTATAATTTTTATCTATTTTTATATAATCTTAAATTAATAAAATAAGTAAAATAAAAATATATAATTATCAAATAAATAGTCTAAATGTCAATGGAAAAAAGTAGTGGCAGTCACGAGTAAGAGTTTATCTTCCAGAAAAGTATGAAGTTTGTGGATCTAGAACACCACGCCGACGTGATCGAGGGAAAAGCGACCAACCGTTTCTTAGTTCCGCTTCTGTTTCCCATGTTCTGGTAATAAAAAAATATATTTAATACTATTTATTAAATAAATAAACAGAAATGTCCAGCGTGGATTGTGGGTCACGTGACTACTCACAGTCTCACACCACAACCAAGATAACTCCTAACATACCACCGATTTTTCCTGACGGTTTTCCACTGGTTTCCATACGCAACTCACGTGCCTTTGCCACGTGTGGTGAAAGACATAGTTCCGCGTGGAACAGTGATAACACGTATGCAATGTAGTCTCATATTTACGTCAACCATGACGTAATAGAAGTTACCTGTTCCTTCTCATTTGTGAACGGTTTTTTTGTGACGTTGGCTTACGTTTTTTCCTTGATTTTGGGTTTTTTTTTTTTTTTTTTTTTTTTTTTTTTTTTTTTTTTTTTTTTTTTTACGTATGCCTCAATAAAATAAGTGACTATAAGTCATTTATATAATATACCTAACTTATATTATATAATTCACTTATATTATATAAGTTATTTATGTAAGACTATATGAATTTATTTAAAAAAAAAAACTAAATATAAATGTTAAAATATTTTAGAATTTTAAATTTATAAAAAATAAAAAAATAATGCTTTTTTTAATATAAATGTTTTTTATCTTTTAAATCTAAACAAATAATTTAAATAAAGAAAATGAGCTTTAATTTTGAAATTAAAGGGTAAGTTTATTAATGAAGTTAATATCTATTTATTACTATATTTATTACAATTATTACATTAAAATTTTATATAAAATTTAATAAAATAAAAAAACTCATACAATGAAATGTGAAAAAAAAAATAATTCAAAATAACCATAAAATGACATTTGACAAATTGAATGAGAGTGACAAGTGGCAAAAAAATCTTCATTTATTGAGATGATATATATATATATATATATATATATATATATATATATATATATATATATATATATATATATATATATATATATATATAATAAGTTACAGTTTTGGTCCTTCATATATACTTTTGTTTGATCTTAGTTTTGACAATTTAACATAATTTCTCTTTATGGTGTCAAATTTATCATATTTAGCTTTTATTTTCTTCAAATACTATTTTCATCCTTGTACCAATATTAATGATACCATAAAATTGAAATAGATATGCCGTTTCTTCCCACTTGCCCCCATACAAACTCTTAGACCAAGTGTTGTCTCCATTCCTTCGACCACCTTCACTTTCGACAAGCTTTTTTTTTTATGGGATGTTGATCACATCTTCATTTATACAACTCCTATCTCCCCTTATTCCCGATATCTCCTCCACTGTCCACCACTATCTCCCTTCTCTTATGTTAGGAGTCGAGCAAAGATGATAACACCAACTCCACATTGTCGTCGTTCTGTTTTCCTCCCATTACCACTCAACTTGTTGATGTCATCTCCATTTTATTAGTGGGACCCTTTATTTCATAATAACAATAATATAATAAGAAGAAGCTACGAATGGAAAATAACAAAAACATGGATAATCTTGTCATTTTACATTCTTTTAACGGAATGAGACTAACGATAATGTCTTAAGGACCAACGTTGATGGATTTGCTAACCAAGATGATCAATAGTGTTAAAATTCTAAAACTATGACTAAAACTATAATTTACTCTTGTATTTGTTATATTTGTGTAAGAACTTCAAAATAAATTTTTGTTTAAAAAAAATCCAACATAACACCTTCATATACACCAAAACATATCCTCTAGACTAATCTTGCGTCCAAAATAAAGAAAGAATTGTAAAAAATGTTTTTTTCCTTCTTTTTTGGGAAGTGTGTATACATCTATATTTTGTGCTTTTCAGATATTCATATATGCATATCTGAATATGCAATAATCAAGGAGAATCCCACTAATAAAATAGAGAAAGTCGGGTCAAGCAAAAATCAAGGAAAATCCCTAGAATGTCATAATTTTAGCTATTTTTGTTATGTATATAAAGACTAGCCGATCGATACACACATATACACTTTCACTACCACTTCTTCTATGATTCTTTCAACACTAGAGCACATTGACTTAATTACTAAGATCGGCTAACACCTTTAAATTTATTTCGATTTAATACAAGTTCCAAGGCAGGTGATTTTATCACATCTCGACTCTTTTACGTTGGAGTTTCAAAAGGATTAAGGGCTTTCATAACCCATATATATATATGGTCAAATAAAGAATTTTAAGAAGTACAAAACGTAATGGGATTTGTACAATGAATTTATGCATTAAAAGCGTATTGGGTCAACATAAATCAAATAGTCAACAAAAATCAAAGCTAAAACATTCTTATTTGGCTTTGAAACAAAATTTTGAAATATGGGACCATTCAAACTTTTTTGAATCAGTTAATCATGGATTGTTATCATCATCGTCATCCTTTTATTGTTGGCTGGTGTGACAACTCGAAATTTCTATCTTATAACAATCCCTGCATTCAATCAAAGTCAAACTTTCAATTGCTAAATTTTAGCAGTTTTGGAGTCAGTTTGAATGTTCTAAAGCCTAGTACAGCAAGAGATAACTGGAGAGATGATACTTTAGGGTAATGTGTGCAACATTTAGGTTCCAAAAATCCAAGAAAAGGGAGTTTACGGCCCAAATGGTATTGGAGCCGTAAACCCTAAGGGGTATATAAGTGGCACTTTGCCATTTTTGTCATTTTCAACCATTTTCAAGTCCTAACCTCATTCTCTCTCAAGTATCATCATTAGATCTTCAAATCAGTAAGTATTTTCTTCCTTGATTTGTTAGTAAACTTCATTATCTAGTGTTTGTGAATGATTTCATCCATGAAATCTCTTCATTTGATAGATAATCAAGCATTCTTCAAAACACCAAGAACACACACTAGTGTTCTTGGACCTTAAACACCTAATCAAGCTTCTAGATTGTAAGTACACTTATCCTAGCTTGTTATACTCTTGATTTGGACTTATTTACACTTAAAAATCACAAAGAAACACAAGATCAAAGGTGTTTACGGCCAAGACATGTTCTTGGGCCGTAAACCCTTATAAGTGGGGCAAAATGCACCCTAGTCCCTTCTTTGGCCTTGGACACTAGCCTAGATCACATCCTTGAAGTGTTAAGGACCTTAAACATCAAAGAAAACATGTCCACATAGAGTTTACGGCCGTAAACTCATAAGGAAATGGTCCTTAGGCCGTAAACTCTATAAAGGGATGATATTGTGCCCCTAATGCTTCCTAAGGCTTGGACTCGATCATTGAATGCTTACTCATGACTTATAAGACCTTAAATCACCCAATGGCACTTAGTACCATGAGTTTACGGCCGTAAACTCATGGGGGAATTGGCCTTAGGCCGTAAACTCCATAAGGAGTGGTCTTTGGGCCATAAACTCCTATGCCATGCCAAACAACCTTTAGATGCAACCCTTCGGTACCTATAGCATTGGAATCAAAGTGTTTCCATGTCCTAGGGCGTCTTAACTTGGTTAATTAGTTGTTAAATGACTAATTGGATACATATGTGTTTCATTATATGTTAACTAGGACCATTATGTGTGTTCAAGACTTCAAGTCTCCACTTGACACCTAGCACCTTGTCCAACACGTCCGTACAATCCACTCACAACAGGTGAGTTCATACCCCTTAATTAACCTTTTAAATGTTTTTAAATGCTTTTATGGGGGAAATACAAGTTGAATCATGATAGTTATTATATCAATCACATGTGATTAATAACTATCAAACAAAGGATATCTTATACTTTAAACTGTTCTTATCAAACAAACTACTTTTAAATCATTTTATAAACTGACATCTAGTCATCAATTCTTATTTACTAAACTTTCAAAGGTTTTACTAAAACTTCTTTTATACTTTATATTGTCAATTGCATGCCTATATATGTATAGTTATATAAGTAATGTTTAAAGGACTTAAGACTGCTAACTCACTTTAATTCCTTTTCCTTGTTTGGATGTGGCCTTAGGGTATCGGTTATTTGTCCGAATGTCGTCTAAATATCAGTTATATATTATGTATACATATATAGACATAAAATTTCTATCAGTCAATTCAGTACCTTTGGGTAGCAAAGGCAGACTTTCGGTTATTCACATACATTCCTAGTAACTATAATAGGTATAGTTAGGAGATACTATTTACTATTCCTAGTACAATTGTTAAAAGCATGTCTAGATATGTATAGTTATATAAATAAGGTTTAAAGGACTTAGAATTGCTAACTCGCTTTCTTTCCTTTTCCTTGTTTGGATGTGTACTTAAGGTATCGGTTAGTTGTCCGAAGGTCGTCTAAATCTTACTTATATATATTATGTATACATATGTAGATATAATGGTTCTAATCAGTCGGTTCAGTACCTTTGGGTAGCAAAGGTATACGTTCATATATATATATATATATATATATATATATATATATATATATAAATTCCTAGTAAGCTATTATAGGTGTAGTTTTGGGTATATATATGATTTCGTAACATTAATGTGGATTTCGACCTAGCAATTCATTGCGAAAGTCACCTTTAGTTTCCCAAAATCTCTTCTATGGAGAACTTTTAGTATGAGGACTATCAATCACATTATTACTTACTTACAGCGTGTCTCGTGAGAAGACTACTTACTTACTTACAGCGGGTCTCGTGAGAAGACTACTTACTTACTTTCAGTGGGTCTCGTTAGAAGACTACTTACTTACTTTCATTCGGATCTTGGTATAAGACTACATTTTATACTAGTTGGAAATATGGGATTTTCTAGGGTTTTCATACTTATACAAAATTTTCCTCAAAACAATTACAAGTTTTTACAAATCAATGACACTAAAATACTTATGAATTCACCAGCTTTATGCTGATCTACGCTTTCAAAATAACTTGTATTCTCAGGTCACCAATAGACAGGTACGATGACCAGGCTTTGTGAAGACAGAGCAGTCAAGACTCATCTTTTATTTTGAATATTCATTATATTGTTTTATTCTATGAAAGAACACACTTGTATATAAAATTATACTATTAATGCAACAGATGATGTTGTTTCTTGTTTACTACTTTGCATTATTGTGATACTTTACATGACGTCCTCCGTCCCAGAACGTTTCCGCCGTTCTTGGTTTTGGGGTGTGACAGCTGGTGGAGATGAATATTCGGTCAACAGATTCAAATTAAATTTTTTAGCTCAATTTGAAATTTCCACTAATATTTTTTAAAATCCACCATCCCCTCTCAAAGTTTTAATCAAGATAATCTCTTCAAAAACCTACCTTTTATCATTACCGCTTGTATGTTTCTGTAACAACGCAAATTTTCAAACAAATTTTTCATTTTTAAAAATAAAGTATTTCCATTCAAAACAAGGCATAAATAGTTTAAGTATTATGTCAATACAAATAGTCTAAATCCCAAGATCATAAAAACATTCTTCAGTGTGTATCGATCACGCCGGCGCCTTCCCACGGTCCTCGCTAGTACCTGAAACACATGTATAATAACTGTAAGCATAAATGCTTAGTGAGTTCCCCAATATACAACTTACACACATACGCCTTTCCAGGCCCTGACCTTCCGGTCCATGTGTCTCAGGGGACTTCCGTCCCTGCTGGGTAAACCTTCCGGTCCTACCCACGCCGACCTTCCGGTCCATCACACAATCATATCGCCTTCCGGCCCATAACATATTGCCTTCCGGCCCATAATATAATCGCCTTCCGGCCCATGACATACATAGCACATATAAAAAATAACTTACCACATATAGCATACATATCACATATCATATTCGACCTTCCGGTCACACAGTCAAACCCTTCTGGGTACAGTATAGTGAGAAGACTCACCTCGTGAATATCGAAAGCTAGCAAATCTCGAAATCACTCGTGCTCGATCCGCCGAGCTACAGACTCCCTATAATACCATATACCCCTTATTAATACTCTTATCATTCAAGACAACTGACCCTAAGAAATTACATGCAGGTCAACTCTGGTCAACGGTCAACGGTCAACTTGACCGGACTCGGCGAGTGCCATGGCGACTCGGCGAGTCTAGACGTCCTCCAACTCTCTGAGATTCCCTATCTACTCGTCGAGTGTCCTCCCTGACCCGACGAGTTACTCCTGGAAGAATCGCGGGGCCACCCCGACTCAACTCGCCGAGTCTGAAGAACAACTCGACGAGTCCCAGTTAATCTTCAAGCTACTCGCCGAGTCTGTTCATCGAACTCGGCGAGTCATTGCCATGCAACCGCTCAAACTGCATCCTGGGATCCGTATGGTTCCGAAATACACAAGCATGGGACCTTCTGGACCTCTAAAGGTCCTAATACAGGGTTATATTCGTTTGGGTAACAAGGCAATAATCCATCTAATCACCAAATGGGTTCCATAAACCCTAGATCCATACACACATCAATATAACAGAAATGATCCGAAATATTACCTGATTAACGCACTCTCTGTGTCCCCAAACCTCAGAACTCGAATCCCTTGCAGTTCCTTTAGCCAAGACTCTCCTCCTCCTTGCACCACAATTTCTTCAAATCACCAATGGCCCTCAATCTTGCTCTAGATGCCCACAGCCGCTTAGGGTTCTTCTCAGTCGACTAAAAGACGGACAATGACGGCATATAGTGCGTTATATACGACCCAAACCTAAACGGTTAGGGTTTTCGCTAAACAGCGTAGACTCGTCGAGTCCATATCGGACTCGTCGAGTCCAGTCGCGAACCCGCGACCAAGTCTGCGATCCTACTCGGCGAGTCTAGGCTCCAACTCGCCGAGTCCCCTCTTAACTCACCCCAAAAACATAATTTAACAATACCTGAGATTCCGGGCTGTTACAACTCTCCCCCACTTGGATTAGACTTCGCCCTCGAAGTCTCACTCTGAAAATAGCTCCGGATGCTGCTCCCGCATCTCACGTTCCGGCTCCCAAGTCATTTCCGACCCCTTACGGTGTTGCCACTGGACCAACACCAGAGGTACTTCCTTGTTCCTCAGAACCTTGATCTTCCGATCCCTGATGGCCACTGGTCTCTCGGCATAATTCAGGCTCGCATCCACCTGAATGTCCTCTAATGGAACCACTGCCGACTCATCGGCTATGCACTTCCTCAATTGCGATACATGGAAGGTGTCGTGGATCTGTCCCAACTCCGCTGGCAACTCCAACCGATAGGCTACCCGGCCTATCCTGGCAATCACACGAAATGGCCCAATATATCGGGGCCCCAACTTGCCCCTCTTCCTGAATCGAATCACTCCTTTCCAAGGAGAGACCTTCAGGAGAACGAAGTCGCCGACTTGAAACTCAAGCTCGGATCGGCGCCTGTCTGCATAACTCTTCTGTCGGCTCTGGGCAGTCAATAACCTCTGCCTAACTTGCTGAATCTGTTCTGTCGTCTGAAGCACGATCTCCATGCTGCCCATCACTCTCTGTCCCACCTCTCCCCAGCAAATGGGGGTCCGACACCTCCTACCATACAACAGCTCAAAAGGTGGCATACCAATGCTCGAATGATGGCTGTTGTTGTAGCAAAACTCTGCTAAGGGTAAATATGCATCCCAGCTACCCCCGAAGTCTAACACACACGCTCGAAGCATGTCCTCCAGCGTCTGAATCGTCCGCTCGCTCTGACCGTCTGTCTGGGGATGGTATGCAGTACTAAAATGCAATTTAGTACCCAGCTCCTCATGAAATTTCTTCCAGAACCTGGAAGTGAAACGCACATCACGGTCTGAAACAATCGAGATCGGTACCCCATGCCGAGATACCACCTCTCTCACATATATCTCCGCCAACTTCTCCGCTGAAGAACTCTCACTGATGGCAAGGAAGTGTGCACTCTTCGTCAACCTATCCACAATCACCCAAATTGCATCAACTCCCCTGGCAGTCCTCGGCAATTTGGTAATGAAATCCATGGTGATCTGTTCCCACTTCCACTCGGGAATCTCCAATGGCTGTAACTTGTCATGCGGTCTCTGGTGCTCGGCCTTAACCCTACAGCAGGTCAAGCACCTCTCAACGAACCATGCGACGTCCCTCTTCATACAGGGCCACCAATACTCCTTCCTCAAATCCAAATACGTCTTCGTAGCACCGGGATGGATCGAGAATTTCGATCTATGAGCCTCTTCCATCAAAGTAATACGCGTACCGCCCACGAACGGTACCCAAATCCGACCCTGAAACGTCATAAGCCCTCGACTATCCTTAACGAACTCTGAAATTAACCCCACAACCCACTCTTTCTTCTGCATTTCTGGTCGCACAGCCTCGGCCTGTGCCCCACGAATAGCATCCAATACTGGAGTCATCACAGTCAGTCTCAAGCATACATCTCGCAATGGGGTGCTCTCCGCCCTGCGGCTCAACGCGTCGGCTACCACATTAGCCTTGCCTGGGTGGTACAGGATCTCACAATCATAATCCTTGACCACATCCAACCACCTCCTCTGACGCATATTTAGGTTGGGCTGATCCATCAAATACTTCAAGCTCTTATGGTCCGTGTATATCGTACATCGAACCCCGTACAGGTAGTGACGCCAAATCTTGAGAGCGAACACTACTGCCCCCAACTCTAAATCATGCGTGGGATATCTCGCCTCATGAGGCTTCAGCTGCCTCGATGCATACGCTATCACATGGCCCCTCTGCATCAACACTGCACCCAGTCCCGAAATCGATGCGTCGCAATATACTACAAAATCTTCCATCCCTTCCGGGAGGGCTAATACCGGGGCTTCGCACAACCTCTGGCAAAGTGTCTCAAAGGAGGTCTGCTGCTCGGGCCCCCATGAGAATGCAACACCCTTCCGGGTCAATCTGGTGAGCGGCACTGCGATTTTGGAGAAATCCTTAATGAATCTCCGATAATACCCTGCCAACCCAAGGAAGCTCCTGATCTCAGAGGGTGACTTCGGCACCTCCCAACTCATCACCGCCTCAACCTTGGCCGGATCGACCAATATCCCTTTCTGATTTACAACATGTCCTAGAAATTGGACCTCCCGCAACCAGAAGTCACATTTGGAGAACTTTGCATAAAGCTTCTCCGACCTCAATACCTCAAGGACCTCCCTCAAATGCTCCTCATGCTGCTCTCTAGATCTCGAATACACCAGAATGTCGTCGATGAATACAATCACCGACCGATCCAACATCGGCCTGCATACCCTGTTCATGAGATCCATGAACACAGCCGGGGCATTGGTGAGCCCGAAAGGCATCACCACAAACTCATAATGCCCATATCGCGTCCTAAACGCTGTCTTCTGGACGTCCTCATCCCGTACTCTCACCTGATGGTACCCTGACCTCAGATCGATCTTGGAAAACCAAGACGCTCCCTGCAACTGATCGAATAAATCATCGATCCTCGGTAACGGGTAACGGTTCTTGACCGTTAACTTGTTCAACTCCCGGTAATCAATGCACATCTGGTGTGAACCATCCTTCTTCTTGACGAACAGAATAGGTGCTCCCCACGGCGAGCTGCTCGGCCGAATGAATCCCTTCCCCAGCAACTCCTGGAGCTGCGAGGACAACTCTTGCATCTCTGGAGGTGCAAGACGATGAGGCACCTTAGCAATAGGCGCGACCCCCGGAACCAGATCGATACCAAACTCTACTTGCCTCACAGGAGGTACTCCCGGCAGCTCCTCGGGGAAAACATCTAGAAACTCGCGCACCACAGGGACCTCCTCAACTGACTTCGATCTCTCGGAAACCTCCCGCGTATCCATCACATACGCCACAAAACCCTTACAGCCCTGCTGTAGACACTGCCTCGCCCTAGTGGCCGAACAAAAGGCCGATCCCGAACGGGTACCCTCGCCGTACACCGAGAGAACTCCCCCACTATGGTCTCGTATAGTCACCAACTGACGCTCACAGTCGATGACAGCGCCGAATCGGCTCAACCAGTCCATGCCCACGATGACACAGACATCACCCATCGCAATAGGAATCGGGTCAATCGGGAATTCGACCCCGAAAATCTCTAACACGCATCCATGGAGAACCTCCGTGGCGCAAATCACTCTTTCGTCAGCTATAGAAACCCTCAGAGGTCGGCTCAACGGCTCGCGACTAACACTGATATGCTGACTAAAGGCTAAAGATACAAAGGACCTACTCGCACCCGAGTCAAATAACACTAAGGCAGGCGCAGAGTTCACAAGGAAAGTACCTACGCATATAATAACATAAGCATAACAATTGGACATTAAAATAAATACATGAATTACAGTATACGTGCCACAACATCGGGCGCAGCGCGGACCTCCTCCGCAGTCAGCTGAAAGGCTCTCCCCCGAGCCCTCGGGGCCTCGGCCTTCACCGGTCGAGTCGCAGCAGCTCCGGCAGCAGGTGCAGATCCCTGAAGAAGCTGAGGGCACTCGGCCTTCCTATGGCCTGTCTGGTTGCAATGAAAGCAAACCGTAAATCCCTTGGGACACTCCCTAGCAATGTGCCCCTCCTTGCCACACTTGTAGCAAGCACCAGATCGACACGCCCCCTCATGACCCTTGCCGCACTTTCCGCAAGTGCGCCCCTTCGAACCTCCTTTGCTTGCATCGGCGGACCTTATCCGCTTGGCTGCCAGCTGGAACTGAGCCGGTCGCCGGTCTACCCGCTGAGACTCGGCCTCCTCCCTGGCCTGGGTCTCCAACTCGATCTCGCGCTTCCTGGCATTCGCCTGAAGCTCAGCAAAAGTATGGTAAGTGGAATTTGACACAAACTCCCGGATATCCCTCCTCAACACTCCCAAGTACCGGCTCATCCGAGCCTGATCAGTGGACACCAGCTCGGGGCAGAACATCGCCCTCTCATGAAACTTCTGCGTGATCACCGCAACAGAATCAGTACCCTGTTTGAGGGTTAAGAACTCCTGAACCAATCGTTCCCTCTCCACCGGGGGAACGTACTCATCCCTGAACATGGCAGTAAACCCCTCCCATGTCACTGCTGTAGTCTCTGCCAAAGTGAAGTTTGCCGTCACGAACTTCCACCAGTCCTTCGTTCCCAGACGGAGCTGGTTCAATGCGAACCGTACCCTCAGGTGCTCCGGGCATGAACAAGTGTAGAAGCACCCCTCTATATCCGCGATCCACCTCATCGCAGCAATCGGATCCTGCGTCCCATCGAACTCCGGTGGCTTCGTGTTGCTGAACTCTCGGAACAGCAACGAGTCACCCCCCTGTGGCCTAGCAGCGGTCACAGCTGCGGTAGCTGCAGCGGTTGCAGCCTCAGTCAATGCGGCGTACCGCTCATCAAATGTCTCCATCAGGGTGGTCTTAATAGACCCAAACATCTCCGGGATCTCCGCCTGGATCGCCGCAGCTACCTCCTCGTGAATCATCTGACGAATCTCCTCGTCACTCACACCGCTCGAGCTCGCTCCGTGGCGTGGTCTAACCATGATGTCTCTGAAATACAACATAAAACTATCAGAGACTCCATCGAGTGTAATCGCACTCGATAACGCAACCCTACTCAGTCTCCGATATCCAGGGATTCTTACTTGGGCCTCCCACTGACCCGGTGTCTTCGGTAGTACGGGCCCAATACTACCGACCACACCGCATCAGCATTCATCCCAAATCTTCCTCCCTAAACCCCGGATAGTGAGTACTCTACTTCTGTTATGCACTATCTACTCGTACACTAACAAAGCATCTCATATCGGCAAACTTCCCTAGACTAAGGCATCACAAATCAGGCCACTCTAGTCCTATCATGGATACCTAGTCTTCTAGCATGCATAACAATTTATATCATATAACATTGTAAGGTATTTTGGGGATCTTTACCGTTCGGGCGCTGACTGATCGTACACACTGCTTCTTTCTTGCTTACCACAAAACCATTTACAAAAATTTATGCCTTTATTTAAAAAGTTTTCCTCAAATCCTCGGTTTGAGTTCAGTTACTCCCGAAGGTGCACCCGAATCTCTCAAACCAAGGCTCTGATACCAATTGTAACAACGCAAATTTTCAAACAAATTTTTCATTTTTAAAAATAAAGTATTTCCATTCAAAACAAGGCATAAATAGTTTAAGTATTATGTCAATACAAATAGTCTAAATCCCAAGATCATAAAAACATTCTTCAGTGTGTATCGATCACGCCGGCGCCTTCCCACGGTCCTCGCTAGTACCTGAAACACATGCATAACAACTGTAAGCATAAATGCTTAGTGAGTTCCCCAATATACAACTTACACACATACGCCTTTCCAGGCCCTGACCTTCCGGTCCATGTGTCTCAGGGGACTTCCGTCCCTGCTGGGTAAACCTTCCGGTCCTACCCACGCCGACCTTCCGGTCCATCACACAATCATATCGCCTTCCGGCCCATAACATATTGCCTTCTGGCCCATAATATAATCGCCTTCCGGCCCATGAAATACATAGCACATATAACAAATAACTTACCACATATAGCATACATATCACATATCATATTCGACCTTCCGGTCACACAGTCAAACCCTTCCGGGTACAGTATAGTGAGAAGACTCACCTCGTGAATATCGAAAGCTAGCAAATCTCGAAATCACTCGTGCTCGATCCGCCGAGCTACAGACTCCCTATAATACCATATACCCCTTATTAATACTCTTATCATTCAAGACAACTGACCCTAAGAAATTACATGCATGTCAACTCTGGTCAACGGTCAACGGTCAACTTGACCGGACTCGGCGAGTGCCATGGCGACTCGGCGAGTCTAGACGTCCTCCAACTCTCTGAGATTCCCTATCTACCCGTCGAGTGTCCTCCCTGACCCGACGAGTTACTCCTGGAAGAATCGCGGGGCCACCCTGACTCAACTCGCCGAGTCTGAAGAACAACTCGACGAGTCCCAGTTAATCTTCAAGCTACTCGCCGAGTCTGTTCATCGAACTCGGCGAGTCCATGCCATGCAACCGCTCAAACTGCATCCTGGGATCCGTATGGTTCCGAAATACACAAGCATGGGACCTTCTGGACCTCTAAAGGTCCTAATACAGGGTTATATTCGTTTGGGTAACAAGGCAATAATCCATCTAATCACCAAATGGGTTACATAAACCCTAGATCCATACACACATCAATATAACATAAATGATCCGAAATATTACCTGAATAACGCACTCTCTGTGTCCCCAAACCTCAGAACTCGAATCCCTTGCAGTTCCTTTAGCCAAGACTCTCCTCCTCCTTGCACCACAATTTCTTCAAATCACCAATGGCCCTCAATCTTGCTCTAGATGCCCACAGCCGCTTAGGGTTCTTCTCAGTCGACTAAAAGACGGACAATGACGGCATATAGTGCGTTATATACGACCCAAACCTGAACGGTTAGGGTTTTCGCTAAACAGCGTAGACTCGCCGAGTCCATATCGGACTCGTCGAGTCCAGTCGCGAACCCGCAACCAAGTCTGCGATCCTACTCGGCGAGTCTAGGCTCCAACTCGCCGAGTCCCCTCTTAACTCACCC
Organism: Lactuca serriola; assembly: GCF_051521515.1. Lineage (NCBI taxonomy): Eukaryota > Viridiplantae > Streptophyta > Magnoliopsida > Asterales > Asteraceae > Lactuca > Lactuca serriola. Next base: position 6,002,050 of record NC_136413.1, read on the forward strand.
CAAAAACATAATTTAACAATACCTGAGATTCCGGGCTGTTACAGTTTCTTCGTTCTTTTTTTTTTACTGAAATACTCTCTGTGTGTGTGTGTTTATTTGTGTTCATCTGTATATTTGAGGTTCACCATCACCTGTCATAGTTGATTTTGATATACGCTAGGTATAAGAGAAAAAAAGGGGAGTGGTAGCGACTGATCTTTTTCATCCATCTCTTTTCTAGCATCATTGATTGTCTTATAAGGTGAAAGGGCTCTGAGTTGATTCACAGAGCTATTAGGTGTGTTACTATTTTTCAATATTTTATTCAATTTTCTGATCCACAAAGTAATAAGGTGCATGGTTCAAGGGGCTATGAGTTGATCTTTAAGAAAAACCCTAACTATGTATCCTCTTTCCAATTTATGTTCATGTTTGTTGCAGGTTACATGGAGAAATTTTTTTATAAAGTGTTTCTTTTCTTTTGAGCAACATGAATCAAGCCATTAACATTTTGATCGACACCTTAGGGTTATTACTCTTTCGCTTCTTCAGGGTGTTTTGTTGGTTGGTGATTGAATGTGGATCTTATTCTTGATGAGGTACAAATTATTTTCTGTCTCTCTCTAATGTTTATCCAAAAGTATTAATCCACCATGTATGTAGTTATGGAACTTGCTGAGATTGAGAAATTGGAATAAAAAACTAGAAGATGATGGAATATATCATAGGTCCCATTTTTTTTTTTTTTATCTTTTTTCAAGTTTTATTATTATCATATATCAGGTACATTTCTCGGCCCTCTCTTTTTATCCGTCCAAATATAGGTAAGAATAAAATGATTATCCACACTATCTTTTGTTTAACCATTTGGATTTCTTGATGTGTGGCTTTTTTCATGTTTTTGATTTGTTTTTTTTGTTGAAATAGGGGAAGAACGAGCTAATCACTTTTATGAACTATATATCTAATTTTATATGTAAATGTTTGCAAAATCCTTTAAAATTTCTTAATTATTTATGAACTGTAAGCATTGTCAAAATTTTCTGTAACACCCAGAATCCAAAAGGTTAATTAAAGGAAGAAAAACCCTAAGTCAAAGAAGGTCCACCCGGCGAGTCCAAGGAGGGTAACTTGACGAGTAGAAGAAAGATTAGGACGCAGGTGGAAGGACTTACTCAACGAGTCGGGGAGATCTACTCGACGAGTTGGTCAGGGTTTGGGAAACCCTAAATCCGGGTTATTATACCCTATTTAAAGAGCACTAAGCCTCTTTCCCAGCCTCCTTACTGCCCTCTTACGTCCAGAAGCGAAACCCTAGCCATCTAACTCCATTTTTGAGCATTGTGATGCTAAGAGTCCCATTGTTGGTGCATGTATTGAAGGATTGAAAGTTAGAAACAAAGGGGAGCTTGTAGGTCCAACACCTACTTCAGTTTGGCAGCATTTGGAAGGTAACAAGTCGTTACCTTGATCATTCTATTGATAGATCTCTTCATCTTAAGCTTTGAAGCCATTTCTAGCACTTTTGTAGACTAATTCTTGGGAGGACCATGATCTGAAGTTGCAACTTCAGATCTGGACTCTCCTGAGCCTTTAATGTCGTAAAGCTTCAAGCTTTTTGAAGCTTAAGCACTTCTCCTTAGTGTAACCTTTATTTTAGTCTAGTTGTTGGCGTTTGGAACTTGCATGCACGTAAAGTTTGCAACTTTACATGGTAATCATGTCCTAGGAAGTCAGATCTGCAATTAAGAACCTTAGTTTAGCTTAAAAGTGACCAAATGAGAAGTAGACCAAAGGAACTCGATGAGTTAAAGAGGGTTTTCCTCGTTTTTGGTTTCTACATGAACTCGAAGAGTCCAGAAGGGGACTCGACGAGTTGACTCGGTTTATCACGAGTCTAAAAAGCATAGGAAATCGACGAGTTAGGAGGTAACTCGACGAGTTGGGTCAACTGGAAGTTGACCTGCACTTTGACCTTGACCATGGGTAAAATGGTCATTTTACCCTAAGAAGGATTCATTAGTTCTTGGCTACGTATTATGTTGGTAATGATAGCTAGGGGAGTTGAGTGATCAGCAGTTCGGGGATCTGCCAGCTAGCAGCTAGAGGTTTATTCGCGAGATTCTGTAGTCAGCTTGTGAGGTGAGTTTTCTCCAATAGGAATTGGTCTAAGGCACCAATGTCAGTCTGTTTATGTATGTTAGTGTATACCGGATTTAGGTCTGATGTCGGGGTTAGCCCGATGTAGTTTATATGTTCCGGATTTCGGTCCGATGTCAGGCAAGGCCAGAGGGAGGTTTATATGTATGTTACCGAACTACGGTTCGATGTCGGGTGATACCCGAGGAAGGAGTGCATGCTTAGTTATACTTGTTGTCTTTGTGATACTTGTATGTGTCTGGTAGGGAGATGAGTGTGGGCGGGGGCCCGTATCTCATCACTATCCGAGTCTGGACGGGGTTCCATATCTCATTAATAGCAGGGTAGGGTCCAGGCCTAAGATAGACGGGGCCTTTAGACTATCAGTTATAGTGCTGTGTTTGATTGTTATGTACTAGCATGATTATGATTATATGTTTGTATGTATATAGCGGGCGGGGCCCAGAGACAGGCGGGGCCAAGTAGAAACAGATATGTATACCAAGCGGGGCCTGATGTCGGATTCGTCCGACGCCGGGCGGGGCCCGATGTAGCAAGCTAGGCCCAATGTTTGCAGTATGTGAATATGTGTATGGTATGTGGTATTTTGGGGAGACTCACTAAGCTTTGTGCTTACAATTTTTAGTTTTGGTTTCAGGTACCTTGTAACGCCCGCGTTTTCAGGCTAGGCATTATCATTGATGTAATAGTCTAGGTTAACCCTTGTAACTCTTTTTGAAGTATTAATGATGAAATATTTGAGTATTATGTGTATTTGTGTCCCTATTACGTAATTATAATGATATAATTAATAAATGATAAAACTAAGCGTCAAAATTGAAGTGTGAGATAAGCCCGATATCTTTACATAAAGTTGTAGTGGTCGAAACAAGGATTTCGAGGATATAAAGAATGCCGAAATCCGAGTTATAACGAAGAAGTTATGACCTGTCGAAGTTTGGCGACAGAACCGACAACGCTGAATGACGTAAAAAGTGAAATTTACGTTAGAGCGATATTTAGCCTTAGTGATCTAAACGAAAGTCGTAGAGTTCGTTAAACCGAGAGCGTGCATAAAAAGAACGCCCAATTCTGACTTCGTATGAGGAAGTTATGATTTTTCGTAGTTTCGACTTAGCAGTATGCAGCCCGAATACTCGATTTGAGACCGAACGGTTTTTAGCCGAAACAATCTAAATGAGAATCGAAAATCTCATTAATAGGAGTAAAACGATAAAAAGATAGGCGAAAACGGACGTCAGATGAAGAAGTTATGATTTTATAACGAAGTTTTCCTGTCCCGGCCTACTAAAAATAAATAATAAAAATAAAATCAAAATTAGCCGATGGAGTCTAAACGAAAGTTGTAGAGCGTAGTCTCACCTATGGGGGGATATAAAGAACGTCGAAAACGGAGTTCGTATGAGGAAGATATGAATTTTTGAAGTTTATTAAATATTTTCGATATTTAATTTAAATATATATATTAACCGATATTATCCTTGGGGGAGTCAGCGACCTTATCGTCATTACGCCCAGCGTAATTTCATATTACGCCCAGCGTAATTTGAAGTTCCAGTCCCTATAAAAGGAGGTCGAGGGCAACCGAGTTGTTTGCTCATTTCTTCCCTTTTTCTCGCGTTTTTGCATCGTTTTTCGTGCAAGAATTATCCCGAAGCCCCGGTATCATTCCCGAGCCCCGAAGCAAGTCCCGAGGTCCCGAAGATCCCGAGAAGTAAGATTCCCGTGTCGAAGCTCTGCCCGCGAGGAGTCCGGTTTTTGTGAAGATCTTCCAGATCTGCCGAAGAATACTACTTCTGTAAGCCGTAGTGCTGTCCATCATCTTCTGATCAAGTGAGTGTGTAGTTACTTTCTTCTAACGCATAATTATGAAGTATTTTATACGAAATACGTGTTATGTGTATATTTTGTTGTTATGTGTGTGAATGTATATTCACTTTCTTCTATCTTATAGATCTGATTATTTCTCTATGAAATACGTGTTATGTGTGTGTGCCTCATCTGTTATGTGGAAAATGTATTGATTGAGCATGCTATATAGGTTTTAAAACTATGTATAAAAATGTATATTTTATCTACTAATATGTTGGGTAGAACATGGATAGATAGTTGGTGTGTAATAAACAGATGAGAGGCCTCGATGTTGTTTTGATCCAGTCATCTAGCGGGATTTAGATGACGACCACAGACTTTTCTAGATAGTCCAGTGGAACGCTAGCAGGCTCATAACCTGTAGGTGTTAATGAACTTGGGTGTTCATTCGCTGTATTCCATCCCCCTCATGGTTGCCTTATTTGACTTATATTGCTGAGGAACCCCCGAAGCATGTGTTGTCGCCCCGATGAAATATTCTTAGACCAGGTCCCTTATGTTAGTTGTCTTAGGGACGTAAAGTGAGAATAACGGGAATGAGTAATTGGGTTATTGTTGGTTGGTGGGAATTTAAATATAATTATTTATTGTGGGTTGAAAACCCTATATGCTCACCAGGCTTCCAAGCCTGACCCACTAAGTTTATTTGTATTACAGGAAGTGGCGCAAGGGCATAAGATGGATGAACCATCAAGTTGTTTTGTTTACAAGTCTGTATATGTATATATTTGTTGAATGACTTGTAATGTTATCGTTTATGCTTTATGGTCTATATCGGAACATGACATCCCGAGTTTTGATTATATAATGAAAATACATTTCTTTATGAAATGCTTTGGTAAATATTATTTTATCACGTTTTGTTTTTGGGAACAAATTCCGCAACTCTTTCAAATCAAAAGGATTTACTCTGAAATTATTTTAAAAGCATAAATGAAAATCGGTCTTTTCTGGCCAAGATTTTGGGGATGTCACAGTTGGTATCAGAGCATTAGTTTAAGCGAACTAGGAATTTGTAGGATTTCTAGACTTAAACTTAGAATGCTAAGTGAAATTTTGAGATATGTGTCTGTTATATTTTAGACACGAGCACTAGTTTATTTTAGGAAAGTTGCCTAAAATGCTTTATGTGTTAAATGTTATATGTTGCCATATATGATATTATTTGTTCGGATCTATGGTCTGTTGCCGACCGGATCTAGAAACCTTATGTGTGTAGGATTCTAAGCGTACGTCTACTATATTAGAACTAGCATGTAAACGTTTCGGAGTGATAAGGATGATTTGAATATCTATCGTGAATGAGGATCTAATTTCACCTTATTCGGTGTATAGATCAAAAATGGTGAGAACAAGAAGTGAAGTTGGAAATGCTGATGAAAATAGGAATCAACCACCAGTGATTAAGCAAATACATGTCGTAGAAGCAGCACCTGAGCCAATAACCATGGCTGGTGTGCAAATGATGATTCAAACAATGTTGGATCGTCAAATGGAGGAGACTAGGCGGTTGCTTCAACAGAATCGTGAAGAACTGTCAATTCATGTGGAAGAGCCTGAATTAAATGAAGGGCACTCGGAAGGTGGAAACTTCAGTGGGTCTATTGGTCAAGCCAACCCACCAACAGTTAGGCAAAACAACCATGATGGAAGGAATGATTGAATGGGATGCAAGTACAATGACTTTCTAACTTGCAAACCATCGACCTTCAATGGAAAGGAGGATCCGATTGGAGTTATGGATTGGATCTCCGAAATGGAGTTAGCTTTCATGACTTGTGGCTGCAGAGGCAAGTTGCAGACTATCTATGCAGTGCGTCGGTTTCGAGGTGGATCCGTTCGTTGGTGGAACACTCTAGGGAAGACTTTAATCCCTAATGAGCCACTGCAATTGACATGGGCAGAATTCTTGGTGCAGTTCAAACGCAAGTTCTGTTCGGCCCAAAATTTGTTGGAGTTGGAGAATAAGTGTTTGGCATTGACAAAAGGCAACATGTCAGTTGATGAATACACCAATAACTTCACCGATAAGATGGAGTTTGCCTTGCGTATCGTCCCAGACGAGTTGACAAAGGTGGACCGGTATGCGAAGGGACTCCCATGGGAGTACGAGGTGCCAGTACGTCAGGCACATACTCTAGAGGCAGCTATCTGGGCTACCAAGTCTGTTGAGAACATGATTAAGGGGAGAACCACCGACAAGGTTGAGGTTGGTGAGAAGAGAAAGTTTGAGGAACATCTGGTTCCGGTAAGAAAAGCAAATTTTCGAAATCTGATTCGAAAAAGTTTGGTGGAGGAAAAGGAGGCGAAGCGAAGTGGTGTGATAAGTGTAAGAAAAAAGCACTTTGGGAAATGTAGCAAGGATGTAACCTGCTACAAGTGCGGAAAAATTGGGCATTTTGCCAATGAGTGTCCGAACAACAAAAGGATGTGTTTTGGTTGTAATGAAGAGGGGCACATTTTGAAAGACTGTCCGAAGAAGAAGGAGGCAGCTAAGCCCAACATTCCACCAAAGCCGAAGGCAAGAGCCTTCCAGATGACACTTGAGGCTGCGAAAGATGAAGCTGATGTCGCTTCAGGTACCTTTCTCGTAAACGAATTACCTACTCAAATTTTGTTTGATTCTGGATCCAACTACTCCTTTATTTCGCATGAGTTTGGTAGGAAACTAGCTTTGCCTGTTAATAGACTAGATAATGCTTTATTAGTCGAAGTTGCTAGTGGCAAGTTTGTACCTGTTAGCCATCGTATGAAAGACATCTTAATCGACCTTAATGGGAATAAGTTTCACGACGAATTATTACCTATCGAACTTAATGGTTTCGACATCGTTCTGGGAATGGATTGGCTTAGCGCCAATGATGCCGAAATTTTATGCAAGAAGAAGATAGTTAAAGTAAACCCGCCTGGGAAAGATTCGTTTATGGTGTATGGGGACAAACGCAGAGTGAATTCTGGAATCATTTCCCTAATGAAAGCCAGAAAGTGTTTGATCAAGGGATGTACATCATATTTAGCATTCGTGATTGATGCTAAGAAGGAAAAGAAGGTGATGCAGAGTATTCCAGTGGTGTGTGATTATCTGGAAGTATTTCCCGAAGATCTTCCTGGATTACCACCTGATAGAAAAGTGGAGTTCAGAATAGACTTGTTACCAGGAACCACGCCAATAGCAAAAGCACCTTATCGATTAGCACCGACGGAGATGAAGGAGCTGATGATGCAACTTCAGGAGTTATTGGACAAAGGTTTCATTAGACCTAGTTCATCACCCTGGGGAGCTCCGGTGTTATTCGTGAAGAAGAAAGATGGAAGTATGAGAATGTGCATTGATTACAGAGAGCTGAACAAGGCAACAATAAAGAATAGATATCCGTTGCCAAGGATTGATGACCTTTTTGATCAATTGCAAGGTTCGAGCTATTTCTCGAAGATCGATCTAAGGTCAGGATATCATCAGCTAAAAGTAAGAGAGCAAGATATCGAGAAGACTGCATTTAGAACTAGATATGGACACTACGAGTTCTTGGTTATGTCATTTGGACTAACCAATGCTCCAGCAGCATTCATGGATTTAATGAATAGGGTTTGTAATCCGTTCCTTGATAAATCTGTGATAGTATTCATAGACGACATTCTGATTTATTCAAAAAGCCAAGAGGAGCATCGCAGTCACTTGCGAGAAGTGTTAGAAGTCTTGAAGAAGGAGAAGCTGTATGCAAAGTTCTCCAAATGTGATTTTTGGATTCGTGAAGTCCAATTCTTGGGTCACGTGGTCAACCAGGAAGGGATAATGGTTGATCCAGCGAAGATTGAAGCTGTAATGAAGTGGGAACAGCCGAAAAGTCCCACGGAGATCCGAAGCTTTTTAGGATTAGCCGGATATTACTGAAGGTTTATCCAAGGCTTTACTTCGATTGCTACTCCATTAACAGCTTTG